>NC_064574.1:70696190-71029190 GCF_937001465.1 Orcinus orca | reverse complement strand
GACCCAGGGGACCAGGCTCTCTCTCATCCCAGCTTTCTTGTTTATGAGCTGTGAGACTTCAGACAGGTCACGTCCCTTTAGGTGGAGGGAGCTCAGATTTCCCATCTGAAAAATGAGAGTTGGATGAGGAAATCTCTAATTCTAGAGCTGACATTTCCAGTCTCTGGAAAAGCTTGAATAAGACATTAAAGCAATTTATTATTTGAGCTGCCATTAAACTACAAAGACCCTGTGTGGAAATCGGGGCTATTATCATGGTGTGTGGTGAAGTGCTTCCTAATATTTTATGAATTAATCGTGGCCCCATTAGAGCCCCCCTGTGAAGGGGCACCCGTGTGCTATAAAACCGGACCCGTATGTATGTGGGGGTGAGTGGACGATAAATAATTACTGTCACTGAGACGGGCTACCGAAAAGCTGGCAGTTGGGGTTCCCACGAGAGAAGGATCCTCACCTATTTTATTTAAATTAAAAAGGCACCATAGAAACCCAATTAATATACATCTTCTTTAAAAAATAGGGCTGTTGGGACTTCCCTGGTGGTCCCGTGGTTAAGAATCTGCTTTCCAATGCAGGGGATGCGGGTTTGATCCCCGGTCGGGGAACTAAGATCCCACATGCCGCGGGGCAACTAAGCCCGCACGCCGCAACTACTGAGCCCGTGCGCCGCAAATAGAGAGCCCACCCACCACAACGAAAGATCCTGCATGCCGCAAGGAAGATCCAGCGTGCTGCAGCTAAGACCCGATGCAGCCAGATAATAGAATTAAAAAATATGTAGTTTTATATATTAGTGTATGTAAAGGAGGGGAGAGAGTTTACGTGCTAGCCACTCTCCTATTTTACAGTTGGGGAAACTGGCAGTCAGAGAAGTTCAGAAATTTGCCTAGTATAGGGGTTCTCGGCTGCATGCGGGGGCTGCTACTGGCATCCAGTGGGTCAGGGCCAGGGATGCTGCTAAACATCTTACAGTGCACAGGACAGTCCTAACAACAGAGAATTATCTAGCGCCATATGTCAATAGTGCGGAGGCTATGAAACCCTGGCCTGGTATCACCCTGCTAAGATCTCCTGGAGTCCTAACCCTGCCTTTGTTGCCACGCCAGTCCTGCGTGGGCACCCTGTGAGCCTCAGTTTCTGATCTCAAAGATGGGCCCATGCTTAGAGCTGAGATGTTACCAATGTTTTTCTGTGTTGCACACTCCCTGGAGAAAGTGATGAAAGCTATGGGCCTTCTCTCTTCAACAATTTGACAGTATTTTCCCTTCTCAATATACTCTTTTAGAGTCTGCTTTTCCATCATTGTCATAAATGTTTCTCCACATTTCTGCAGTCTTAATAATGATCACTATTAAGTGCTTCATACTACTCCGTCCTATTCACAAAGCAGTATTTCCTGAGTCCTTCCTGTGTTGCTGGGCATTTATTTTATTTTTAGTTTTTGGATTCCTTGTAGTTTAACACCACAATGATTATCTTCTTGAATAGAACATTTTTGTTTGTGGAATCATTTCCTTAGGACAATTTCCCAAGAGTATTTCTCTTTCTTTCCCTCTCCCTGTTTTCTTTTTCTCTTCTCTCCCTCCCTTCTTTCCTTCCTTATTTTATTTGATTTAATGAAACATTTTGGAATAATAATATATGCACATGATTTCAAATTCAAAGGCGTTAAACAATGCACAGTAAAAAGTCTCCTTGTTCCCATCCATCCACTTCCTCTCCCAGGGGTGACCTCTGGTAGCACTTTTCAGGTATTTGTATATATTCATGTGTTATAAATGGGGTCACGCTCTGCCCACTGTTCTGCTTGTGGGCTTGTGTGGGAGCAGATCTCCTTTGGACGGGAGGGGAGGCAGAGAAGGCCTCTCTAAGGAGGTGACATTTGAGTGGAAGCCTAGAAGATGGTAAAAATGGAAGGAAGAGTGGTATAGGAAGATGAGGCAGCAAGTGCAAAGGCCCTGTGGTAGGAATGGGCTGGCAGATTGCAAGACCTCGAAGGAGGTCAGTGGGGCTGTTGCAGAACAAGAAAGGTCAAATTGCTTGGGAGAGAACTGGTCATACAGAGCCTTGTTGGCGGTGGTCTAAAATTTGGACTTTATGCTAAATACACTGGGATGCCTTTGAGGGCTTTTAAGCAGAGAGGTGAAAGGATATGATTTGCATTGAACAAAAGAGCATTTTGACTGATGAGTGGAGACTATTGGATAGAGGCAGGAATAGGAGACTTAACAGGTGATGGGCCAGGTGAGAGATGCTGGTGGCTTGGCCTCAGGGGGAGGTGGAGAGAACTAGATGGATTCAGGGTATAGCTTGATGATACAGCCAACAGGATCAACTGACAAATTGGATGTGGAGTGAGGGAAAGGAGGCACTGAGGACAACTCCTAGACTTTTGTTCTACACACATGATTGTGTCCACTATTGGGATGGAGAAGATTGAAGTGGGAACAGATTTTTGTTTTTATTATTTATTATTAATTTATTTAGCAGGAGGGGAGGGAATCTTGAGTTCAGACTGGCCGTGTTAAGTGTATTGTGTCTGTGTGACAGCGCAGAGGCCATGTCAAGTAGAGGGGGCATGGTAGGGGCGATGGGGTGAGGAAGGGAGATGGCGGGGAGGATGGGTTGAGGTTACCTGGGAGTGCTTAGTGCATACATCAGTGTAGGAATCTATTCGTTTCACCCTAACTATACCAGCTCTGCATGTTATCATTCATGGTTTTTTTGTTTTGTTTTGTTTTGTTTTTTGTGGTACGCGGCCTCTCACTGTTGTGGCCTCTCCCGTTGCGGAGCACAGGCTCCGGACGCGCAGGCTCAGCGGCCATGGCTCACGGGCCCAGCCGCTCCGCGGCACGTGGGATCCTCCCAGACCGGGGCATGAACCCGCGTCCCCTGCGTTGGCAGGCAGACTCTCAACCACTGCGCCACCAGGGAAGCCCATCATTCATGTTTTTTATTTTGTAACTTTCTAATTTTCCAAAGCAAACGTGGCCTGTAGTGAATTTAAAGACATCGGTTGGATGCTTGTATTTGGATTTTAGGAACTCTCTTACTTGTTTCAGTAGCTTTACCTAATCTATGGGAGAATCAAATCTGCTGGATACCCAAATTAAGAAAAGAAGTGTGTTTCTCATTGAGTTCATGCGTCTCCAGCCATTTCCACCCTGAAAGCCAGGGGTGCTCACTGGAGAGGAACCTTCCGGTATAGAGCTGGAGCTGTCTCTTCTCTTTCCTGTGTATCTTGAAAACCCAAGAGACGCGGCTCCCTGCTGATCGTGGCATAATACATTCTCGTTGCTTTTTCATTATAAATCCTAATATTCTCTATTTCTAGATTATTTTCCTTTCCAGCAGGGTTGTAATTCCTGTCAAGGCTCAAAAAGCCCCAGGATGCAGTTTTTTCCCCCTGTGACGTCAAGGCTCTCCTTGGAGGGGCTGCTGATGGAAATTGGCACGGAGTTCACCTTCTGTGCTCTGCACATCCAGAAAGCGAGTCTCATATTTATGTTAACATTTACGTAAGGTAGCATTAACCGATTCATCGGGCAGCTATTTATAGAGCACCATCCGTGTGCTGGGGTCACAACTGTGCTTATCTCTCAGGTCACCTCAGCTTGCTACAAAGAATCTAGGATCTTAAAGTAGGCAGGAAATTAAGGTCACCCCTCTGGTGAAGCCTCTTATGAATGTCCAAATGGACACATCCATTTGGAACCTAGAGGGGCCTCATGTTCTTGGACACCTTGCTTTGGGAAAGTTAATGGATGAGCTCAAGCAATGTTGCTCGTACTAATGAACCACTACAGCATGGCCTGTGCACAGTTACCCTAAAGGATGGGGCTGAATCCCATCCCTTTCCCAGTCCTGAGTTCCTGGTATGGGAATTGAGATACAAAAATGAATAAGGCAACTTGTTTGGCCACAAGTGACAGAACTCAAACTGGTTGAAGCAAAAAGACTTTGGGAAAAAGAGGCTTAAGCAAACAAGATTTTATTGGCTCATGCAAGGGAAAAGATACAGCTTCAGGCTCAGTTAGATCCAGGTGCTCATATGATGTCAACGGGATTCAGTGTCTCTCTTTCTCTCCACTTCCGTTTGTTTCTTCTTCTGTTTCTGTTTTTTTTTTTTTTCTCTCCATTTCAGAATTCTTTTTTTTGTTGGATTCACTCTATGGTAGCCCCCAACAGCTCCATGTATTTATTCCCCCCAGTTTAGCACCAGTAAACCTCCCAGGCAGGGCTCGTTAGCCAGGTTTGGGTCACTTGACATCACTAACCCTGCCATTGTGAAGAATGTGGCCCTGATAGTCTAGGCCTGGGTCACTGGCTCACCGCTGGAGTGAGGGGTGGAGTCAGCCCCAACAGAATCTCACACACTGAGGGTGGTGGTGCCCCAAGGAGAGTCAAGATGCCGCTACCAGAGTTGGGGAGCATGGGTGCTGGGCCGGCAGAACCACAGACAAGCACTTTGCTACATCTTTCTTCAAAGAGCTTCTCCATGCCTCTGTGTCTTTTGCAAGCACTTCCCTTCTGAAATGGCCCCCACCCAGGCCTCCTGGAAAAGTCCTTCCTCCTGTTGCTTCGAGGTTGTGCAAGCAAGGCCCCCTCCATCTGTGACCTGTTCTCTGTCCCCCCCAGCTCACAGAGAAGTGCGGAGTCATCTCTCCGCCCACACTCTGTCATAATTACCTGTTCACCGGTGAAAGTGCGGTATGCATGAGGGGAGCCCCGGTGCGGTCAAGCCACTGTGAGTCGTCTAGGGGTCACCCACACGTCCTTTGAGCCTCATTCAAAGTCAGCGCTGCTTCCCTGATGAAGCTCCTTGGTCCCTGTAGGTGGGGTTAGCTGCTCCCGCTTTTTGTCCCCATCCCCGAGGTACTGAGAGGGGCTGGGAATTAGACCGCACCAGGTTACTACCTGCCGGGCCCGCCTCTGGCTCAAGGAGGGCCCCAGAGTCCTACAGTGAGGCAGACAGATACTGAGACTGACCCATCATAGGTAGGCTGCCTGGAGGACAGGCCACTCCAGGTAACTGAGAATTCTGGTGAGAGGCCAGAGCTCTTGGTCGCAACCATTCTTGAAAATCCATTTGAGATAAATCAGTGCCCCTTGGGGCTGTGCTGTGCTGAACTGCACGATGGATGCCTTTTGGGGATCTTTGACCTTGACCAACCTTACCTGCAGCCTCTTGAACACAAGCCTTCCTTGCATGGGTCTGGGTGTGTAGCTGGCGTAGGAGACTGGGGAGAAGGCAGACTCGCAGAGGGCATACTCCAGAAGTTGTTTCAAAAAGTACATTTTAGGGAGCGACCAAGTGGTGCCAGGCCAGGTGTGTGAGTCCGTCAGTCCTTCCATTGCCCAAGCTGGAGACCCGCCCCGGAGTCCGCCGGCACTTAAAGGAAGTACGTTTCAATTTGAACTTCTTTCTCACAGCCGACATTCTCTGCCAAATTCTCCCTCAGGACAGCACAACCAATACACACACACACACACACACACACACACGCTCAGGACAGCACAACCAATACACACACACACACGCTCAGGACAGCACAACCAATACACACACACACACGCTCAGGACAGCACAACCAATACACACACACACACGCTCAGGACAGCACAACCAATACACACACACACACACACAAACGCTCAGGACAGCACAACCAATACACCCCCCCACACACATGCTCAGGACAGCACAACCAATACACACACACACACACACATGCTCAGGACAGCACAACCAATACACACACACACACACACGCTCAGGACAGCACAACCAATACACACACACACCCACACACACATGCTCAGGACAGCACAACCAATACACACACATACACGCTCAGGACAGCACAACCAATACACACACACACACACACACACACACACACACGCTCAGGACAGCACAACCAATACACACACACACACACACACATGCTCAGGACAGCACAACCAATACACACACACACACACACACACACGCTCAGGACAGCACAACCAATACACACACACACACACGCTCAGGACAGCACAACCAATACACACACACACACACATGCTCAGGACAGCACAACCAATACACACACACATACACACACACGCTCAGGACAGCACAACCAATACACACACACACACACACACACACACACACACACATACACACACGCTCCCTGTGCCTTGAGGGTTTTGGGTATTGGGATCTAGTACCAGAGTAAGATTCTGACCCAGCCAAGAGTTGCATCCTAAAATTTCAGTTTCATCACCCATCCCTCCTCCATCCATTTATCCATCCATTATACATCCATCACTCATAGATACATCACCCACTCATTCACCACCCATCCATTCATCCATCCATCTTTCATCCATCTACTATACATCCATCACCCATCAACCCTTCATCCTTCCATCTATCCATCACTACCCATCCATTCATCCATCCACAGTCCATGTATCCATCATCCATCCCTTCATCCGTCCGTCCATGCCCCCATACTCCCACACATCCAGTTCTCCATTTATCCACAATCCATCCATATAACAAATATCTGTTGCTGTCTCTGCTGATCTGGGCACTGCCTTAGGCAGTGAGCTCCCCAGATGGGTAAGAAGATCCCTGCCCTGAAAGAGCAAGAGACAGATACAAAAACAAAGAAAATTCAAAAAGTTACAGGTGCTCCCATCTCACCTTAGTGTCAGCCATTTACTTTGTGCTAATAATTCCTAGGTGTAATTAATACACTTGTACTCAAATAATAAAAATGGCATCAGTTCACGTTTATTCAGTTCTTTACACGGTGCTTTCTCATGTATGGCCTCGTTTGTTTCTTAGGACCATTCTTCGGGGGTGGGTATTGTTATGTCTGTTTCTCAGATGAGGAAACTGAGGCCCAGAGAGGGCAGAGAACTGCCCGAGGACCCTCACCTTGGTACTCAGATACGGGCCTTTGGCTTCTGATCGCATGCTGTGAGTCAAGGCACTTTCTGCAGCTCCAGTCACTGCGGGTTGAGAATCTGTCCACCAGCTGATGCAGGCTGTGTGACATCTGGTGGTGTCACAGAAGGCTGCTGGTGGGGACCAGTGCCCTGCCATCCATCACCCTCTGAAACTTACCTGGGCTGGGAATGAGAGCCTGGCAGACTGTGGGTCACTTCCACAGGCTCTGAGAGCTCCCTGAAGCCGAGGCCTCCCGTCTCTAACTACTGCCTTTCTGGCTACCAGGAGCCATAGTACCTCTAGAGAGAGGGAATTCCTGCATCTTCTGGAGGCATATAGCATAGAGGTTAAGCATAGGGCCTATTAGATAGTAATAAATCCCCTTTAGATAGTATGGTCGGCTTTTGAGCCTCAGGCTGGCTCTCTCTGCGCAAGTACTAGAGAGGCATTAAAGACACGTCAGCACTAAGCTGGGACTTTCTCCTTGGTATTAATAGAAGGACAGGAGGAGCATTGGAAAGGGAATCATTTTCTTTCTCTGAGAGTTAAAAGCTTGGGCTCTGAGGCAAAACCGCCTGGGATGTATATTCTTGGGCATGCAATGAGTGCTAGAGCTCATTAATATTAGTCTTGTCATGACCATGGACAGAGTTTAAAAGCCACAGGCAGCATAATGTGGTGGTAAAGAGTTTCCATTCTGGAATCCTATAGGCTGATGTTCCAGTCCTGGCTTTGTCACCTTTGCCACTTTGCAGGGTGAGCCTCAGTTTACTCACCTGCAGGATCAGGATGAAAATAATAATAAAAAAACCCAGTTAACGCTAGGGACTGTTTGCTACGTGCCTGGCACTGTTGTAGGCAATCCACATTTAATAACTCACTTGGCCTTCACAGCCCTTCTAGGTAGGGATGACCGTCATCCCCATTGGACAGATAAGGAAACGGAGGCATCAAGAAGTGCATACCTTGCCCAAAGCCCTACAGCCAGTACTTGGTGAAGGTGGGACTCAAGCCCAGGCCGTCTGGCTCCCGAGTTCCTCATGGGCTTATTTAGAAAGATCAGTGAGATGACACATGTGTATCAGCTGAATGTCTGGCACATAGTAGGGCAAAATAAATGGAGGTGATAACTGCTGCTGATGGCATTACTTGAGACTCTTTCCACTTCTGATGATGGAAACCCTAGTAGCTTAAGCAAAGCAAAGAAATTTACTTGCTCTTATAAGTGACAAAGGCATCAGGTTCAACCTGATGGGACCCGGGGTCCCCAAAAATCATAAAAGGCTCTTCCATTTCTTAGATGACTCTATATTGGTCACATCCAGTATGTTAGCCACTAGCGACCTATGGCTATAAGATTGAAATGCAAAATGAATTAAAATAAAATAAAATTTAAATTAAACCCAAAAGAAAATGTAAACTTCAGTAACTCATCTGCACCAGCCACAGTCACATGTGGGCAGCGCAGAACATTTCCGCCATTGCTGCCATATTGGACTGTGCTGCTCTCTGTGGGGATTGGTGTGGACACTTGTAAGCCCTGCACTCACACCCTACCTGCTTAGCAGCCCCAGAGGGAAGAGAACATCTTTCCTGGTAGCCCTGGTGGAAAGGTCTCAGGGAGAGCTCTCATTGACCTGTTTACACCACATTTCCATTCCTCAACCAATCATCGTGGCCTGGGGGTGTGAATGGGATACTCCGATTGGCTGGCCTAATTCCTCTGCCTACCCAGTGGTGGGGATCATTAGGTCTGCTCACACCACATGGAATATATTTCTGGAATGGAGGAGAGGGGAAGCTGGAGAGTGAAAAAATAACATACTGTGCTCGATAGTATTATTTATTCACAATTATTCATTTCCTCTCCACCATTACCATGTGTCCCTGGAGGCCATGTGTACTTCCTACCACCGTTGACTTTGGAATGGTCATGTGACTTGCTTTGGCCATTGAAATGTGAGCTGATGTGATGTCTGCCGTATCCAGGCATGGCAAGCCTCTGCCCTCCTTTAGCTTCAGACCCCTGTCATGAGAACACAGAGCCCCAGATAGTGGCTGTTTCTTCTGCCTGGTCCCAGCGAGAGGACACGCAGAGCCCAGTGCAGCCACGCCCAGCTGAGCCCAGCTGAACCTGCTTGAGCTGTGGCCAACCTGCTGCCCTTGCGTAACAAGCATAAGAAATAAATGTTTGGTACTGAAAGCAGCTGAGATTTTAGGACTCTTCATCATTGCAGCAAAAGCTGCCTCATACCCATCCTGACCCTCTTCCTTCTTACCATCCTGCTTCCTGCTCTCATCCACTTTGGGATCTGAAGCCTGCGGCAGCATCAGACTCCAGTGAGGACCAAACTCAGGCCAGGGCAGAAGGGGCTCCTCTCCTGGTTTCTCTTGAGCCTGCTGCCGTTCATTCAGTGAGAACCATTTACTGAGCTCCTGCCGTTACGCCGGGGGCTGGAATTGGAAGATCTTACAAGATTCAGTCCCTGCCCTCCAGGTGCTCACAACTGGAAGGGAGAGTGATTGGCAAGCAAGTGACAAAGGTGCAGCAGGACCAGGGAGGGCTCTGGTAGACCCAGGCCCAAGATGACCTGGGAGCTTCGCTTGGTTGAACACGGGGCTGCCCTTGGACCTGGAGCGCCGTGTTTGTCTGATCAATTTCTTTAAAAATGACCCTGGAATAGAAGTGTGGTCCTACAAGTGCAGGTGGTCCAGCGAGACTGAAGGCCTCTAGAGATCTTCTTTCTGTAGCAAGGAGCATCCTTCCCCAGCTCATTATCCTCCATGCAGCACCTGCCATGGTATGTCTCTGCCTTGGCTGTCGGTCACATTTTACCCTGCTGTAGCCCTTGGGGCCATCAGAATGACAGGCACATCACGCCTAACTGTCAGCGCTCTCCTGTCCTAACACACTGTTCTCTGACTTCAGACCTCACTGGTCCTAATTATAAAAGGACAGGCAAGGATGAGGGTCCCCGCCCTTTCATAGGGTCCTAGAGGAAGGCCAGACACTCTCTCTCTCTCCCTCTCTCTCTCTCTCTCAGTCACTTATTCATTAATTTATCAGACAGATAGATAACCAATTATGTCCAGTTGGGGGGTGGCGGTTCCAGGGAGAATAAGACCCAGTTAGTCCTTCTAGCCTGAGACAGGTGTGCGAGGGCCTGGGGGAGCCAGGGAGGTGGCATTTGAGCTGGGTCTAGGAGGATGGGTGAGATTGACAAAGCAGAGAGCATTTTAGGCAGAAAGAAAAGCACAAAGACATGGAGGTTGGGGCGGCCCTTTAGAGGTGGGGCTCCAGTCCTCCCAAGCCCTCCCCTCCTGGGAGTTCCCGTATGGGGAGTGTCAAGCTCTCCCATCACCTTGGCTTCTCGCCTCCTTCCCTGCTGATGTGGCTCGCCAGCAGCTCCATGGCAGGCACAGGACACAGCAACTCCTGGTTCATTTGCACTTACTGGAACTCCAGCTTTTCTTACATGGGCTGTTGGGGGAACATGACTCATTCCTCTCAGTCCTGCAAGGTTTGCTTTCAGGACCTCTGCATGGGGACTTTCTCTTGGTCCTAGGAGAGGAGGTCTTGTTACAGACACCGTCAGAATGGCCTGAGCCCCCAAGTGGGGAATCAGGTGGCCGTGATCCTAACACTCCCATTTATCAAGCACCTGCTTGAAAGTGCCTAGTACTCTCAGGGCTGTTGCAGCACACGGCAGGCTCTGGCGAAATTGAGAAAGCCTCCTGCTTGGGCATGGAGGATGGGTTTGACTGAAGCCCCACTCACAGCCTCAGGTAAATGTCCTTGTTTGTGCACAACCTGAACAACTGTGCTTGGCAGCCCTGGGCCCTGTCTAGTCACTATCTCATTTAATCCTCATAATAGTGCTAGGAGGTCGTATATGCTGTTTTCATTCCTGTTTCACAGTCAAGGAAGCTGAGTCTTTGAGAGCTTCAGGAATTTGTTTAAGGTCACTTAGTCAGCAAGTGTGGGAGTCGCTTCACACCCAGGCATCTCCGACTGCAGGTCCTGTCCTCTCTGCCACTGTTCACCATCTCCTGCTGCCGGCTGCTCAGGCCTCCAGTCGATGGGCTCTTAGCTGATTTTCCAGTAATTCTCCCTTGCTGCTCTGGGGCCTGTTATCATTCATTATTGCGTTTTGTAGCTTCATAGATTGTTTTATTTTTTACTCTCAGTGGCTTGTTGCTCGGGAGCAGCTGAGAACCTCGTGTTCCCATGCTCTAAATGCATCGTGTCAGATGCAAGTTTATCTAATTTACTATCAGAGTTGGCGGCGGCACCTTGTCAATTCCATTTCGAGCTCATTTCCTCCCCGATGATTTCCATGCAGGTGGTGGTCTACCTGCCAGCCCCCGGGCCAGGCTCTCCATGCATCTCACCTGGTTGTGACCTTGGGGACATCAGGTTGCCTTTAGCCCCTCGGTAGGGGGTATCCATGGCATGTCTCAAGAGCACTTGTTCTTTAAGGATCAAAACCCCACATCTTGGCAAGAGCTTGGGTTTGGAGGCAAAAGATCTGAATTCAAGTCCCTGTGTTGCAACTTCCTTGCTGTGTGGTCTCAGGCAAATCGCTTAAGTTCTCTGAGCCTCTGTTTCTTCATCTGTGAAATGGACAATTAGGAGGCACTACTTTCCTTCCCCCAAATGGCCAAAAAATGGAGCACTCTGAGGATATCATGAGTTGGTAAGGATGAAGGAACATGGGAATCCTCACATGATGCTGGGGGGAGAGGAACCAGTACAACCACGATGAACACTATTTTGGCAACGTTTATTAAAACTATCAATGTTCTTACCTTTTGCCACAGCAATTCCAACTGCTGGGGTCATCCCTAAGGAAACGCCCATGTCCACAAAGATGTTCACTGCCGTCTTGTTCATATTAGAAACACACCAAATATTCATCAGGGGATGGCTAAGTGAATTGTGGAATATCCACTCTGTAGTATATACTGCAGCTGTTAAAAAAGAATGAAGTAAATTTTCAGGTGACAAATGGATAGACTTATTGGTGAGTGAACAGAAGCAGTGTTTAGAAAGATAGAACGAGAAATTTGCTATACAACAGAAGGAGAGAACACATAGTTTCTTAAACTAAGCCTTTTAAAACTGTGAATTGTACTTATAGAAAGGTACACAAAACGAAAACGCCCCGTTTAATAATTTATCGCAAAGCCAACACCGTGGAACCACCTCGGAGGTCAAAATAGAACATTGCCACCACCCCAGAAACTCCTCTCACACCTCTGCAATGACCCCCACCTTTACCTTGAGAAGTACCCACTGCCCTGGCATTTCTGGTGGTCACTGCCCTGATTCGCTTGACAATTTGGCCCCCTAAGCCTACAACCCTAACACCACAGTATAATTTTGCCTATGTTTTATATTTACATTAAAGGAGTCACACAGTGGATTCTGTTGTGACTGGTGTCCTGCTCAACATTATTTCGTGAGACTTCTCCACATAGCTGTTCTGCTGTGTAGTTTTTGGGGGACATAAACATGAATATAAATGACTAGAAAAAAAAGATCTGGAAAGGTACCCACCAAACTGATGACGTCAGTTTGGGAGAGGGACCTGGAGGTAGGGATGGGAGTGTTCTAAGGAGATTTAGGGATCTTATCTTCTAATTGATTTTTTTTTGGAAGGAGGAATGCATTGATGCATTACTCGGCTAATTACGTTTTAATAGAAAGAATGAAATGGAGAGAATATTATGTGTTTGCCAGAGTGGTTGGGAAGTGAAATGAATGAATATAGGTAACACTGGGGACACAGAGCAGGCACTCAGAGAAAGGGAGACGAATACAGTTAAACACAAGCTGGATCTCTTTTGGAAACAGCCAGAGGGGCAGTATAGTGGAGTGGTCAGTTGCAGGGGCTCAAGATGGCCTGGGTTCAAATCCTGGCTCCACTACTTGCCAGTTAAAATAAATAAGCAGAAGTTTATTTAACTTCTGTCTCCCTCCCTGAGTTTTACCACCTGGAATAGTTACCTATTGCTGCCTAACAAATCACGTCCAAAACCTAGTGGCTTAAAATAACAGTAATTGTGAACTCTCTCTCTGGAATTCTATGGGTTGGGAATCTGGGAGCAGTTTCATGGGCGGTTCTGAGTGGGGCTTTCTCATGAGATTGCAGTAGATGAGGGCTGGGGCTGACGTCACCTGAGGCTTTCTTGGGGCTGGATCGTTGGCCTGCAAGGGGGCTCACTGTCTTGTTGCCAGGCTGGCACTGGCCAGTGGGCTCCTCTCCACATGCCTCTCGCCATGGGGCTGCTTGAGAGCGCTCCCAACATGGCGGCTGGCTTCCCCCAGCACAAGTGGTCCAGAAACCGAGTCAGAAGTTGCAGTGCCTTTTGTGACCTGGCCTTGGATGTCACACACTGCCCCTTCTGTAGCAGTCCATTATCCCTGGTTCATGCGCAAGGGTGTGTAGAGCAGGAGGTAAGGCTCCCTGGAGTCATGCAGGGGGCTGGTTACCACGTCCCATCTGAAATAGGGATAGTAGTACCCGCCTCCTAGGGTTTTTGTGCGGATTAAGTGAATGAATCTGGGTAAAAGCACTTAGAACAGTGGCTGACACGACAAGCTTCATAGGAGCCCTCGTTGCCATTATTATTTCAGACATGCTGCCAAGTGCATCACCTTCATGAATTTTTCTGGGCTTCATTTTATTTCCTAATCTTGTAACTGTAAGTCGGTGCTCGGGTTCCCTGGAATGACACACCATGTAACAGTAGTCACGAAGAGCTGTGCTTTGGAGTCACTTCCAGAGCAGCATTTGAGCCAGTGTGCAGAGATAGCACCCCGCATGGCCATTTTGCATGTCGGCTACACTGCATGGACTGATGCCCAGCGAGATGGTAGGGCTGATTTTCATCTCTTTGGGAACAAGCATTGAGTCTGACTTCAATCATTTACCGCATCAGTGCCCCAGAGCGAATGAAGGCATTGATGTGAGAGTAGACTTGTTACTTTCACCACAGAACAGGAAACTTGACTGTCTTCAGTGCTTCAGTTCAAGGATCCAAAACTCAAGTGTAAGACCAGACAGGTAACCCAAACTTGGGAAGTGGCCAAGGGCAATAAGAACCATGTGAGCGTGATGATAAACAGCAGTCAACCCCTGGCCTCAGTGTTGGAGAAACAATAGGGAGGGGTGGGGACTGCGGCAGACAGGACAACAGATGCCCTGTCTCCAGGGCCGTTGTATTTCAGGTGCCAGGCTGTCATTGTCTGCAGGACTGTTGGCCAGCACTGCCTGGATTTCTGCTCCCCCCCTCAGTGCTTTGCTGCCATGGCCTACCCCTGTAGTGAACTTTTGGGCCCTCAAAGCTCAAGTTTCCAGTTGGTTTGCAACCAGTGGGTAAAGTGGCTAGTGGCCTCCCCTGACTAGCTTCTCCCTTTTCTATAGGGTCTGGCATTGGGGTCATCACCATCATACACCAGAGTTCCAAATGACCAGATCATGACAGCAGGAGGACTTGCTGACTTACTTCATCATCTGATAGCGACTGTTATTGACTGACAAAGTGAGGTTTATCACTCTGAGCTGGGGTGGGGGCCGGAGAGCAAACGCTTTTCAGAGCACCCCGCCTCCCAAGAATCTCATGGAGGAAACAGACACATCTCAACCATTCGTTTTGGGGCTCTGTGGTATCCACTCCAGTTTCCACGTGAGGCATGGTTTATTTGACAGATCTGAAGGCATCAGTGGTGGGACAGATGTACTTCATTTGCCTAGAGGTGGGGGTGGGTTGGGACAGGCATTACGGTTTCCTGCCCAGTGGGCATTCCCTCTCCTTCCTTTCTATCTGACAGGAAGGCTGAAAAGGGCAGATATTTACCCAGCCTCCCTTGTGGCTAGCAGTGTTTAAATGACCCAGTTCTGGCCAGTGAGATGTAAGTGGAACTCTGCTGGGACTTTTGGGGAAATATTTTCCCCTTGATGAAAGGATGTGGGCATATGAAGGAAGTCTTCCTTACTATCCTGGCTCCTTCCCTACTTCCTACTTCTGGTTGGGTGAAGATGTGATGTCTGGAGCTGCAGCAGCCATTGTGTGCCTCTAGGAGAATTTCAGAGAAATGCATCACTCAGCTACTTGATCAACCCTTAACCACCAACCTTCTTGTTATGAGAGATCATTGAATGCTTTATTATTTAGGCCACTTCTAGTGGAGTTTTGGATTTCAACCGAAAGCTGCATTCCTAATATTATAGGGAGTGCTCGAGCATGTTATCTGAGGCTATGGAGAATTGGCTGCCCATTAAACATCCACAGGGGCTTGAATTTGCTCTATCCTACCCCAGGCCATTTTCTTTCTTTTTTTTTTAACTTCTAAACCTAAAAAATTGTGAAATATATCATTTATGCAAAAAGAGTGTTTAAAACGTAAGTGTATAGTCTAACGAATAATAATAAAAATACCCATATACTTACCAGCTAAGTTAAGGATTAGAACATTACCAAACCTGAGATACTCCCTGTGTGTCCCTCTCCATCACACCCTAATTCTCCCCAAAGCTCACTACTATCCTTAACGTTATGCTAATCATTTTCTACTGTTCTTTATAGTCGTTTCACCCATGTGCCCACAAACATATGATGTTTAATGATGCCTATCCTTGAATTATATATAAACGGAAGCATTTGGGATGCTTGCTGTTCTGTCGCCATTGCCAACAGGCTGCTCTGGACATTCTTGTCCATGTCTCAGGGTACACACGGGCAAGAGTCACTCTGGGGCATATGCTTTTGAGTGGAGTTGCTGGGTCTTAGGAATGCACATGCTACCTTGGTTAGGTAATGCCAGATGCTTTTCCAAAGTGGCGTCACCCATTTATACTCCCCCAGCAGTGGCTGAATGCTCGTGTTGCTTACACCTTCACCGACGTTCGGTCCTGGGCATGTTCTCTTCTGAATGGCCCTGTGGCCAAGCAGAGTTGACCTTTGATCTTTAAAGGTGCTCTGCCCCATTTGCCATTAAATATGGGCTTTCATACTTCTTTAAGTGATTACCTCCAAGTGATTTTGGGTGCCTTAAGGCCATTGCTTCACTCATGGCTTTATCTCTGGGTTCTGCTGATTTTAGAGTTCCCAGTAAGGGTAAAACCGATTTGACATCCTCAGTCATCAAAGCTGCCTCTGGTTCAGTTTCCCCACACATCTGCGGGAACTTCTCTTCAAGGTCAGCATCCAATTTCTCTCCCTTGGTTCTCACTATGTATTTTGAATAATCAACTCTGCAGGTGGAGGCACATTCTAGGATTCTCAGGCGTGCGTGCTGTAAGGAGGTGAGGACATGAGGCAGGCAAAGAGATTTGAAATGTGAGAGGGCCCTCCCTGGCTCTAATTACCGACTTGGGCAGGTCCCCTACCCTCTCTGAGACTCAGTGTCCTCTTCTATTAAAACAGGGATGATAATATAGGATTGCTGTGGAGAGAGGGGGTGTATAAGTCCTTTAGCACAATGCCAGCATCCAGTAAGCCCTCAATGAATGTTAGCAGCCACTATTGGTCGTAGTTCTCATCCAGAGTGGTGTGGTGTGGTTGAGAAAAGTTCCAGGTGTCACTGCTCTCTTGCCATAAATGTGCTCTTGTGAGACATTGTGATCTGTATAATCGTGCACTAATAAGAACAGGGCCAACGAGAAAAAAAGAGTTCAGGTGGATTGCTCAGAATCTACCGGAGCACCACAAAATCAATACCAATTCTAATAAACGCTTGAGCACGTGCAGACGCCCAGGGGCATTTGAGCCCAGCTACACACTCATTCACACGTTTCAGCCTTAAACCCTGAGGCTCCCTTTGCCTCCTGAGAGGGAGATCGTGGGGGGGCAGTGGCTTCTAATCAGGACCATTTTCACTAAAAATATGATTGAAAGGATAGCCTTCGTCATTAATTCATTGTTTCAGGAGAGGTAGTAGGAATGACTTTATAGCTTCTTCATCTCAACTTGCCATGTCCCCGCATTGCTTAATCCCGTGACAGCATGGAGCTCCTTGGAGCCGCTGATCCAGCTACTACTTATAACAAGCGAAGGCATTTCTACAGAATTCTAGTCTTTTTCTTAAGTTCTTTAAATTCTGCTAAAGATATTTTTTAAAATTGTGCTTGCTCCGGACTATTTAAAAATACTAGCGTGCTGGGGAAAATCACGTATGGGCACAATTTCCCTGTTATTTCAACATCCTTTCCCTATTTACCCATCACAGATGAAGTACTCTTGTTAAAGGAACCTGCCTTATAGCAGAAGAGACTGTGTCCTCGGAGGGTCTTTCCAGCTGCGATGTTCTAGAACAGGGGGTTGGCAAACTACAGCCTGGGGGCCAAATCCAGCCCACTGCCTGTTTTTATTTTTTGTTTTTTAATTTAAATTAAAATTTTAATTTTTAATTGTAAAAAACTATACTATAAGATTTACCATCTCAGCCATTTTTTGGCCGCGTGGCATGCGGGATCTTAGTTCCCTCACCAGGGATTGAACCCATGCCCCCTGCATTGCAAGCGTGGAGTCTTAACTGCTAGACTGCCAGGGAAGTCCCACGTCAGCCTGTTTTAATGTACAGTTCAGTAGTGATAAGTATATCCACATTGTTGTGCCCACTGCTTGTTTTTGTAAATAAAGTTGTATTGGAACACAGTCATGCCTATTCGTTTATGTATCTCATGTGGCTGCTGCTTTGCTACAACATCAGAGTTGGGTAATTGTGACAGGGACCGGATGGCCCAAAAAACCTAAAATATTTACTTTCTGGCTCTTGACCTCTGTTCTAGAATTATGAAAATGGTCCACTTCCTAGGTCAATGGCCTCTTCCTGCTCTGAGGTCCCAGGACCCCATCCCTTTCCCAGAAGGCAGGTGCAGTTGTGATAAAGGTCTGCAGCTGTGACAAAGAGGCTCTAGCATACAGTGAGTACAAGTTCGCCATTGCCAGCTGGGCTGCCTCAGCTCCTCCCTGATGGCCGAGGACAGATGAGATGTGAGGAGTCACTAATTGAAGCAGCTGGGATTCATCTGGCCACCTTTTCCGTGGGTGGGCTTCCCTCTCTGAGTCACAGTCCATCCTGTACCACAGGAGACAAGGGACCCATCCTGCCTTTGATGGGATGTTGCCCAGGCCTTCCCTGTTTAGCCATGGCCTGGCCCTATGAGGTCACACTTCCTCGGCCCAGGCAGAGAGGGTGAGCTCCCTGCCTCTGAGACTTCTGTCTCTGGGAAACCACTAAGCTCAGGCTTGACTAACTGGAAATTGATTCCTAACCTCCCTGTCCCGGAATCCCTGAGTCCCACACTCTGAGGACCAGTAGTTACACCAGGGCCTTCTTCCAGAGCTCAAGTCCTGGCCGGGCAGGGTAGGACAAGCACATTTCCAATTTGCTTTAGAAATACAGGAAAGTTTTATTATAGTGTGATAGGTATTCATCGTCAAAAGATACAATAGCCCAGTAGAACAGAGAAGTGAAAATTAAGAAAATCCTTCTTCTTCCCTTGTGCTGCGGCCCCACTTCTCAGTTTAGCCGGTATTTTCCCCATTATTTTCTCTCCATCTACAACCACGTTCTTCTGCAGAGCAATGGAAACATGGATGTATGCACTTTGCCTTCTTCTCGTAACAACAGAACTCAGGCATTTTCCCCATGTCCGCACATATGGGTCTGCCTCATTGTCTTTATTAGCTGTTTAGTATTGCCACAATGGATACACACTTATTTATTTGGAATACAGACTTCCTTAAAGCCTAGTGCAAATGCCATCTTCCTCCAGGAAGTCTTCCTTGATTCCTGCAGTACAAAACGGCCACTTCCTGCTCCAAACTCCTAGAACCATGTCTCTTATTCAGGTGCTGTGTTAGTCAGGGTAAGGCTATGCTGCCGTAACAAAGAGACCCCCCATACAGAGGCTTACGGAACCGAGAGGCTGTTTCTCTCTTAGGTAATAGTCTCGGTTGGTGGAGCAGCTCTGCCCCTGCCGGTCATTTCAGGAACTTGGTTCCATCCAAGTCATCACTCTGCCAACACTTAGGGCACCCAGTTGTCTGCATGGTTGAAACTGGGCCACCCAGGAAGCTGGGAAAGAGTGTGGAGGAGGCCTGCCTGGCGTCTTCATCCCTGACCTGGAGTGTCGACTCGTAAACCTTTGGCAAGAGCTCTGTGTGGCCATGCCTGCTGCCCAGGAGGCTTGCGTGGCATCAGTACCATGGAAGGAAGGAAACAGGTTTTGGTGGACAATGGCTAGTCTCTGCCACAAGCCTTGAGCCTTAACCTCATGTGTGGGGTCCCCTGTTCGTGCTTCCCGGCTTTGGGAGTGGCAAGGCTGAGGGCATGACCCAGGACTGATCCACGTCTGCATCTTTCTTCAGTCCCACGCAGCACCTGGTGTGTGGTTCGTGCTTGGCAAACACGTAGCCAGTGCGTGGTAACGTGTTAGTCATTGAAACAGAGGGTGGTGGACTCTGAACAGAGTCTTTCACTCATTTAGCAGATATCTGTTAATGTTTGCTACGTGCCAAGCTCTGATCTGGGCCCTGGAGATGCAAAGACACAGCTGCTCTGCTCTCAAACATCATTATCATTATCCTGTTGGGTTCCTGGAAAAGGACATTCTCTTCCTACCTCAGGGCCTTTGTATATACTCTTCCTTCTTTCTGGGACTGCCTTCCCTGCAGCTCTCCTCACTGGCCTTAGCCAGCCCCTACTTTCCGTTTCTTCATAAATGCCACCTCTTCAAGGAAACTTTCTCTGACCCCCTCCCCCAGACTAGGTTGGATCCCCCTGTTACCCACATATGGTACTTTTCCTTTGTACATTTAATCGCAACTGCACTGAAGTAACTTTTGTTGTATAAGATTTTCTTTCGGGCTTCCTACAGTGGTTGAGAGTCCGCCTGCCGATGCAGGGGACGTGGGTTCGTGCCCCGGTCTGGGAAGATCCCACATGCCGCGGAGCGGCTGGGCCTGTGAGCCATGGCCGCTGAGCCTGCGCGTCTGGAGCCTGTGCTCCGCAACGGGAGAGGCCGCGGCAGTGAGAGGCCCGCGTACTGCAAAAAAAAAAAAAAAAGAAAAGATTTTCTTTCAAGGCAGTCCTTACCGTGCGTTTGTAAGCTTCACGATGGATGACAGGTGCATTTTTGTATGCTCAGCACTTAGCAGGACACCTGGCACGATAGGTATTCTGTCTCTACTTGTTTAATCGGTATTATCACCAGTTCACCCATGAGGAAATTGAGGCTTAGAGAGGCTGAGTAACTAACCAGCCCAAAGATCACACAGCTTGTGAGTTTGGGCACTGAGATTTCAGTCTGTCTGCCTCCAGAGCCCTGGCTTTCACAGCTTGATGCAATTAGAATGCCACATGATGTAATAAGGTATTAATAGGGTATGTTTAAGGGGTGGTGGGAAGGCAGAGGAGGGCATGACTGACTCAGCCTGGGGGAGAGGATGGCTGCCTGGAGGAGGCGGTGACCTTGAAGGCTTAGAAACTGTGGGTAGTTTGGAGTAGCTATCGCAACTGCATGGGAGTATAAAAGATGGAACCAAATGCAGGGCTGGTTGTGCAGGCCCTGCTTTGGGGTTCCAGGGAGTTTGGACTTAGCCGAGCTGACGGGAACTCTCAGAGGTTCGTAACCAGAGGAGCCACATGAGCCCATAGGGTCCTTTCAGAACATCACTTCAGGTCAGGGCTGCAAACTGGCCCCGGCTGGCTGACAGAGCTGGCTGGGCTCACTTAGCCTCCTTTAATGGAATTTGGGGCCAACTGTATTAGGTAGGATTTTAAGTCTGACCGTTGAGCCAAACACCCAAAATACCAGCCGCTTACATGTGATCGAAGCTTTTTTTCCTCTCTCACATAAGAGCCTGAACTAGTCAGGCATCTCAGCTCCACACTGGGGACCCAGGATTCTCCTAGATTGTCACTGTGGCATCCCCAAATACTGCCCTCGTCCACATGGTCCGAGATAGACCACGGTCATGGCCAGATTCCAGCCGCCAAAGGAGGAGAGGGTGGATATTGGGGCTGAATAAGAGTCTCTCTCACTTCAAGCTGGCAAGATCAGGAGATTTCATGGAAGCCTCAGGGTTCAGGCTCTTGGACAACAGGAAGACTCCAGCAGTGGTGGGTCACACAGGGCCACACAGACATGAGTTGAATAGCATCCACCCTTTTGGACAGGGCCTGTACGCTCAGTTCTCCACAGTCCCCACCACTCCCTTTTGTGTCCCTGACTGTTTGTTGGTGTCAACCATCTTACATCTGCTCCTTCACTCACCTGCGTCACCCACCTGGTCCCTGAGGCATGTGAGTTCCTTGCCCTGGGAGCTGGCTCTCCCCGGGAGTCCCCACGCAGGGGTGAGAGTGGCTGGCCCAGCAGAGCCCCCTCCTCAGCCCTGCCCTCAGAGGCTCCCTGACCTGCTTTCCCATCCCCGAAAGGGCTGAGGCGGGCATAGCGGGAGCCTTTTGGCCTGGGATGCTGTTCAGACTTCCAGCCAGAGGCAGCTGTGGGCCGTTAGGCTGCATATGGATTTTGCAGTCGAGGCCCCATGGAAGCTCTAGATTATATTCTTCCCACTCTCGCTGGGGGGCCAGTTGCCAAGGAATGATTTCCTGTGTCGGGATATTTGCCGCCATCCATTGGTATCCACGATTCCTGACACCAGAGCCTCTGTAGCTGGGACTATCAGGCAGGAGGGGGATGAATAGGTCTCCTTTTAGGGGTGAATGTTGATGAAGATACTCAGGTGGAGCTGGAGAGCAGAGAAGCTTGCCTCCCAGGGGCTGCAGGACTCCTGGAGACCAAAGGTCCCTGTGGGCAGGAAAAGGCATTGCCACCTCAAGGTCAGCTAGCACTCCACAGTGTGGAGAAGGCTCTCCCATACCAGTAGGAGTCTGGTCTAATTTGCTCTTTCTGAGCGCCATCTCTCAGCTGGGACGTCTGTCCCCCTGGAGAACCAGGTCCATCTGGCGCAATTCTCCACAAAGCATACGGTCTCTGGGGCCCACCCCCTACTATTTCCAAGTTCCCAGAGGCCCCCTGTGCATTCAGGGTCTGGGTTTCCCACAGCTGACTCCCCTAATGAATGGGGTTAGCTCCAAGATGAGATGCTGTCCTTTCTTTGGTTTCCATGGTGACAAACCCCTCTTCAGAGAGTGAGAGCGTTGGGGGATTTAGCTGACTTTACTGAAGATCCGTGGGAGGCTACAGCGCACAGTGTGGAGCTTCTGGCATCTGACGGGCCCCTCCTTCCCCCTGGGTTTCCCAGGATGTGCCTGATGCCTCTCCCCTGAAGCCTTCCCCGTTGGAGCCAACATACAACCTTGCGTGTGCACGTGTGGTGGGACACTTACCTTGTACTCCAGCACTCATCCAAACATTTTGCTCAACAAAGTCACTGCTATCCCCCAGAGGGATTCTGGTACTGGCAGACTGGTACTGGTCGTGCTGCCCACAGCTGTGAGGCTGGCTGAAGTAAGTCATCACCCCCATTTTACAGATGAGCAAACCGAGACTCAGAGAGGTACAGTGAATCTCTCAGGGTGACCCAGCTGGATGAGGTGCACGCTGGGACACAATTCTAGGCCCGCTGACGCCCAAGTCCAGCGCCCTTTCTGGGGCACCTCTGCCTTTCCAAAACCTCTTTGCTGGAGCGTGGTGCTGAGTTTGCTTCCATTGTGAGCCTTCCTGGTATGAGCAGAGATGTGGGTAACAGCAAAGCAGCATTCGTTTACTCATTTAACCGATATATGATGTGCCGATGCTCTGTGCCAGTAACTGTATTAGGGAATTAGTGGTGAATAAGACAGAGGGGACCCCCTGCCCTCACGGAGCTGAGGGTCCGTGGAGACAGACGATGAGCGCACACAGCACAGGAACAAAGGCGTCTGGGCCCACAGTCAGGTTTGTGTGCTGATGAGCCACGTCCGGCAGGGTCAAGGGGGCAGGGGCAGAGTGCCGTCTTATAATGGGGGTCAGGCCTTTGAGAGTGCAAACCCCACAGGTAGCAGGGGGAAGAGGGCAAGGAGGTGCAAAAGTCTGAGCCTGGACGGTGTGGGTGGCAGCACAGAAGCCACGGGGTTTGGAGTACGGTGAGTGAGGAGGTGGGGGAGGGGCCAGCTGTGACAAATTGCCACAAATGTAGTGGCTTAAAACAGCACAGGCTTATTATTTTACCGTTCTGGAGGTCAGAAGTCTTGCACAGTCTCACCCCCCTAAACTCAAGGTGTTGGCAGGCTGTATTTCTTTCTGGAGGCCCTAGTGTAGGCTCTGCTTCTGCTTATTTTGATTGTTGGAAGAATTCAGTTTCTCAAGGTTGTAGGACTGAGGTGCCCAGGTTCCTGCTGGCTGTAAATCGATGACTGTTCTCAGCTTCTATAGGTCACCGTGTTCTTGGCTTGTGACCCCTTCCTCCATCTTCAGAGCCAGCAATGGTGATTGAGTCCTTTCACAGCGGGGTGGGGGGGGGGGAAGGTTCCCTGCTTTTAAAGACTCGTGTGATTACATTGTGTTCACTTAGATAATCCTGGATAATCTCCCCATTTCAAGATATGCAGTTAATTACATCTGCAAAGTCCCTTTGGTCGTGGAAAGTAATATACTTACAGGTTTTGAGGATTAGAGCATGGACATCTTTGGGGGCCATTATCCTGCCTAACACACCAAATAATGATAATAAGGATGGTAATGTGACTCACACTTAATAAGCATTTACAGCTTGCCAGGTTTTATGTTTAGAAACTCACGAATCCTCAGAATGATCCTCTGGGGAAGGTAGATGAGAAAATGGAGGCACAGAGAGGTTAAGTGATGTTATGGGTTGAATTGTGTCCTCCCAGAATTCGTACGTTGAAGTCCTAAACGCCCCAGTACCTCAGAATGTGATAGGAGATTGGAGATAGGGTCTTACAGAGATAATCAAGTTAAAATGAGGCCATTAAGGTGGGCCTTAATCCAGCACGACTGGTGTCCTTATAAAATGGGGAAGTTTGGAGATGCACACGCATATGTGGAGAACGCCATGTGAACGTGAAGACAGCCATTTATGAACCAAGGAGTGAGGCCCGGAACAGATTCTTCACTCACAGCCTCAGAAGGAACCATTCCTGCCAACGCCTTGATCTTGAACTTATAGCCTCCAGAACTGTGAGGCAATAGATTCTTGTTGTTTAAGCTGCCCAGTTATTGGTACCAACAAACTAATACAAGTGACTTGTCATTGGTTGTGGTGCCTGGATTTGAACCCAGGCAGCTCTCCCTCTTTGACTCTCCAGTGGTTTTTCTCCTTGCTTCTGTCTCCGTCTCTCTCTCTCCCTTTGGTTTCTCTGGCTCTGCTTACTCTGTCCTGATCTTTCTGTCTTTTTCTCACTCACTGTTCCTCTGTCTCCTCACTGCTAACCCCCCTTAATCCATCTCTCTGCCTTCCTCCTTCCCTCCTCTCCTCCTGGCCCTGCAGATGAGAGAGGACCCCTCCCAGGTCCCCCATCTCCCTCCAGCCACCGTTCCTCCCAGAGCGGCCCTCTGTATTGCATCGCTGACTAATGAAGGCCCAGACATGCCCAGGTCCCAGGGTGCCCGCACTGTCTCAGCTTGGGGCCCTGATGGCAGCAGCACTGAGCTGACAATGGAGACACCTCCCTACCTGGGAGAGGAGGCACCTGAGCCGCAGAGGAGCCAAGCTGAGCCCCCCACTTTCTCTGTGCTCCCCGTGGGCTCTGTCCTTTCTCCTTGAGCCTGCCTTGCACACATGAGCCTCCGGCAGAGTGGCTGGCAGCCCCACCAGGCCTGGCTGGTGCTTGACGCCAGCCATAGGCACCAGCAGCTGTTCCGGCAATCACCCTGACCCTGCGGCACTGACTCTCGTTTGTCTGCCCCTGATTTCTGGTTCCAGGGTCTGCCGGGTAGGCTTTCTCCCTGTCAGACCCCAGCCTCAGTCTTCAGGATTTGGCCTGTCCCCTCTGTTGCCCCTGCTTCTGGGGTCCCCTGATTCTCTGAGTGGGAAGCTCTCCCACTTCCTAAGCCCCAGGGAACTTTGGTGGGTCTGGCCAGCCCACGGTCTCCTGGAGGGTTGGGGGTGGGGACTGAGATGGAGACTGGAAATGCAGGAAGTCATCGAAGGCTGCCGAGAGGGAATTCTGGGAAACCGCCAAGCAGAGGGCACTTGGAGGTGTCTGCCCAGCCCTCCTCTCCGGGAGCTTCCCCACCTACAGTTGCGACCACTGCCGACAGCCATGTTTTCCTGGGCAGCCTTGCCCTTGCCGGGGGCTGTGCTGATTGGCCACTAGGTTGGACACGTGGTCTGAGCTGGGCCAATCAGCCTCAGCCTCCTGGGCATTTGGAGGACTGGTCAGACTCTGGAGGGCTGGGTGCAGAGCAGGGGCCGGAGCACGTGCTTTGGGCCAGTGGTCTGAGGAGCAGAGAGGGGTTGAGAAGAGAGACCCCGGAGCGGAGATGGCCAGAGAAAGGCTGCCCTGGCTCCCGATGGCTCCCAGATCCCTGCAGGCCCTGCATCTGGGTTCAGCAAGATACTCTTGTATCCTTCCAGGTTAACAAGGTTCCGTGCATAAGCTTGTGAGCTGGTTCAGTCTTTTGTAACTACACAGCCTCCAGATAGAGCTTTTTAAAAATGCAAATCAGATCACAGCACTGTGCTGCTTGGATTCCTCCAGTGACTTCCCAGAGCCCCAGCATAGCTCCTCAGCCTAACCCCGGCCCGAGGCCCGCGAGACCCAGCCCTGCTGA
Organism: Orcinus orca; assembly: GCF_937001465.1. Taxonomy (NCBI): domain Eukaryota; kingdom Metazoa; phylum Chordata; class Mammalia; order Artiodactyla; family Delphinidae; genus Orcinus; species Orcinus orca. The sequence continues at coordinate 71,003,489 of NC_064574.1, read as the reverse complement.
CTCCTGCTTCTGTTCACCCAGGACTCACTCAGCCCCAGGCCCTCCAGACTCTTGGCTGCTCCTGCAGCCCTCCAAGCGCATTCCTGCCCCAGGGCCTTTGCACTTGATGAGCTTCTCTGGGGTGCTTTCCCCCTGGACCCTTACATGGCTGGCTTGTCTTCATCAGGTTGCAGCTGGACTATGCTTTCATTAGAGAGGAGGAGATCACTCTGTCAAAGAAGTCTTACCCACCCCAGTCATTCCATCCTGTTTTGTTGTATTCAGAGTATATATCACCATCTGTTATTTACTTATTTGTTTACTTATTTACTGTCTGCTCTGCTGGAATGAAATGTCTTGTTTACTGCTCACTCCTCAGTGCTTTGAATAGTGCCTGACACATCGTAGGGGCTTAATGAAGATTTGTTGATTGAATGCAAGAAAATGGTAAAAGGACTGAGGGTTAGATCAGCTGGAGCTTGGCTGGGTTTGCTGGGAGAAAGGTAAAGGACCCATTTCATTCTTCTCACATAGGACCCCCCACCTCTTGCCAATTGGCTGCTCTGACCCAGTAGATGATGGTTCTAAAGGTTCCCAAGCAGTGGGTGGAGACTGGGCTGCCAGGCGGCATGGAGGTGGTGAGTGCAGCAGAGGTGGCCCAGTTGTACCTGGATTGACCTTGGGTCCCCTACTGGGCTGATGTGCACTCTGTCTCCTGGGCCAGTGTCTGTTCTTTCTCTTGTGGGCCCTGGAGACGATCTCCTCAAGTGGGTCCCCTGTGTTTCCTAGAGTCCTTCAGTAGGGGACCATGGTTCAGATTCCCCAGGAATGGGGGCCTTGGCCTGGGGAAAGGCCTTGTGTCAGAAAACAAGCCCCTTCTTGGGTCAGCTGGCAAAGATGATTTCATGCGAGGGTGAGTTGCCTTCCATCTGTCTCTCTCTGCTTTGTTTTTAAAAAGTTCATTGCATTTATTAGATAAGCCATTACACATTGATCCCTCGACATATTTCATGATGTAAAGAGACAGCCCCTGCCATCAAGCTGTGCGCCGTAGCTGACAACACGCTCACAGCTCACAAAAGTACGCGTGCTGTTGTGAAGCGTGCAGACATCACAGGCTGGTGGGAGCAGCCCTGAGGATGGGAGATCCAGTCTGGTACCGGCCATAGCTCCCTTTTCCTTTCTGGAGAAATGATTGCAAACATCGAATTATCTGTGTGATTGGGGAAGAGGTAGCATGAGCAGATGAGTCCAGTGTCTGAGTTGCCTCCTTGCCAAACAGGAATGGCTGACCAGGAACTCCTCTTGGTGGCTAAGAGTTTGGCAAACTTTCTTTTCCTTTCTTTCCTGCTGATGGAAGTGCTAACGAGTGGTGCCAGGCCCATAGGGAGGGGGGAAGCTAGAAGCCCGAGGAATCCACTCCCTGAATAATCAGCCCTGAATAACTGCGAATTGACTTATAATTGCAGTTGTGTCAGCTGAGATGGTGATGCTAAAAGACAAGGAACAGGCAGACTAGAACGATAGGATCTGGAGAGAGGATGCAGGATCTGGGATTGATGCATGGCAAAGCAACTTGGGGCCGGGGTTAGGGGAAATCTTTTTGATACAATTTTAAACTGCAAGGGCAAAGGGCTAACGCCGTGGGGGAAGGTTACGGGGAGGAGGAGAGGAGAAACATATACAGGCAGGGGCGATGTTTCTCTGCAGGCAGTAAACAACTCCCAAATAAACGTCAGAAATGACACTCGGAGAACGTCTGTGGGAAGCTTAGAGAGCTGCTTGTCCTGAAAGAGTTATTGGTTTTGTTCAAGCATCATCTGATGCTCTCTTAAAAACATAGATTTTGTTTCCCCTCTTGCAACAGTCTGGAGGGGAAAATCAAGCACAAAACATCTGCCTCGTGTCATCATTCAGATGCTTATGAATAAACTGACACTGGAGGGGTAAGGAAATCGATGGTGGAACCGGACCCGGCCAGCTCCCGATTATCTCTGTGTGGATTATCCGATATGGGGATTGTCCAGAGGAAATGTCCATCCCAGGGTGGGATCCTTCTTGCCACTCAGCAAGGTCCCAGGCAGGCCTTTGCCCTCTGTGGTGGCCTGTGAGCAAGCAATGGTTAAGAGTGTGGTCTGTGCAGGCAGACAGGCCTGGAGTTGAACTGGTCTCCACACACTAGCGGTGAGGTCTTGGGCCATGTCTCCATTCCTCTGATCCTCTGTCTCTCCAGCGGTAAGATGAGGCAGGTAATGATTGTGGCAGTGACTGCTATGCTTATCAGTATCCATGAGCTCCTCTGCATTTCCCAGCCTCCTTTGCAGTTGGATTGGCCATGTGACTGGTGTGGCCAGTGGGATATGAATGGAAGTGACATATGTTCTCTTTGGGCTAAGGTGGGTAAGTATCCAATGTGTTCTCCCCATGCTTTCTCTCCCTCGTCGGTGGTACAGCTGCACCATGGAAGGAGCTGGGGTCCTTGAGTCACCTCGTGGATGGGAGTCATGCAGGAGAGACATCTGAGAAATAAGCCTTTAGGATTTTGAGGTGTTTGTAACAGCAGCTAGTATTCATTACCGAGCTACTGTAGTAGTCCTTTGAGAGTTATTGTGGAAAAAATAATGAGGGAGGCAGAGCTTATAAAAAGCTTAGCCAAGTGCCTGGAATATAGAAAAAGTTCAATAAATATTGGGTATGCTTATTAATTTATTTACGCAACAAATATTTATTGAGCTCCTATCGTATGCCAGGCGCGTGGATTGACAATAACAACGACAACATACCTGTAACAACAACAGACACATAAAATCATATTTGGGGGCTTCCCTGGTGGCGCAGTGGTTGGGAGTCCGCCTGCCGATGCAGGGGACACGGGTTCGCGCCCCGGTCCAGGAAGATCCCACATGCCGCGGAGCGGCTGGGCCCGTGAGCCATGGCTGCTGAGCCTGCGCGTCCGGAGCCTGTGCTCCGCAACGGGAGAGGCCACAGCAGTGAGAGGCCCGCGTACCGCAAAAAAAAAAAAATCATATTTGGATTACAGATTATATAAATATCAGTAAGTAAATATATGTATGTATATATATACACACACATATATATACACACATATATACATACATATACATAATATATGTATTTTATATGTATATTTATATATATTTTTCATGCCACAGTAAAATAGAAAGGATTAAGTCATTCATCCCTTCAGTGTTTGCTAACCCTACTGTGTGCCAGGCATCGTGCTGAATGGTGGGGATGTGTGGTTGAATAAGTGTTCACTCTTAAGTTGCTTGCTGGCTACTGAGAGATGCACGTATAGGCAAATAACTCAAATGCCAAGTGACGAGTGTCATACAGAAGGGTCTTTCCAAAGTGCCAGCAGTGTCCCTAATTCTGCTTGGGGGAATCAGGGAGAGCTTCACAGAGGAGGGGGCTGTGGAGTTCAGCCTTGAAGGTTTGAGTAGGAGTCTGGCAAGTGAGAAAGAGCATTTCAGGCAGAGGGATGGATACTAGATCTTGGGTTTCATGAGATGTGACCAGTGCCTTGGTGGCCGGAGTCCAGGGTATCCACGGTGGGCAGAACAATATCCCTTCCCCAAGAGATCGGCATCAGACTCTCCATAAGGCGTGAATATGCTGCCTTAAGGGTGAAAGAGACTTTTTCAGATGTGATTAAGTTAAGGATTTTGAGTTGGGGAGACTATCCTGAATCTTCCAGATGGGCCCAGTCTAATCACATGAGTCCTTAAAAGAGGAGAACCTTTCCAGTTGTAGTCAGACAGGGAGCTGTGTCTATGGAAGAGAAGAGATTCAACACGGCTGACTTTGCAGATGGAGGAAGGGACCAAGAGTCAAGGAGTGTGAGACGCTAGAAAAGGCAAGGCTAAGGAATGGTCCACAGAGCCTCTACAGAGGAGCACAGCCCTGCCAGCACCATGATTTTAGCCCAGTGGGACTCATGTTGGAATTCTGACCTATAGAATTATAAGATAAAAATTTTGTATTGTTTCATCTTTAAGTTTGTGGTAACTTGTTATAGCAGCCATAGGAAACTGATACAGTATCTGAGGGAGAAGATTGAGACCACACTGGATAAAAGAAGGGGCAGATGGAATTGTTTAGATTATTCCGTAAGAGCAGTGGGTCTCAAACTTCAGCAGGGTATCCACTTTTTCGTGGAATATTGATATTCTGTGCGCTGTACCTGTTTGTTTTAATGGGCGTGAATATTCCATAAATTGAATGTGTATTTCTTATTTAATTCATGGGAATTTAGATTATTTCCAGTCCTTTGTTATTAAAATGATGATGCAACAAATTATCTTGACCTTGTGTTACTTCGCACACGTGTGAGTATGTCTGTAAGGTGAATTCCAAGAAACGAAATTGTTGGGTCACAGAGAATATGCATCTTTGGGAGTCTGCGTTTTTAATAAATGCCTGAGGGCACGATGATTCTGGTGAGAACTGGAGGCTCCTGAACGGAATTTCAGATCTGGGCTCCGTCAACATCCCTGTGGCTGACAGTGTGGAGGCAGGGAGGCCGGAGGAGAGGCTGAGGCAGTGGACCTCGAGAGAGATGAGTGTGTGTGTGTGTCTGTGTGTGTGTGTGTGTGTGTGAGAGAGAGAGAGAGAGAGAGAGAGAGAGAGAGAGAGAAGTTTAGGACTGACGTGGCATGGGTGAGTGTAAGTTGATTTTCTTGTTTTGTTTGTTTATCAACTTGGGAAATTCATAGGACATGAGAGGCTCTTTCTCAGTGACGCTGGGTCAGAGAGCCATGTTGGGGTCCCTGGGGACAAGTGAGTCCCTGTGTTCACATGTCAGGCCTGAATTCTAATCTCCTTTCCCTTCTGCCCGGTCATTTGACTCTGGGTATATGGTTACCTTTGTGATTTGGGGGGGCGGAGAGGGGAGGAAAAAAATGTGTGCTTGCAGCCTTTAAACAAGGTGTTTCCAGTATTCGACCCCACCTGAGAAACATGAGAGCACCAGCATTCCTACTGCCCTGACCTCACGAGTTTTGCTGTTTGTATGAGTTTTACAAAGTCAGGGTTGCATTACAGCCTCTGGCTTGTAAGCCCCTAATATCTACAATAGTTTCACTTTGTTTGTGTGTCACATAGATTCCTTCCTCACCTTGGTGATTTTACTATGAATTCTTGAGTTGATTTTGGTTCATCCCCGGGTGAGCTGGATTTCAGTGTCAACTAGCCATTCCAGGAATGGTTCACGGACTCTATATTCTCCAAGTGCCTTTGTGTCTGAGGACGTCTGCCCGCTGCCTTTGTAGCTGAACATGCAGCTCACTTGCCATTTATCTTCCTGCTGCATCGCCCGAGGAGAACCCCGTGCCTGGGGTTCTTCCATTCATCCTGAGGATGGGTTGGGTGCCAGCGCTGCTTGGGCAGCCTGGGGGCCCCCTGAGCATGGGGACATTGTGGGAAGATCAGAGAGTGCTATAATTTGGAGTGAGGAACTTTGCCAATTTCAGGGCAGCTGAACAGAAGATTACTTCTCTTTTATCCTATGTTTGGTGTATTTGTTACTCTAAAAATATCCACGGCTGCTGTGTACAGCCATGCAGGCTGTGCACTGCATGACTCCAGGGAATCTCGTTTGTATAAACCGCGATGTGGACCGTGCTTCCAGCATTGTGCAGGGTGGTGACCCTGCAACCTCTTAGCCTGGAGTGGGCCTAGAAGCGTAGAATGCTTTTATCCCAGTGTTTGCCAAACTTTAGTTATTCTTATAACACCTTTAGGAATTAGTTCTTAGTCACGTCCTCCTGTTCTACTATGAATTTTTTTTTTTTTTTTTTTTGCTCTATATTGGCTCATATTTTCCTTACGTAAATGAAGGGGAGCTTTCAATTCCAACTGGAAATAGAAAATCAGCGCGGCTTGCCGAAAATAGAAGAAATATATACACATGCGTATGTGTATGCATACAAGACCACAATGCTATCAAATTCCAACTGGATATTTTTGCCTTTTCTCCTTTTTTAAAAGAGAAGATTAGCAAGTGTTAGAGCCATGTTAAGAACAGCCTAGCGCAAAACTGATAGTTTTTTCCTGGAAGTAATCTTGAAGGGTTGGAAGAGAATTGGGAAGGGAAATCGTTTACCCATGATGTGATTCCGTGTAATTTAGTGCCACATCCCCCATCATAAACCACCTGTGGGACACGTGAGGAAGCACTGGCCCAGTCAGATATCCCACTGGCTACTTAAATCTCTTGGCAACATCTCCACGTGGGAATCCAACCCTTTCTTACATCCTCTCAGCAATGGGAAGTTTGTTTTTGTTCTTGTTTTTGTTTTATTTTGGCCGTGCCGTGGCTTGCAGGATCTTAGTTCCCCAACCAGGGATCGAAACCGGGCCCCCTGTGATGGAAACACAGAGTCCTAACCACTGGACCGCCAGGAAATTCCCTCACCACTGGGAAGTTTAATGCCACCTTGGAGGGGCCTTTTTTATGGCCGGACTCTTCTTTGGTTGTGCCAGGTAGAGAGCTGCTCCTTGGGCCCACAGGGTTTAATTCTGCTCCCTGGAGTCAAGTAGAAAAAAAAAAAATGCTTCCTACAAGTTCCGTCCCTCCAAACATGATTAAAAGCGAAGCTTCTGGAATTGGAGTGTCCTGGGTGGAATCCTGGATCCACCACTTACTATCTCTGTGCCTTTGGGTAAGATACTTAACCTCACTGGGCCTCAGTTTATTCATCTGATAAATGGGAACAGTAATAGTGTCTCCTTCCTGTGGTTGTTATGAGAATTAAAGAAGGTGGTGCATATGGAGATTTAGAACAGTTTCTGGCACCTAGTAAGTGCTCAGTAAGTGTTGGCTACTGTTATTTTCTGTAGCCACAGACTGTGGGGCCCCTGTCCTCCCATCCCTTCTTCTGGATTAGAAGGCAGAGGACTTGGGTTCCAGCTTCAGCTCAATATCTGCCTGGTGATGAGACGTAAGCAACTTGCGAGCCCTACCTGGGCCTTGGTTTCCACGTCCGGAAGCTGAGGGTGGTGGGATTCATGGTCCCCAGGTCCCCCCTCCCATCTCCAGCTGGGGTGGAGACTTCTGTGCTGCGGGAGGAGAGAAGCAAAACGGGAACACTGATGATTGTGGGCCATAATGTCCCTGTGTCAGCCAGAGTGTGCCCCCCAAAAACTACCCATACCTTCTCCCTCCTTAATTTCTCTCAGGACATTCTTTTGAGGAGTGACAATGCAAGAAGGATTCCTGATAGTATCAAAAAAAGGGTGAAAATAAGACTGAGGTATCAGGAAAAGCAGCTTTGCTTTGCTTTAACTAACCACAACATATGGGATGACATAAAAAAAATCACAGTATCCTTCATTTATCAAGTTCCCTTGAAAGATGACAATAATAATAACTGTGAACACTTGCTGAGTTCTTGTCATGCACCAGCTGTCTCACATGTAGGGTCTCATTTGATCCCCAACTATGTATAAGGCAACAACAACTGCTGCAACAAATAAACCCCTGAGATGGCAGGGGATTAACACAGTAGCTCATGTGACGCTTCGGTACAGGTGATGCTGGTGGATGGCAGCTCTCCTCCACATGGTGATTTGGGGACCCGGCAACTTCCATATTGTGCCTCTACCATTTCCTAGGACCTCGGAGGCCTCTGCATCTGGGCAGAAGAGGAAAGAAAAGGCACGTCTACTTCATAAAAGCCCACCCCAGGAAGTGCCACACATCACTCACACTCACATTTTATAGGCAAGAACCAGTCATATGAACCCAGGAGGATGTAGGGGGTGCTGGGAAATATTGTACCTGGTGGGGCAGCCACTTTCTAGCAATAACGCCACACTGCAGAAGGAGTAGCACATTTTTTGGTGGATAGCTAGGTAATTCTGTCACAGCTTATGGGGTGGAGAAGACAATCATACCCATTTTACAGATGAGGAAACTAAGACCCAGAGAGTCTGGCCTGGGTCCCAGAGTTTGTAAGTGGCAGAGGCTCTGTGAGTTCAAAGCTCTTACCATTTAACCACTATGGTGTTAATTTTAAATAAGCATTTAGGTTCCTCTGGCTGTAAAATTCTTCAGAACAAATTATTCCCTTCAGTTTACCCAGAATGCCCCCAAATGCCCAAGCAAGGTACGTCTGGAGGTCATGGTGATGCCATGTCATGATGCCAGGCAGGATTTTAGTTTCCAGTGTTTCATCCACTTGGAGAAATGATTCTCTCCAGAAAGTTGACCCATATTTTGAACTCCTGCCAGAAATCAAGGCCTGGTACCATCTGTAAGAGATAAATAAATCAAAATATCATCAGCAGATAAGTGTGTGCCATCTGCTGCCCTGTCAGTTGAACTGGCAGAGGCCTCCGGAGAATTCCAAGGAAGTGCTGCCAAGGCTCTGCCGCCAGCCTGGATAGTGCGAGGAGAAGCTTCATGCAAGATCTGCTGGCATTTTTCTTTACTCCCCGCTCTCGGTGCTGAATTCCTTGAATCCAGCCCAGCGAAGGTGTGTGGATTTTCACCCTTGCCAAACAGTTAAAATGGTTTCTCTTTGGCCACATTTGTTGGGGGCCAGGACTGTTTTTCTCTGCCCTCCCAGCAAGTTGAAAGCCCCTACTATAGAGAAAACTAGCCATGCACCTGCCCAGAGGTTGGGCTCCATGGAATCTGGGTCTCAGAACCAGAGTCAAAAGCAGAACCAGCCATGTTTGGGCATCTGGCTGGACATCTCGAAATGCAGCCACATCCTGATGGATGCTGATTTCTCCTGCCACGTGTGGAGTCCTCTTGGAGGGCATCTGAGACTTCCCTTAGAAAGAATAGATTTTTCTAGAACCTGCTTACTCTCCTAAGAGGCAGCACAGGGTAGTGGCCAAATGCAAAGGCTCTGTGGCGGGCTGTCTCCATTTGAATCCAGGCTCCACCATTGGTTGTGCGACCTTAGACAAGTTACTCAGTCTATCTGTGCCTCAGTTTCTTCATCTGTAAAATGGGGGTGGTAGTTTGTAAAGCATGTTGGGCCTAGCCCCTCACCATGGGGCTCCCTCCGGGTGCCCTCTCCCTACCTTGCAAGCCACAGAAACCTCAACTCCACCATCAGATGGGTTGTGAAATTAAGTCACGAACCTCAGACCCATGACCTGGGGACCCAGCCAAGGACACTGGGCTCCCCAGTGCCCCTTCCTCTTGCTGCCCGTCTTCCCGCTGCCAACCAGATCTGGCTCCTGCGTGTTCACGCCGAGGGCAGCTTGGCTGACCTTCGGCACTCCTCACCCTTCTGCCAGCCTTGGGCATCTGCCTCTGGCCACCTCCCTGGATTCTGCCCGTGGCCCTGCCAGGCTCCCCCCACCTACTCCCGCTGAAGAGGCACAATTACAGCCTCCTGCTCCTGGCTCAGGAAGACGTCCAGGCTCTCCTTAGGAGGAGCGCAGTGTGACTCTAACTTAGGATCCAGGGATGGAATCAAAAATAGCGCTTATTTACGGAGCTGATCGCGGGGCAGGCATTTTTCTCACACTCCCTTCCATTTTCATCCTTTTTTGCAAGCCTGGAGGGCAGAGCTGAAATGACTTTCATCTGGCACCTGAGGAAAAGGCTCAGATTTGTGAAGCCACTTCCTGAGGTCACGGGGCCAGGGGGAGGCAGAGGAGGGATTTGAACGCACGTCTTGTGGTTTCTGAGCCCAGACACCTCCATTTGCCTTCAGAGCACCCCCTTTCGAGGAGGGAGCCCAAGAGCTGTGATGAATGACGGGCTGGGGATGTGGGTGTCGGCACATTGAGCTGATCCCTCGCAGGTGTTGCCTGATTTAAATCCTAACTGAAGACGTCTTGCTTCATACCCGTTACCTCATTTAGCCCTCAAGCAACCTCGTGAGGCTGGAATCATCATCCTTCACTGGCCAAAAAACCCAACCAAATGAATAAAAACGATGGTTCCCCCAGAGCTCCACGGCTAGCAGGTGGCAGAGCTGAGATTTGGCTTCAGGTCCGTGTGAAATCAGAGCCCAGGCTTTTCACCAGGGAGCACAGCCTGCCTGGCTCCCGTGAACCCCAGGCTACCCGCCTTCCTTGGCCTCCACCACGAGTTTCTTTCTCAAGTAGATCAGACCTGGAGGAGGGACCTCGGGGTAAGATTCCTGGAATGAGGCGTGAGTGTTGAGCCAGAGAGGAGGCAGCTGTGACCCTCCCATTGTCTCTGGTGTGGATTCCTGGAAGCCTGGATTCGGCTGAGGGCCTTGCCAGGTGTTCCCCTTGGTGGTGGGATTGGAGCGCCGGCTGCCAAGCTGAAGATGCTGTGTTGAGGGCAATTTCTAAGCCCCCTCACCCTTAGCTCAGGCAGGTCCCGCAGACAGTGGGTCAAAAGGAGTCAGCAGCTAGGGCAGGTCAGGGCCTCTTGGGTTGCACGTTTTGTTCCCGTGGTGCTAAAAGTCAGCAGCCCCATAGGGTGATGCCAGAGAGTCTAAGAAGAAATGACCTTCCATTTGTCTTTTCTGAGCAAGGGAGCAAACCCTTCGAAGAGGCATTTAGATTCAAACCTCTGGGACTTGTTTCAAGATAACCCCACTAGTGGTGGGCTGCTGGTGCGGAGAGACAAGGTGAGTTTCCAAGCTGGGCTGCGGACATGGGACTCTCTTCATACTGATCTCTCTGCTCTTGTAAAAGATGGGAACTTTGCGTAGTAAAATGTTAAAAAAAAAAAAGAAGATATTTCAGAGACAGTGTTGATTTGCTGGAGTCCAAACAAGCTGGTCTGGTCATGGAATGTCCTGGGTCCCTGTCCCCCTCTGGACAAGTCAGTCCCTTGCATGATGGAAAGAGCTTTGGAAAGACACAGACCTGGGTCCAGCTCCTGGTTCTGCTGCTTCTTGGCTGTGTAACCTTGGGTAGGTCGCTTTGCCTGTGTGAGCCTCAGTTTCCTCATCTGTAAAGTGGGGATGGATATTGACCTCACACAGTTGTGATGTGTGCCATGCTCTTAGCACGGTGCTTGCCCTGGATTCTCCTTGGGTCATTGGATCCTGGATCTTAGGCAACATGACAAACTCAAGCTTCCACCTGATGGTGGGTAGATCTGCTATTAACAGCCCAAAGGGGGCCAAAACGGGCCAAGCTGTGCCCATGGTAGTAAGTGACCGTATCATGGGAGATATCATGATAAAACACTGGGAATTCAGAGCGGGGAGACATCTCTTCGAGGCGGGGCAGGTGGTTGGTGAACAAGGCAGGCTTCACGGTGGGGGAGCTGGTGGGTTTGAAGGCTGGGGCTGCGTCAGACACGGGGAAATGGAGGGAGAGAAGACGTCGAGATCGAGAGGTAGGAAAAGGTAGGTTGTAAATCTGAATCAGCAGGCGCAAAGCAGCAGAAAAGGAGGTGAAAGGCGACCATCAAAGACATCACGCCCAGGCTGATCTCCGGGCTCCTCTGCGTCGTGGCAGACATGAGGCTGGGCATGGCTGCTCTTCCCTGGGTAGTGAAGACCCCCCCCCCCCTTTCTGTTTGCCTCTTCCCTCTCAGATGGGCCCCGAGACGCTCCGGAGCTCAACTTTCATTCTCACCTCTGCCTGCAGGTGTGTTGACCATACCTGTAGGGTTCTGCAGAGGCGCCCCCCTTTGGTGTAATCCTTAATGAAGGCAATCTGTGAAATGCTCTTCATTTACTCATTCCACCATCATGTCCGGAGCACCTGTTAGTGTCCCAGGCTTTGAGGACACAGCAGCGAATGAGATACCTGGTCACAGAGCTTCCATTTGTCTCAGAGATGCTGTCTGGGCACTGTTTATGTATTTATTTTTAATTTTTCAATTGACGTATAGTTGATTTACAATGCTGGGTTAACTTCTGACGTACAGCAAGATGATTCAGTCATACATATATACACATTCTTTTTTAATATTCTTTTCCATTATGGTTTATCATAGGATATTGGGTACAGTTCTCTGTGCTGTACAGTAGGACCTTGTTGTTTATCCATCCTGTATATAAAGCTTACATCTGCTACCCCCAACCTCCCACTCCATCCCTCCTCCACCCCCTCCCCCTTGGCAACCACCAGTCTGTTCTCTATGTCCATGAGTCTTGTTTCTGTTTCATAGATAGGTTCATTTGTGTCGTATTTTAGATTCCACATATAAGTGATATCACATGGTATTTGTCTTTCTCTTTCTGACTTAACTTCACTTAGTATGATAATCTCTAGTTGCATCCATGTTGCTACAAATGGCATTATTTTATTCTTTTTTATGGCTGAGTAGTATTCATTGTATATATGCACCACATCTTCTCTATCCATTCATCTGTCGATGGACATTTAGTTGCTTCCGTGCCTTGACTATTGTGAATAGTGCTACTATAAATATAGGGGTGCCTGTATCTTTTTGAATTAGAGTTTTGTCTGGATATATGCATCTGGGCACTGTTTAGATGAGCTGGGGAACGCCCTCTTTGGTGCAAGGATTCCAAGTTGTCTATACATACACTTTAATATTAGAACAGCAGCTCCGCAAGGGTGGTCACTTGCCTTCTGGTTCTCTGCTGCACCCCCAGCGCCTTGAATGGTGCCTGGCATGTAGGTGCTCAATAAATGTTCATTGAGTATAAGTGCGTGAATACTAAACACTGATATTGGGAACCAAAGAGAAGTATATTTTTAGGGGTCAAAATTAATTCAAACATAGGACTTCCCTGGTGGTCCGGTGGTTAAGAATCTTCTTTCCAATGCAGGGGACTCGGGTTTGATCCCTGGTTGGGGAACTAAGGTTCCACATGCCGTGGAGGAACTAAGATTCCACATGCCATGGGGCAGCTAAGCCTGCACACTGCAACTACTGAGCCCACGCACTCTGGAGCCCCTGTGCTACAGCTACAGAGCCCACACGCTCTGGAGCCTGTGCACCACAACTAGAGAGACGCTCACGCGCCAAAACGAAAGATCCCACGTGCCGCAACTAAGACCGGATGCAGCCCAAAATAAACAAATAAATAAATATGAAAAAAAATTAATTCAGACATCCCCAAATATCACTGCTTGATGTGATTTGGATTTCTAGGATTCAGAGAGAGAGAGAGAGAGAGAGAGATCTCATCTTCACTGTTGCATCACCCTGTGCAGCCTCCATCCTGGTCCAGAATGTGGTCAAGCCCGCAGCCTATGCATACCTACATGTAAATACAACCCACAGCAGAGGAGAAGTCCACACACATCCTGTAGACGACACAGATAATAAACACGTGAACAAATGCGTACACAAGATCATTTCAGATAGTAATCGTGGTAAGACTATGAAAGAGACAAGCATGCAGGGTGAGAGGATGAGAGTGATGGGTGAGGAGGGGTGAGGGCCACCTGGGGTAGGGTGGCATGCTGATTGTTCGCCGTTCACCCCTCCGTGTCTGTCCACTGCCCCCTGGGCCGTGGGAGACTGCCCTGCGCAGATGCAATGGCCCGGAATTCTGCGTCCTCTGGTTTCTTATTGGTTCTGGCCAGTGGGAGGCATAGGAAGGAAATCAGAGGGCAGAAGGAGAGAAAGGTCGGGGTGTTTCCCCCTCCCCTGCCTTGTTCTTGGCCTGTTGAGGTTTTGACAGTGACTGCATTCCTCTAAGGAGTGGTTCTAAAGTGTGGTCCCCAGACTAGCAGCATCAGCAACCCCCTGGGAATTTGTTAGAAATGCAGATTCTCAGGCCCTGCCACAGAAATTCTGATTTTGATGCTTGCTTCGGCGCAGCTAAGCTCCGAGGGGCAGTTCCTCCTCTGTGGCATCATCTCTCGCAGCCTCCTTTCCCTCCCCAGCCCCTTCAGGCTGGAGGAGGTGAGGGCTCCCCACTGTTGCTCACCCCTTGCCCCTGTCCACACGTCTATGAATAGGCCCTTCACTCAGCAGTCTTCGGTGAGCCCTTTCCAGGGTGCCATCTGTTTCCTGCCAGAATCCTGACTGGTCCAGATGGCCAGGATGTTAATTCATATTCCTTTAGACAGGGCACACCTCCTCCAGGTTACCCAGTCCCCACAGGCTTCCCCAGTCATTGCTGGGTGTTGAGATCTCATGTATTGGCCACCCTTGCATTGGGACCGGGTTCCAAGTCCCATCTGTTGGCTATGGACCTTGGAGCGAGATGCAAGGATGAGGAACCTTGTGCAGGATGTTTCCCTTCGAGGCTATGGTGGGTCTGAATCGGCATGCTCCCTCCTTACAGGCAAGGTACTTCCCATTAGTTTATTCCTCTGGTCTAATGGGACTGAACGTCCATTCTCTGGGATAGTGAGAAATTCAGATCTCACATAATGAAGGTTCCCTCACAGCCCTGGAGTGATGTGAAGTTTTCAGAACTTTTGGGAGAATCTCTGGTCTTCTTCTGCCCCTCTTGTCCTCATTGCTCATGGTTTCCTGGGCCCATGGGGGCCCTGAGACCCTCACTGGGGTGCAGGATTTTTGTTAAACCTGTGACCTCTGACCCCAAAGTCCAGCTTTCCCAGGCTGTTTTCCTAGAAGGTCCTGACATCTCCATAGGGGGCTGTGGAGGTCCTGTAGCTCATGGACCCCCAAAAACTTCTCCCCAGGGGTCTGCTGGCTCTATCCTCCTCCTGCACAAATTCCCTCCTCTGCCCCTCCCTGAAGTGGGGCAGCGTTACCCTCCAGGGGCCCTCTGGGAACACAGTGGATCTTTAGGGAACTCTCCTCCTGGGGAGGAGAGGCTGACACCCATTCGTCCGCTTGATCTTGGTAGCTCATCTTGGGTCAGAGGGAATCAGAGTGGGAGGAAGTGATGGGAGAAAGGGCATCTTCATGGGGCAAAAATGAGGCAGTTACCAGGCAATGTCCAATGGTTAGGGGGAGACAACGGAAGGTGCGGGGCCGTAGGGGAACCCATGTATCCCTGTAGCTGCCACTTGGCTGGACTCCTGCCTGCTGAGCTGTCCTAGCTGTGTCACCTGGTGGTTGGCACCAAGCCCTACAGATCCACCCTGTAATAAGCACTACAGGAACACTAGCATTAGTGATTTTCACTTTTTATAGGTAGGGAAATTGAGGCACCAAAAGGCTAACGTTGATGTTACATATCTAATAGGTGATGGAGCCAGGCTGAACCCACGCAGGTCTGGCTCTAGAGCCACATACCACCACTCTTCTGTGTTTGGATTTTAGTTATTAGACTTGGTGACCATTGAAATATCCAGTTGTCCTTATGTCATTACTATGATTTTTCCTTAAAACTCAGCTTTGCCCTGCACAGGGAGTGTTGGGCCAAGTTTGACCATCTCTCTCAAACATCTTCTATTTGGTCTTGTCTACGTAGCAGAAATAGAAGCGTGAGAGCCATTTTATTTAGTCCCTGGTGGATTTTCCCTATCTGCATGGAGGTGTGTTCTCAGAGAGTTACTTTTAGGACCTAGTAGCTCTGCACAGTGGGAATGGCTAGCTGCAAATGGGAATAGATAGCTGGAAAAACTTTAGGGCATGGAGTTTGGGGTCTGTGTACTGGGTTGAGTCCATCACTTACTGGCTATGTGGTCTTGGGCAAGTCATCGAAAGCTCAGAGCCTCAGTTTGCTTGTCTCTAAAATGGGGATTCTCAGAACTACATTGTAGGTTGTTGTGGAATTAAAGAGAAAGTAAACACACTTTTACAATAAAACTACTCAACAAACTAGAAATAGAAGAGAACTTCCCCAACCCGATAAAGAGTATCTATGAAAAAGAATACAGTTAACATCATACTTGTGGTACAAGAATGAATTCTTTCCCTTTCATATCAGGAACAAGACAAGGATGCCTGCTCTTGCCACTTCTATTCAACATTATACTGGAGGTTTTGGCCAGAGCAATTAGTCAAGAAAAAGAAATAAATGACATCGAGATTAAAAGGAAAAAGTGAAACTATATCTATTTGTAGATTACATGATCTTGTATATAGTAAATCCTAAGAATCTGCTAAAAACTATCAGAACTAATAAATGAATTCAGCAGGATTTCAGGGTACAAGGTCAGAGCAAAAGCCCATAAAATGTTTTAATTTCTTTCAGAATCAGAATAAAAAAAATCTTTTAGGTGAAGAAAAATTTTAATATATAATGTTAATATATTAATCTTTAACCAATGCATTTGTAAAATTCAATTTTTTAAAATTTATTTATTTATTTTTTGCGGTACGCAGGCCTCTCACTGTTGTGGCCTCTCCCGTTGTGGAGCACAGACTCCGGACGCACAGGCTCAGTGGCCATGGCTCATGGACCCAGCCGCTCCGCGGCATGTGGGATCTTCCCGGACTGGGGCACGAACCCGTGTCCCCTGCATTGGCAGGCGGACTCTCAACCACTGCGCCACCAGGGAAGCCCCCTAAAATATAATTTTTAATTTAATTTGTCTTTATTGAGGAAGAGACTCCAAAGGCAAAAGAGCCTAGGGTCCACAAAAGTCTTAATGGGGCCCTGGCTGCTGGTCTGAATTTAGCCATTAAAATTTTCCCTCTTTAGCTCTGAGAAAACAATATAACATAAAGAAAGTTTAAGATGATGCATTCAAAATCTATCCATTCTTAGCACACTACCTATTCTCATTTTAAAAAATCCTCTTCTGGTTCTTGGCTGTCAGCAAACATCTCTTTATAATCTCAGTATCATTGACTTGCTGTGTGGTCCTGGCTGATCACTCAGTGGCCCTGAGCCTCTTCTATAAAGGAAGGAGAGGGTCCTACATCTCAATATAGAGCCTGGGGAGGAAGCAAGCACGATGGAATCACAGGAGTGGCATCCATCCACTTGTGGCCTCATGATTCTTTGGAAGGGGTGACATATATAAGAGAGGAATCCACTCCTTAACTCAGCACTTAAGACCCTTCGTGATCTGGCCCCAGCCTTCCTTCTCAGCCTCATCTCTTACCACTCCCTGATATCTGCCTTTGCATTTGTATGGGGCTGGAAGGAGGTTCAGGAGCCCAAACGGGCTTCAAGGGACCTTCTTAGAGGAAAATTTAGGAAGCTTCAAGCAGACACAAGAATTGAGAATGCTGGAAGCTTCCAGATTCTTTTCATCCCCAACCTACATTGACTCCATTTGGACTCAAAGTCTATCTCCTTGTTGGGCTCATCAGTGAAATCTATTTCTTGCTGCTATGCTCAGCAGTAAAACCCTTGAACTAGGAGTTGCAAGCTCACCCTAAAGGTCAGCGAATCTAGTGTCTCAGGGACCAGTGAGGTCTAAGGTCTAGGGGTAAAGCAACAGGGTGTGGTGGGGACTGTGGCAAAGTATAGAGCACGTGTCCCATCTGAGAAAGGACCTTAAGGCTAGGTCACATCTTGCTCTCACTGTGTCCTTGATGGCCAGCATAGGGCCTGGCATCAAGGAGGCTGGGAGGAAAGACTGAAGAGTTGAAGTTTCTTATAGGCATAAGGTTTGGGTGGAAGGCATTCGTTTGTTCATTCATTCATTTACTCATTCATATACCCCTTCAGTAAATATTTATTGAGCACTCTCTATGTACCAGGCAGTGTTCTATGTGCTAGGGGTCCAGCGGGAAGAGAGATGGGGAGAGTCAGGGAAAAGGTGTTTGGAATATTAAATAAACTAGTTAGGAAAGGCCTTCTTGAGAAGGTAAGACTTGGGGAAAGTGATAAAGGAGAGGAAGGGCAAACCATTCAGCTATCTGGGGGAGGAATGCTCCAGGGAGAAGTAACAGCACGTGCAAAGGTCCTGAGGCAGGAATGTGGCTGGCACATTTAAGGATCAGCAAGGAGGCCAGTGTGGCTGGAGTGGAGTGAGCAAGGGGCAAGCCAGTAGGAAGTGAGGTCAGGGAGGTGATGGGGGCACAGATCACACAGGGCCTTATAGGCCATGGTAAGGACTTAGGTTCTGACTCTGAGTGAATTGAGAACCGTGGGAAAGTTCTGAGAGGAGACGTAATCCATCTTAGGTTATAACAGGACCCTTCTGGTGACTGTGTGGATAAGGGCAGAAACAGGGAGACCCATGCAGAGGCTACTGCAGTAATCCAGGAGGAGATGATGGGGCTGGGACCAGAGGAGGTGGTGAAAAGTAGTTGGATTCTAAGTATATTGGGAAGGTGGACCTGCAGATCAGATGGGGAGGTGTGAGAGAAAGAGAGAAACAAAGGATGATATCAAGGTTCTGGCCTGAGCATCTGGGAGGATGGAGGTACCATTTTCTGAGCTAGGGATGAATTGAAGATGTGGTACCTGCCTTCACGGGGCTTCCACTTCCAGCTTGTGAACCATCCATCTGAGAATCACACACAAAATGATAAGAGTTATAAGGTGACTAGCTGCCACCTAGGAGAGGCCATGGTGCCATGAGAGCTTCTAATAGGGATGAAGTGTGTTCCCAGTCGGGGGGTGGGGGAAGGGAACACGAAGAGCATAGGAGCTGACAGGAGGGGAGGGGAGGGGGGTGGGGAGGGGGTGTGGATGGAGAGGCCGGTGGAGGCCAGTCCTGGATCCATGTGAAAGAATTTGGGCTTTATTTGGGGATAAAGTGTTTTGAGCAGGAGTGTGCCTACTTGCGTGTGTGCATGTGATGTAATCAGAGCTGTGTGGTTTGAAAATATCCCTCCAGCTGCAGTGTGGAGAGTGGATCCGACAGAAGCCAGAGTGGAGGTCCAGGGAGCCCAGTGACGGCTTCAGCCCTCGTCCTGCTGGGCCTGGAAGGGGTGGAGTCCGTGGAAAGGGCAGGAGGGCTTTGAGGAGGTGGGAGTGACAGGGCTGGATGGATTGGACCGGGAGGTGACGGAAGGAGGCATCATGGGGACTTGCAGCTTCGCCATCCACATTCCTCAGGACGTTGGCTTTCTGGGAATTAGGGTTTAGAGAAAGATGCTGCTCGGGTTAGAGATGTTTGGGCCCCGCTACCCCCAGATCCGTACAGGGCTCATGGGAGGGGGAGAGGCGGAAGCCTGAAGCTCTCACTTCCTTTCATATTCTGAAAACCTGTCTTTTTTTTTTCAAAGGTGAGAAATGCCGCAGCTTCATTGACCTGGCCCCAGCGTCAGAGAAAGGTAAGTGTGGCCCCAGCTCCGGTGTGCCAACCTTGCCCTCTCCAGGGACACTTCCCGAAGCCCTGATCCTGTCCTTCAGCATCCCTGGGTGATGGTGCCCCAGGGGCCAGAGTCCTGTTGCAAAGCTCTGAGTTCCTTGAGCGGTTAGTGCAGGGGGAGAGGCAGGTGGAGGGACATCATCTTGCCCTCCCCCGCCCCCCAAGTGAGATGATGCTGAGAGTCATTACACTTCCCTTACTTCCAGTGCGTGCTGGGACTTTGGGGGAGGTAGGATGGGCGTGCGGAAGTTGGGATGAGGCAAGACCAGTGTTGGCATTGCTTCCAAGTGTAGGATTTGACCTTGGGGGAGGGAAGCCAGACGTTCTGTCTCTGTTGTCTCACAGGTGTGGGGAGGTCCAGCCTGATCGGGCACTGCCATTCAGAAAGGACCCATTGGTGTACAGGGCTTGACAGCGGAGATTCTGAGCCCAGTGATGCCCAGATATGATTAGGAGGGGGCTGCAGCTCGTGTAGGGGGCAGAGCCGTCAGGATTAGGTTTAGCTGCAAGTAATGGCGGCCCCAAGTAACTGGCTTCAGTGGAGAAATGTATTGATTCCTTTAAAAGTTTCAAATCTAGGGTGGCTCTGCTTCATGCGGTCTTCAGGATCCAGGGGCCTCTCCATCATCCCTGTGGCCTTTGTCTTCATGGACTAACAGGATGGCTAGAGCTACAGCCGTCACATCTGCACTCCAGGCAACAGGGTAGAGGAAAGGCAAAGAAGAAAGGGCAAAGGTTGCATGTCAACAGTAAGGTTCCCAGAAGTTGCCCCATGACACGGGCTTATATCCCCTTGGGCAGAACTTGATCACAGCTGCAAGGGAGGCTGGGAAATGAGGTCTTTATCCTGGCAACCATGTGCTCAGCTGAAAGGCAGGGGTTTTATCATTAGGAAAGAACTGGAGAATGGAAACTGGAGGATGCGCTGCCGCAGGAGCGTAGGGCATGGCCGCCTCCCTACTTCCCTACCCTGCCGCCAAGGTGAACCCTCGCCAAGAGAGAACAGGTGTGCAGGTCTCTTCAGACAGCCTGGAGATCAGGAGAGGGCTCTGGTCCTGGGAGTCGGGGTGGGGAAACTGAGACAAGAGTTCAGTCCTAAACTGTCCCGACATGGGGGGCCTTGGGGGGCCGAGGCTCAGGGGAAATTCTTACATCCAGTATGTGCGGTCACCCACGGCCCCTGCTGGTGGGGCTGAGTTTGCAGTTTCCCTGCAGTGTCAGGAGGTTCAAGGGCCTGAAGTGCCCCGTCTCTGACCCCTCCAGGGTGTTGGGAGAGGCGGGACAGGCAAGGGGGCTGCGTGTCTTTGAGGCTGGTGACGTTCCTGTCTCACAGACGCTGTCCCCTTGAAGAGCTCCAGCCAAGTGGCAGCTGGTGAGACTGAGGGGCATGTGACAGGGAGCCCATAGTGCTCTCGGGTCCAGGAAGAGGCTGGGCTCCCCCTCTGAGCAAGCTTTTTGCAGTGGGGACTACCTCCTCTGTTTCCTCTGCTTCCCAGTGGCGATGCCCTGTTTCGTGGCTACTTGTGGCCATCCCTGAAGTTTCGAGCTGAGCAACTCGGGCCACAGCTTCCAAACTGAGTTCTTCAGAAAATACTACAGCTGCTAATAAATAGCTGATATTTACTGAGCAGGTACAATGTGTCAGGCACTGGGCCAAGCACTTTAAATGTATCAACTGAGAAACCTCCCCACAACCTTGCTAAGAAGAGGCTGACATTCTCACCCCACTTGACAGATGAGAAAACTGAGCCTTAGAGATATTAAGCCACTCACGTCTCACATCTCATAAGGAGCAGAGCCCATGCTCCGTACCCCTCCATTGTACTGCATCTGAGAAGCCAATACCTGTATGCAACCTCTCCGATGCTCATCCCATAATCCCCAAGGCCTTGGAGTTCCTGGGTCACCTCTGCTCCAAATCTGGCTTCCAGGAAGCTGGGCCTGTGTGTGCATATGTAAATGTGTGTGCATGTCTGGTTGAGGGCAAGGATATGCATGCATGGGCAGGTGCTCCTCTGAGAGTGTGCACATGGGTCTCGTGTGTGTGCCTGCGTGCACACTCGTGGGTGAGTGTGGGCACGGAGGCATGTACACATGTGTGCACGTATGAGCGTATGGATGTGCGTACATGCGTGTGTGTGTCCACATACAGTGTGGACTGTATGGTGGCTTATTCCTGCCTCGTGTGTGAGGACCGAGGCCCCAGAGGGGTTGTATCTTTGTGTTTTACTGGCCTCGTGATTTTGCTTTCAGGGCTTGGTGGCCACGCCGAAGACCTTCTGGCTGTACATAGAAAAACGTTTATAAGAAGCGTGAGTGGGCTGGCTTTGCAGACCAGTTTTCATGGGCTCACTGCCTCTCAAGCACTTGGGCTCACCTTTGGGGCTGGCGGGGTTTGGTCAGGCAGCTCTGTGGCCTGTTTCTGAACCTCCCGGCCCAGTCCTCCCAGGGGCACCTGCAGGAGCCTAGTGTCCCCGGACCCCTCCACGTGCTCGCCGAGTCCTCTCCACGCTGTCTGTTTCACAGATGAGGACCCCAGGCTGCAGAGAGAGGGGGACTGGTTCAGGGTCACACAGGGAGTCCGGGCCGATATTGGAGCCCAGACGTGTTCTCTCCCAAAGAGCACTCTTCTCCCACGTTCTGGCTGCACCCACTCCCGCTGTGACTTCCTTCCTGCTCTGCAAATCCGATCATAATAACTAGTGTTAGGTGACACTAACACAGACTGGCTTTCATGCTGTGCTTACCACGTGCCAGGTGCTGTTCTGAGAACTTTATACCTGGTGGCTCATTTAATCCCCATTTTACAGATGAGGAGACTGAGGCCTAGAGAGTTAATTGACTTGCCCAAAGTCACACAGTTAGGATGCTGGGATTTAAAACTGAGCTGTCTGGCTCTTAAATGCCTGGTTCTTCTGCTGAAAAGCTAGGCCTTCCGAGCCTCTGTGTGTGTGTGTGTGAGTGTGTAAGTGTGTGTGTGTGTGTGTGTGTGTGTGTGTGTGTGTGTGTGTGAGTGAGTAATTGAGGCCCTTCTGAAATGGGCCCCGTCTTTGCCATTTTCTCCAATACCCTCTGTCCTTTCCTCCCTACCCTCTTCCCTGGCAAAATACGTGTCTGTCATCAGTGTTTTTCCCATGGCATATTTTTGTTAGTTCTCCTGATCATTCTAGCTTTGTGCTTCACGTGGGAAATAGCTTTTCATTTTAAACTAGCTTAAGCCACAACCATTTTTCATCTGGATTCCTGCCACAGTCTCTCAACTGGTTATGTCCTTCCATTTTTGACCCCTGCTTCACTGGTGGCCGGAATGATCCTGTTGAAGCATCGATCATCTCATGTGGCTCCCTGTTTAAAACCCTCCCTTGGCTCCATCTCATTCAGAGTAAAATTCAGTGTCCTCATCTTGGCCGGTAAGGTCTGGGGGATCTGGCCCTGTACATCCGGGATCTCATCTCCTGTAATCTCCCCTCCCTCACCATACTTCAGGTCTCCAAAATCTTTACTGTTCCTGAGTCAGCCAAGCTAGTGTGTGCCTTGCTGTTTCCTGCTCCTGGAACACTGTTCTCTCAGCTCTCTGTACAGCTGGTGCCTTCTCATCACTCAAACGTCACACCTTCAGGGCAGCCTTCCTTGAACATCCTTAGAGCAGCCCTTCCTCCTGCCAAGTCCTTCTCCACTCTCTTCAATGTTTAGTTGTCTTTACATCACATAAGAAATGTACTCAGTGCTTCTTTGATTAACAGTGGTCTCCCCCAAAAGAATGTCAGCTCCATGAGGGCAGGGATTTTTGTTTTGTTTGTGACTCACTGTATCCCCAGGGCCCAAAGCAATGCCTGGCACTGTTGAATTAATGAAAAATGAACATTGATTTTTAACTGTATACACTCTTGTTATAAAAATTATAACAATTTTTAAATGTGTAAATGAGAAATGAAAGTCTCTTATAAGCCCACCCTTAGATATTCACTGGTAATGGTTTGGTTTATGAGTCCCTGAAGAAAGTTAGAAGGATGAAAGATAGATAGATAAGTAGATAGATAAATACACACACATACGTATATACACATATATACTTATACACCTGTATAAAATCATAGATTGCTTTTTATATCAATACATAGAACTCACTTATCTTTTGGAACAGCTGTATAATAGCCCATCACATAGAAACAATTTATTTAACCAAGCCCTATCACTGGACATTCAGATTATATCCCCAGTACACTTTGAGAATCTTGTATCACAGCTGAATAATAGTAACCTGTACACATATCTTTCTCCCTCACGAGAATGGGGCCCTCCGAGCAGTGGTTTCTTATTTACCTCTGGGCCTCCAGGGCCCAGCCCAGCACTGGAGCCCTACTGGCAGAGCAGAGTAATAAATTCTCTGACAAAGATCTGCCCAGCAGGACATGAGAGGCAGAGGAGGAGGAATGAATTAAGGACGCTTGAGCAGTTTGTGAAGATGAAATGTGCAAATGCAGATAAACAGCAACGTCTGTGTATTGTGAACTTGTTACTGAAAATGCAGAGGAAAAGCTTCTTATGCTTCCTAATCTTCCTCTTCAAGGTTTCCCTTGTCTCTCCAGATCGCAACCTCTTATCCCCTGGGGCCAGATTCTCCTACCAAATAATTGTGACCAACTGGATACTTTTCAAACCTAGTGTATTGGTCAGCAATAGTCACTATAATGCTGTGTAACAAGCCATCCCCAAACTCAGTGGCACTCGGCGTGTATTTTTTTGCTTGCATGTCTGTGGGTTGACTTAGGTTTAGCTGATGTAGGCTGTTTTGGTTCCAGGCTGCAGACTGGGCTCAAGTCCGTTCCACGTGTATTCTTTTTTGGGGGCGAAAGAGAGGGGACAGAAATGCAAGGTGGCTAACTGCACAAGTACATAAAATATATATATATATATATTCCTTTTTTTTTTTTTGGACTGTACTGTGCAGCATGCAGGGTCTTAGTACCCCGACCAGGGATTGCACCCATGCCCCCTGCCATGGAAGCGTGGAGTCTTAACCACTGGACTGCCACGGGAGTCCCATGCACAAGCACATTTAAAACCTTTGCTTACATCCTATCTGCTAACATCCTGTTGGCTAAAGCAAGTCATGGGGTTGCATCCAGTATCAATGGGGCAAGAAATACACGACCCAGGCACGACCCACGTGGAGGGTGGAGTGGGAATGAATATTTGCTGAGTGATAGTCTAATCTGCCACGCCTGGGCCTGACCACAGGCCTTAAGGATGATTGACAGCTGGCTGTGCTGGAACTGGCCCAGCTGGATTTCTGGGTGTATGTGCTTAATTTGCTTCTCAGGGTCTCCTCTGGTCATTGTCATCCCAAAGTGACTTATTTATTTTTCTGAAAGTAACCAGAATATTTGAGGGAGGTAATTCATTCCTTCCCCAAACAATCCATTGAGCAACCTCTGCATGCCAGTCATCTGCACACACGCCTTCCAATTCAACACATATTTCCTGAGCACCTACTTTAATCCAAGTTCTGGGCTAGGTATGGGGGGCAATGCAAGGACGAATGAGGTGAAGGTCCCTGCCCTACAGGAGTGGGAGAGAGCTACGGAAATGGTTATCAGGCACCGTGGGAGGGCTCCAGCCGAGGAACAAGGAGGCCACCCTCCAGTGCAAAAGGCTAGGGACATGATGGCTGCCACCTCCGATCCTGCCGTGGGGCAGGGGTGGGGGGCCTCCATGAGGCTTTTTGGGTTTTCTGCCCTTTGTTATGTTAACTGGACCCCCCAGTAAAGATCTGTCCCAAGTCATCTGTCAAGGTGCGGTATGGGGAAAATTCCCAGTTCCTAAATCCCGGGTTGGAGCTTCCCCTCACAGGTGGATGGGTTCTCACTGTGAATGAAGGAAGGAAGAAGGAAGGAAGGAAGGAAGGAGGGAAGGAATTGAGCTCGTCCTGATTCATATTTGCCACCCAGGCTGTACTGGTAAATCGCTGTGATTCCTCAATGCCCATCAACACACACCGTGGAGTACTGTGCTCTCCAGCTTCTCTCAGCGGTACGGATGTTGGGCAAACGGAGCCAGATTCAGAAGAACACACAGTATGTGATTCCATTTGTATAAAACTGGAAATCAGGCAAAACGGATCTGTGCCGTCAGAAGTCAGGACGGGGGTTACCCTTGAAGAGCGAGTGTGACTGAAAGGGAGCCAGTGGAGGGCTCTGGCGATGTTAGGTTTCTTAAGCCGGTGCTAGTGACACGATGTGTTCAGTTTATGAAAGTTCATCAGGCTGTACTTTTGTGATCAATGCCCTTTTCTGTATATGTGATACTTCCATAAAAAGTAAAACAAAAATTTCCCGCGCCGAATTCTAAATTATCTTTCTAAACTGGAAATCCAGCTCCATCAGCCTCCTGCTTAAAGGCCTTTCCTGGCTCCTAAATGTACACCATGTAACACGGCACTCGTGGCCCTTCGTGATCTACTGTGTGTTCGCCTTTTCCACTCCACCTCCTGTAATCCCTCATGTGGACCTTGTGCTCCAGCCCCGCCTCCTTACTTGCACACATTTCCCCCCAAACTCTCCATCATATGTCATGCCTCTGTGCCTTTGCATATTCTCTTCCCTCTGCCTGACCTACCTTTACCACCTCTTGTTTGCCATGAAAACTTCTATTTATCCTTCAAAGCCCAGTTAAGACATGACCTCTTCTGAAAAGGCACCTCGGACCCCAGAGGTACCCACGGTGACTGGTGCTATTAGCACCCATCACACTGCCTTGAGATGGTCTCCTCCACCAGACTGGACACTCCCTGAGGACAGGCACTGGATCTTGTCTTTCCAGTGGCTCCCGTGCCCCAGATGGGGTTGGCACACAACAAGAATTTAATAAAGTTTTGTTGAATGAAGGAAAGAAGGAAGGAAGGAACAGGGGCCACGTTATAGATACTGGGAGTCCCATTTGGGTTTGGAAATCTGGATCCCGACTCTGGAAGCCATGGTCTCCTCTGTCCCGCCTGCGCTGAGCTGTGTTTTAAGCCATCCCGGCTCCCTGCCCCTCTTTCCCAGGGAGCTGGGATTTTGGGCAATTTTTGTGAAACAGTTTCCTAAGCTTGTAGGTTTCATTTGTTTAATATTTCAGGGATATGCAACAATGTGGTGGCTCTGTGGCCGCAATCCCTAGTCTTGCGTGAGTTATTTCTCAACTGAGTTCCTATGATAGTCTCCTGTTGCTTCCCTCAACCTCTCTGTTCTCCGTCTGAAATCGATTTACAATTCTGCGGCTCACTTAATTTATTTAGTGCATTTTATTGATTTATGTCACAGAACTGAAAGGTGCATAGATCAGAACATGCCGAACAGGGAAGGGAGAGGGGAACCAGCTTCCACAGTTGCCCAGACTCTGACATCGAACTGCAAGCAGGTCAGCCTGCTGGCGGCAGCCTGAACACACCGAGTCACTGGTGCATCCTCGTGCCTGTGCATTAATCCTGGGTGATCTTTTCTCCCTGGCTGCCTGGGGGACTCACTGTCACCTTCACCTGCCAACCCAAAGGTCCTGCCTCTGTGAAGTCCTCTCTGGCCCCCAGGCTGAGTTAGTTATGCCCGCTCTGGGCTCCCAAGTCACCGAGTACACGCCTGTGGTCCAGGGCCTGACAAAAAGGGAACTCTGATTCTTTCATCCCAACAAGACAGACAATTCAGGACACAAAGAGGCAAGAGACTGGCCCGAGTAGTCCACACGTCCATTTTTCCCTCTCACCTGCCAGACAACATTGAGGTAGTTTTTGCAGCCCTCTGACCGTGGGTGGGGCATCGTTTGTCTGAATGGCCCTGGTCCTTCTGTGGAGGCAGCAGAGCTCTGGCATCCTCCTGCAGAAGG
Organism: Orcinus orca; assembly: GCF_937001465.1. NCBI lineage: Eukaryota > Metazoa > Chordata > Mammalia > Artiodactyla > Delphinidae > Orcinus > Orcinus orca. Next base: position 70,976,615 of record NC_064574.1, on the reverse strand, counting down.
AGATCATTTCCTGGCCATGCTCAATAAACTCACAACACCGGCCACCTCACCTGGAGCCATTCCATTCTTGGAAGCAGGGCAGGCTGCAGCCTTGTTTTCGGGGAAGGGCTGCAGGGACCTTTGTCCACCTTCCCTCCACTTTCCCAGGGCAGGCTAGTGGGCAGCATCCCTCGGTGCCAGGCTGTGTGCCAGGAGCTGGGTCAGTGAGGAGAACGCCTCACAGCTTCCGACCTTGAGGAGCCTTCTAGTGGGGGAGACACACAAGGAGGTAGAGAGTCACATCTGTGAATCAGGGACCCATGGGGGTGCCCAGAGGCCTGTGGAAGGAAAGATGGCAGTATAGGAAGGCTGTGTGGAGGGTTCCATGTGGGGAGGGTCCTGAAGGATGAGTGGCATTCCTTCTACTGCATAAGGGGCACGGCGGTGGAGGGGTGTCATTCCTGGTAGAATGAATGACATGTGCAAAGACGTGAGACCCAGTATCCTTGTGCCAGGCACGTGGCAGATGTGCAGTAGACACTTGCTGAATGACTGAAGAGTGGAAGGAAGGTGTAGCCCCGAGAGGTTAAGTGCCTTGCTCAAAGTCACACAGCAAATTTAGGTTAGAGTCACCTGCCAGGATCCTGAGGGCTTTTAATCAGCATCCCGCCCACCCTGCCAACACCACCCATCCTTTCTCATCTCACCCTTCCTTCCCACCCATTCCTCCAGCCTCATTTTCTCTAGCATCACACATGGTCCTCCCACCTCCCTCATTCTGAAGTGCTGGTTCTGCCACTTTCGTTCTGAAATTCTGGATTCCTCTAATTACGTGCTCTTATTAAAAGTGATTAAACCCCCGTGCCGGTGGAGGACTGCTCCCGGAGATCACAACATCCAATAATTGCTTTAGTTGCTCTAATTCCAATTATTCAAGATTATCTTTCCAGGTAATTAGGTGTCTGGGTAGTCTCGCCTGTTCGCTCTCTCAGAGAGTGTCATATTAACCCCAAACGGTGACCAGCTTTCATGTTTCATAATTGGAAACAGTTTCTCCATGGTGAGAAGACTCCGTTAAGTGTAAACAGTGGTAATTAACATTTCGAAATGACTCTTCGGTCTTATCATACTTTGGTTTGAGAAATTACCTCGGATGCTTAAATCCAGCTCTTTGCCCCTCTGAGCAGAGGTTTCAGCAGCATTGGGGAAATAGGGCTGAACTGCACGGGGGTAGAGGCATTTGAAGGATGGCTCCTTTGCACATTCTAGGAAAGTCTTTGCATGGGCTCGTTTCCTTCTGGATCTCTGCCTGGATGGAAGGCCTTGGGATGGAATTTGCCGTAAGACCCTTCCATTTGGCCCAGGCTTTGCATTCACACAGGACCTCCACTTTAGACAAATGATGAGTCCTTCAAATGAAGTTGTACCATCAAGGCCACCAGGTACAGTTGTGTAGGTTACCCACTGTGCAACTCTGGGGGTCATGATTCATCCACGTGAGTGGCATTGTGTTGGTCAGTGCGCATCCTGTACGACTGTAGGCAGGGGCTGGGGATACACAGACTGGGTTAAAAGAAGACAACATTCAACATACAGGTCTATACCTGCACCTCATTGCTGAACCGCACTGCCTGTGAGGAGCAGGGAATTTATAACCCGATTTTGTCATGTTTCTTTTCTAACTGATATAATTTCATTTATATAATATACAAAGAGTGAGAGGCACAGAGTTTACATGTACAGTTCAGTGAGTTTCAAGAAATGCATACATGCATGTAGCCCACATCCTTGCCAAGATGTAGAACCAGGGCCAGCTTCGTGGGCACGTGACCTGATAGTCGCATAGGCTTCCGTGCACGGAAGGACCCTCCATTTGGTTTAATGCTATACTGTAACTGTCTTGAAATTCTTTTTTTTTTGAGTTTCTGAAGCAGGGTTTATTTATTTATTTATTTTTTGGCTAGGCCACATAGCTTGCAGGATCTTAGTTCCCTGACCAGGGATCAAACCCACACCCTCAGCAGTGAAAGAGTGGAGTCCTAACCACTGGACCACCAGGGAATTCCCCCTGAAGCAGGGTTTAAATAGACTTTATTGTTACAAGGGAGGCCCTACCGAGCAGCGCCTTCTAAACGGATACATGTGGTCCCAGGATGGCAACATGGAGAAATGAAGGGGTCATGATTGCAGAAGAGGTCACTGTAACTGAAGGACAGGATCCCGGGGAGGCCGGCCAGGAATGCAGCAGACATGATCAGGACAGGCCGGGTGGCCAGGTCGCAGGCTGAGGGAGAGGACAGCTACTGTCTCTCTCGCTTCTTATAGTTCTGCGGGTGTGACAGGACCCAGCCCGACGGCAGGAGGAAACACAGGAAGCAGGAGGTGAGCCCAATGGCGATATCCATGGTTCCGAGCTGCTCCCGCGGCGGCTTGGAATGGATCTGGGCCCGCGGCACGGGGAGCCGCCGGGCCGGGCCTGTCAGGGCCTTCAGCAGCAGTGGAGTCAGCACAGACATGACCGCACAGAGTAGACTGCAGGTAGCAGGCAGCCGGAACCCAAGGTCGCGAAGTCAAAATCTGTCTTGAAATTTCTTAATAATTTTTGCAACAAGAGGCCCTGAATTTTCTTTTTTTTAAAAAATTAAATTAATTAATTAATTTGGCTGCGTTGGGTCTTCGTTGCAGTGCGCTGGCTTTCTCTAGTTGCGGCGAGTGGGGGCTACTCTTTGTTGCGGTGCGTGGGCTTCTCATTGCGGTGGCTTCTCTTGTTGTGGAGCGTGGGCTCTAGGCACGTGGGCTTCAGTAGTTGTGGCACGTGGGCTCAGTAGTTGTAGCTCGGGGGCTCTAGAGCGCAGGCTCAGTAGTTGTGGTGCACGGGCTTAGTTGCTCCGCGGCATGTGGGATTTTCCCGGAGCAGGGCTCGAACCCGTGTCCCCTGCATGGGCGGGTGGATTCTTAACCACTGTGCCACCAGGGAAGTCCCCTGAATTTTCATTTTGCACTGCCTTCCCGATTTGGGCTGTATACTGCACCCCCATATTATTATTCACTTACTATTTCTCTTTACGTTGATTCACTTACAAAGTCGAATTATTTTCTCCCCATCCTGAGCAATGAGATCTGTCAATTCACGGTTTTAGTGTGCCATGTTATTTTTTTCCAAGGTGCTTTAAAATAAATAATAATAATACCAAAAACTTACTTCTGTTTTGCCAATGTGTCAGACGCAGCTGATTCCCCCAACAACTCAGTGAGTTTGTGCTGTCGTTAAACTATGTGATGGGTGGGGAAACCGAGGCCCAGAGAAGTTAATTTAACTTGCCCAAGGCCATATGGGTTGCGGTGGTGGTGCTGGGTTGGAACCTGGGCAGGTGGGCTGCAGAGTCCTTGTGCTTTACCATTCCACTTGCTGCCCTGATGCGAGCTATTAAAATAGAAGAAGAATCCCCGCGACTAGGGAAGGACTAAAATCTAATGAAAGGAAGGGACGAGGTAAGTGTTGTCTGGGTGGGGCTGGGAGGGAGAAAGGGCCGTCATACCACATGGGATGACACTTGTCATCCTCCAAAGCCCTTATGACTCATGCATCTAATGCTGCTTCCTTCTTGTTATGCTTCTAGTTCCAAGACAGGAATCTAACCATCACACATGGGCTGTCAGGTGGGAAGGCCTCAGAGAGCTGGTCTCACCTGCTCCATTTTGCAGATAAGAAAACTGAGGCCCTGAGATAAAACTCTTCGTGGCTGCCATGGCCTGAGTACAGGTAGACCTCAGAGATATTGCGGGGTCAGTTCCAGGCCACCGCAATGAAGCAAATATCGCAATAAAGCAAGTCACACCAATTGTTCGGTTTCCCAGTGCATAAAAGAGTTATATTTACACAATACTGTAGTCTATTAAGTGTGCAACAGCGTTATATCTAAAATACAATGTGCATACCTTAATTAAAAATACTTTATTGCTAAAAAATGCTAACCGTCGTCTGACAATGCAAGATTGCCACAAATCTTCAATTTGTAAAAGCAGTATCTTCAAAATGCAGTAACAAGGTGTGCCTGTATAATGAGCATACAAGTGGCGTACCAGTCCCTGAGAAGTGGAGTCCCCACTCTGGGGCAGCCTCCCCCAGCCCAGCCCTGGCAATTCTTGGAACACTTATTGAGCACCTGCTACATACCAGTCCCTTTCAGGCATCGTATCCCATTTAATCTTCTCAACAGCCCACAAAGTGGGTTTGCTTATCCCTCTTTTCAGATCAGGAAGCTGAGGCTCAGGCTAAGACACTTGCTCCCGGTCCAGGGAGGGGCAGAGCTTGGGTTTAATCGCAGAGCTGAGTGCAGTGTTAATGCAGAGCATGGGCTCTGGATTCAAATTGTGACTCTGCCTCATCAGCTGTGGGACCTCAGTCATGCTTCTCGTCCTCTTTATGGCTCACTTTCTTCATCTGAAATATGGGGTAAATGGCATCCACTCTGTGGAATTCTTCCGAGAGTCAAATGGAATAATCCACGCGAGGGGTTAGCACAGGGTCTGTCTCAATCAACACGAGCTTGAATGAATATTCCAGCATATTTCCGCCATCTCCTCCGTTCGGCCCGACCAGCTGGAAAGCTAACTTGGCAAGAACTCAAATTTGAGTTTACTTCTACTCAACTAACCTTCATTGACTCATGCACAGAATTCCGTTCCCTGCTAAATACTTTCCCATCTCTTGGTTCATTTAATTCTGTTGACAGCTCTTTGAGGAGGTGCTGTTATCTCTGGTTTACACCCAAGGAAACAGACTCAGAGAAGTTGAGCTACTTGCCTGAGGTCACACAGCAAAGCAATGTATCCCATCAGTCACGTGCTATTTCTGCCACACCTCACAGGTCTTTCCACCCTGCCTGGGGCCTCCTGGCCCCTCTTCCACTCCTTGGGCCCAGGAAGTTCTTTGGTTGGCTTTGCTGTGTGTTCTGACCCAGTCAGGTGGCCCCATTGGCTCACAGCTGTCAGGGCCTGCGTGGAGCAGAGGGAGGTGGCAGCTAAGGGGACCCATGGCTGCTGCTGCTCCTGGCACCCTCTGCTCCTCACGCACCACATCTGCTGGCTCCCGCAGACTCGTCATTTGCAACCATCTGCCGGGCTCCCTGGAGGCGCTAAGTCTGTGACGTGACACAGAATCTCCCAAACCCACTGCCTTTAGCCTGTGTGAGGAGCAGAGAGACCTTATCTATATCTTGAACCCACTAGGAACGATGGACTTAAGTTAGAGGCCCTTTCAGGCCCTGGAGGGCTGAAGCCCCTGCCCTGGTTTGCTACCCAGGAATTTGCTCCTGCAGACCTGGTGCCGTTTCTGGAGCCAGCCTGACTCCCATGGGCTCTGCTTCGCTTAGGCTTTCCCCTGAAATTTCATTTTGAGTTTAAAAAGTCCTGTGTCTCTTGGCAGGGATGCCCTGGTCCCCTGCTTGTCCACAGAATCTCTGGCCTCATGGGCTTCTGGTATTCAGCGTGTGTTTTGCCAAAGGCAGAGAAAGGCCCGGTGTGTGTGTGCGCACTTGTTCCGGAGACACGAGGAAGGAAAGTGGTTTCTCCGAAGCTGGTGTCTGTCTGTTGGTCTCATCACACACTCCTCTTCCCTGGCCCATCTCTGGTGGTGAGGGCAGAAGCTGTTGGTTTTATTCATTAGTTAAAATTTTTTTTGATTGGGGGGTACCAGCCTTTTTGAGATATAATTCACTTACCATTTGTTTGTCCCCTTAAAGTTCAGTGGTTTTTAGTGTATTCACAGAGTTGTGCAATCATCACCACTATGAATTATAGAATATTTTCATCACCCTGGAAAGAAACACTGTTTCCTTTAGCCATCATCCCTCAATCCACCAGACCCCACAGACTCACACAACCAACGATCTCCTTTCTGTCATTGTAGATTTGTCAATTCTGGACATATACGAACAGAATCATATAACATGAGGATTTTTGTGCCTGACTTCTTTTACTTAGCATAATGTGTTGTTTTTTTTTGCGGTACATGGGCCTCTCACTGTTGTGGCCTCTCCCGTTGAGGAGCACAGGCTCCGGACGCACAGGCTCAGCGGCCATGGCTCGTGGGCCCAGCCGCTCTGCAGCATGTGGGATCTTCCCAGACCGGAGCACGAACCTGTGTCCCCTGCATCGGCAGGCGGACTCTCAACCACTGCGCCACCAGGGAAGCCCTTAGCATAATGTTTTAAAGGTTCATTCATACTGTAACATGTATCAGTACTTCATTTCTTTTTATTGCCAAATAATATTTCATTGTGTAGAGATTTATTTATCAACCCTTTTTAAAATTGGGAAATACAGCACGATTCCAAAAAGTACATAAAATATATAGCTTAACAAATAGTTGAAAGCAAAAACTTTATTACCACTGAGGTCAAAGAAGAAGATCATTGCCAGCATGCCATGTGCCCCTTCCTGAGCACTACCAGCTCCTGTCCCCAGAGGAGAGTAGTCACTGCCTTGCTTAGCTGTACCTCAGGGTTGGCAAAGCATGGCCTGCTACTTGTTTTTTTTGTTTGTTTTTGCGGTACGCGGGCCTCTCACTGCTGTGACCTCTCCCGTTGCGGAGCACAGGCTCCGGACACGCAGGCTCAGCGGCCATGGCTCACGGGCCCAGCCGCTCCGTGGCATGTGGGATCTTCCCAGACCAGGGCACGAACCCGTGTCCCCTGCATCGGCAGGTGGACTCTCAACCACTGCGCCACCAGGGAAGCCCCCGCTACTTGTTTTTGTAAATAAAGTTTTACTGGAACACAGCTACGCTCATTCCCTTATGTATATCCCTGGCTGCTTCCATGTTATAATGGCAGAGTTGAGCGGTTATGGCAGAGATGGTATGGCCTGAAAAACATAAGATATTTCCTCCCTGGCTCTTTACAGAAAAGGTTAGCTGACCCTGCTTCATAGTTTACCATCAAGTATGCAAACTTAAACACAATAGATTTGCTTGTTTTTGAACTTTCTACATAAATGTGATCAAATGATGAACCTTTTTGTGTCTGGCTTCTTTTGCTTAACATTATGTTGATCATTATTGTAGTCCATTCGGACTGCTAAAAACAACAGAAATTTATTTCTCACAATTTTGGAGGCTGGAAGTCCAAGACCAAGGCATCGCCAGATTCAGTGTCTGGTGGGAACCTGTTCCTTGGTTCACAGATGCCCGTCTTCTTTCTGTGTTCTCACAGGGCAGAAGGGGTGAGGGAGCTCTTTGGGGTCTCTTTTTACAAGTTATTAATCCCTTTCATGAGGGGTCCACCTTCATGATCTAATCACCCCCAAATGCTCCACCTCCAAGTACCATCACATTGGGAGTTAGAATTTCAACATATGAATCTGTGTGTGTGTAGGGGACACAGACATTCAGTCTGTAGCAATCACGTAGCTGTAGTTTGTTCATTTTTATTGCTGTGTAATATTCCATTGTGTGACTCTAAGACCTTCTGCTTGTTCGTTTTACTCTTAGTGGGTATTCGGGACATTTTCAGTTTTTATTATGGATAATGCTGTTAGTTCAAGTGTGGTCCCCAGACCAGCAGCATCAGCGTCACCTGGGAGCCTGTTAGAACTGTAAATTCTCAAGCCCCACCCCAGACCTCCTGAACAAGAAACTTCGGGTTGGGGCTGGCAGTCTGTGTTTAACGAGCCCCTAGGGTGATTCTAATGCATCCTCCAGTCTGAGAATCCCTGCTGTAGTGTTTACCTAGACATAGAATTACTGGGCCAATTCTGTATATCTTTAATTTTGCTAGTCGTCTTGTTTTCCAAAGCGGGCATACCAATTTATACTCCCACACACGTGGTATGAGAATTCCCATTGTTCTGTTCTCGACAATGATTAGCTTTATCAGATTTTTTAAATTTGCCCAATGGATGGATGAGAAGTGGTATCTTATTGTGGTTTTCAATTTGCATTTCCTTGGTTATCAGAGGGGTTGAGCATCTCCTCATGTTTATTTGGGTTTTCTCTTGCGTGAAGTACCTGTTCACATCTTTTGTCTATTAGATTGTTTGTCTTTTACTTATTGCTTTATAAGGTGTTTTTTTTTTTACATATTACTGCTTTTTTTACATATTATTGCCTTTGTTGCTTATAGGTATTACACACCCCTTTTGTCACTCTGTGGGCTTGCCTTATCACAGATGTCTTTTGATGAATATAAATTCTTAATTTTGAAAATTGTGGTAAGACACCCATAGCATAAAATTGACCGTTTTAACTGTACAGTTCAGTGGCAGTAAGTCCATTCACGTTGTTATGCAACCCTCACCACCATCCATCTCCATACCGTTTTTATCCTCCCAAACTGAAACTCGGTATCCATTAAACGCTAATTCCCATTCCCCCCTCCCAGTCATCGTTCTCCTTCTTGTCTCTATGAAGAAGACTGCTCAAGGTGCCTCATATAAGTGGGATATGCAATATTTGTCCTTCTGTGTTGTCTTATTTCACTTAGCATAATGTCTTTGAGGTCCATCTATGTACCTCACTGTGGATGTGTCAGAAACAAAATGCTTTGGTGTGGTCTGGTATATATACTATATATATATATATATATATATATTTTTTTTTTTTTTTTTTTTTTTTTTTTTGCGGTACGTGGGCCTCTCACTGCTGTGGCCTCTCCCACTGCGGAGCCCAGGCTCCGCACGCGCAGGCTCAGCGGCCATGGCTCATGGGCCCAGCCGCTCTGCGGCCTGTGGGATCTTCCCGGACCGGGGCACGAACCCACGTCCCCTGCCTCGGCAGGCGGACTCTCAACCACTGCGCCACCAGGGAAGCCTATATACTATATTTTGTTTATCCATCGGTTGATGGACGTTTGGATTGTTTGTACCTTTTGGCTATTGTGAATAATACTGCTGTGAACATTGGTGTACTAACGTCCATTCAGATCCCTGCTTTCACTTCTTCCACCCAGAAATGGAATTGCTGGATCATATGGTAATTCTATGTTTAATTTTTTTGAGGAACCACCATACCTGTTTTCCATAACAGCCGTACCATTTTACATTCACAGTGCACGAGGGTTCCAATTTCTCTCCGTCCTCACCAATGCTTGTTATTTTCTGTTTTGATAACAGCCGTCCTAATGGATGTGAGGTGGTATCTCACTGTGGTTTTGATTTGACTGGTGATGTTGAGCATCTTCTTGTGATTTTGGGCCATTTGTGTATCTCCTTTGGAGAATGTCTATCCAGGTCCTTTGCCCATCTATGAATTGGGTTGTTTGGTTTTTGTTGTTGAGCTGTAGGAGTTCTGTATATATTCTGAATATCATTCTTTATCAGATATATGCTATGCAAGTATTTTCTCCCATTTTGTGGGTTGCATTTTCATTCTGTTGATAGTGTCCTCTGATGCACAAAAGCTTTCAAGTTTGATGAGGTCCAGTTTATTTGCTTTTTCTTTTGTTGTCTGTGTTTTTGTAACCAAGAGATTATTGCCAAATGCAACGTCATGAAGTTTCCCCGTTTCCTTCTAAGAGCATGAACACACACGCACAACTTATTCATCCATCCATCCATCCATCCATCCATCCAATAATTTTGATTCTCCAGCTGCATGCACATCCTTCTGGCCTCATGAAAAATACTCCAAGGCTGTCCCGGGCCCATTCGTCTGGAAAACCTTTGCAAACATTCATTTGTTCCTGCGCTGTACTGGGTGCAGGAGAACTCTTCAGTCTTGCTACTCTCCTTGTCTTCCTTGGGAGATTGGGTGATTTCTGCTTTAAGATTTCCTAGTCTGTTATTCTCTCCCTGGCAGGATGGTGTGTGCATGTGTGTGTGTGCATGCACGCGTGCGCATTGGCAGAGGGGGCAGGGGCCCCCTTCAGTGACCCACTCCAGCATCTGTGCTTTCTTGCTTCCCTTGAATTAGCAACACTAGCTGCTGTAACAAAGAAACCTCCAAATCTTAGTCGCCTTCCGTGATAAGAGTTGGTTTTCCCATCACGGGAGGTCCTGTGCAGGTGACCCCATGGCCGACCCCCTTCCTTACTCATCCAGAGCTCCAGGCTCCTTCCCCTGCAGGCTTTGGAGTCTTCTCCATCCAGCCAGAAGTTGGGGAAAGAGGATGGTGTGGGAGGTCCCAATGGGCCGGGCTGGGCTGGGAAGTGGCTCCTTTCATTTCCGCCCACATTCCTTTGGCTGGAACTCAGTCTCATGGCTGTACTCAACTACAAAGGCTATAGGGAAATGTAGCTTATTTGTGTGCCCACGAGGAAAAGGAAATGGGCTTTGGTGACACATGGAAGTCTCTGCCATACCCTCTGTCTTCCCTTTCTCTGTCCCCCAGGCCGGGGGAGCTTTATTAAGTGTGGGATGTCAGGGGGAGAAGGGGCAGGAGAGGGGAGGTAGCCCAGGCCTTCTTCTCTTTTTCTAAATACAATATTTACAGTAAAAGTTGTGGCTTTTAAACTTAAAAGTCCAAGCTTTTGCAGCTCAGAAGCCTTGCTCTTGTGTCCTGAGACCTGGCCCTGCTTTCCCCTGGACCCCCTCCCCTGCAGCAGTGGATACAGGTGGGGAAGGACAAGGGGTTCAGGAAGGCTGTGGGAAACCTTACCTAATGTCTCAAAAAATTACCCTGCTACTGTTAACTCAAGAATCCAGTTGTGTGTCTGCCACCCTTTAGTTTGCAGATACTAGTTTCTTGCACGTTTTAAAAATCAAAACGTCCATTACCTGCTTTCAGGTTCTTGATTCCTCACTGGTTCCGCAGGATTCCCCCCTGCACAGCAACAAAGGGCCACCAATCCCAGGTGCGGGTCCCTGCACCCTGGACTGTGTTTATTTGCTTTGGAGGCTGATTCAGAAAGCGCAGAACTTCACTTCCCTTTGGACTTCGGCTCTACCTTGCCAGTGCTCACTCTGCCCTTTTCACTTTAACTGATCCTCTTTCGTGCCACAGAAGTCGGAAATAAAGCAGAATTGTGGCGTTCCGATCGCTTCCTGTCATGCTTTGACATCAGACTGTTGGCCCTGAGCAGACTGTTTGTTCCTGCCCAGTTGTTCTTGTTCTGAACAGAACTGCAGAGCTCATTTTTGCTCTCACCAGCAGATTTCACCAGCTCAGTCCCTGGTGGTGGGCGCCTGCCCATCCCGACAGGATCCTGACACCCTGCCTACAGGGCCTTCGAGATTTCCTTCCCCATGAGGGCGTCTGCTCCCATCCCTGCTGGACTCCAGCCCGTGTCGAGGCATGTTTGCCTCGATGGAAGCCTTTGGGGAGCATAAAGTTTGGACTCTTGGAAGGTCAGTGGTCATCCTGCATGGCCCCGTGCTCTCTCAGGAGACCATCTCCCTTGTTGACAGGGGATCTGAAATGGGCAGTCTACCTCTAGATCATTCTCCTAGTGAGACAGACCCAGGCAATCGCTCAGTGCTCCCAAAATGCTTGGCACCATTGTTGGACCGGCGACTGGTGGGAGGTTCTAGAAAAGAAGGAAGATTGGCTGCAGGAGCCAGAAGCCTGCTCAGACCAGCTTAACTACAAAGGCGGTTTTGACAGGACAACCCCACAAAGTCCGGATGAGAACTTAAAGTCCGGATGAGAATTTAAAGACCAAAGCTTAGGATATGAGAAGGGGACTGACCAGGAGTCTTACCTCTCTTCCTCTGCACATCTGTTTCTTTTCTTGTGGCCTCTCCTGCGTGATGACCGTAGCCCTATAGTAGTCTACTGACCTTCCATCTGTTAACTAAATCTCTAGGTCCCATTTTCAAATACTTGAGGACAGAGAATCTGATTGGTCCAGCTTGGAGCTGGGACCAACTCAGACTGGATGAGCTGAAGCAGGGGGCGGGATCACCCAGCACGCCCCAGGGCTGTGGTCAGTTTCATTAAGAAGGTGGTGTGGTCAGGGAGGAGATGGTTGGCAGGGCTACTGTGTCAGGGGGATGGGGAATGAACCATTGTTTGGTTTAGGAGAAAGAGGAGGACTTTCTCCTCTTTCATGAGGCTGAGCACACTGCTCACACGCACACAGCTGCAAAGTGACAGCATCAGGATTCAACCCGGGGCCGCCTAGACTCCAGAACCGGCTCTGTGGTGGTTTCCGAGCCATTTGCTCTGGGTTTTCTCTACTTTTTGTTCTCTTCCAAATCTAGTTTCCTTGGAAATAAAATTCAGAGCTCACGTAAGTCCTCCATCCCTCTCTGCACCTCAAGGGCATTCCATCCTAAGGTTGATTTAGAGTTAAATAAGCTGAAGGGGGAGGGGCCCTTACAAATGGACCGGTAACCTGCTGGGCACGGAAGGCTGCCCTGCCGTCCTGGCTTCCCCTCTGCTGTCTCATTATTTCCCGTGGAGTTCTCATCAACATCCCTTTACGACTGAAGTTGATAAATAAACTGGCTGAGACGGTCAGAACGATTTAATTTAGTTCAACTCTGGCCCTTCCCCCTCCTGCACTCATGCCAACGGAAGGACCTCTGAGCCGGGGTTCAAAATAGGGCCTTCACCTCCAGCAGATCTGGGGCCAAGCAGGGCCAGCACCCAGGGGACCTTGGACTTGCTTCTGAACCTCTCTGAGACCTGCAAGGTAAAGGTGACAAAGACCCTCCCTCCAGGCACTTGAGTTTTGCATTCTGACAAAATCGTGTGAACCTTTCTTCTGGAAGGGAGAGTTCTGGGGTTCCGAGAGTCAAAAAGCCTTCAGATTTTTGATCTTAGTCATTGATTCAACGGGTATTTCTTGGGCACCAACTGTGGACGCCACCCTCCCAGGGTTATTTTTGGTCCCTGCCCTCCTGGGCTTGACTTTGTTGAGGCAGAAACTCAGGGGAAGAGAGCGAGCCCTTGTTACTGCTCTGATCGAGGCAGTGACCATCAGTGGTCCGTGCGAGTACGCGACTGATTGATTGATTTCTCTTTATCCCCCGTACCCTCCTCCCATTCCCCTCTCTTCCGTACTGGCAACCCTCAGTTCTGTTTAAAGTATTTATATTTGTATATATTCTTGCACATGTGTCACTTTTTGCATCCTTTAAATTTATATAAATAGTACGTGTATTGCTATTTCTGCAGTAAGGCAGTACTATGACAAATCACCCCAAAACTCAATGGCTTACAAAAACAAGCTTTATTTTTCTTGCTCGTGGGTCTGAGAGTTGGGCGGTGACTGCTGTGGGTTGTGGGCTGACTGGGCTTGGTTCCAGGCTGTGCCTTGGGTTCAGGTCTGCCCTGGGCGTGTCCTGTCACACTGGGGCCGGCATCTACCTGGAGGATATTCTCATGGCGATGGCAGAAATGCAAAAGGGATGAGAGAAACCTGTGATGCCAGACATAGAGAACAGACTTGTGGTTTCCATGGGGGAGGGTGGGTAGGGGAGGGAAGGAATGGGAGTTTGGGATTAGCAGAGGCAAACTATCATATATAGGATGGATAAACAACAAGGTCCTACTGTATAGTATAGGGAACTATATTTAATAACCTGTGATAAACCATAATGGAAAAGAATATGAACAAGAATATACACATATATGTATAGCTGAGTCACTTTGCTGTACAGAAGAAATTAACACAACATTGTAAATCAACTATACTTCAATAAATAAATAAATAAGTAAATGAAAGTCCCATTCACGCATGAAAAACATCAAGAACAAAAAGAAAATCCTAAAAAAAGAAAAGAAATCTGTGATGCCTTCTTAAGTCTTGGCTAGGGGATGGTACATGGCCACTTCTGTCCATATCCCAGTGGACAAAGCAAGTCACACAGCCAGCCCCAAAGTTAGTAGGGTGGGGAAGTATGTCCTGCCCCAAGAAGGAGGGGTGAGACTGTTTGCTGAAAGTAATGCAGTTGATTGCAGTATCTGTTTTAGGTCTCACTTTGTTTCTTAAGTTTCCATTAAGCACTACGTGTTTAAGCTCCATCTATGTGGCTGTGTGCTCACCTAATCCAACACCTGCCTGATACGCCATGTTGAGCATCTCCTCTGTGTGCTATTTGTTCTCCTAGAGATGGACGCCAAGGTTGTTTCTCACTCTCTGTCACCACAAACGATGCTGCAAAGAACATCCTTGTGTGTGCCCTGTGAGGATGTCCTTGAGATGTACACCCAGGAGCAGAATTACGGGGTCGTAGGGTAGGATATACTTTTATTTTGCAACATTAACACCAGCGCCGCTGGAGGGTCCCACACGCTCCATATTCTGACCATTGGACTCACATCCGGGTATCAGCCAGCTTTCTAACGTTTACCTGTCTAATCAGTAGAAAGCCTAAAGTCATGTCTCCTTGCCTTAATTTGCATTTCTCTGATTAGTAATGCGTCTGAGTGTCTCTTCACGTGCCCCTCAGGTTTGAGTTTCCGCTTCTGGAAACTGCCTCTTCACATTCTTCACACTGTGTGCTTCCTACCAGGAGAGAGAGGTCGGGGGAGGGGCGGGGGCCGGGAAGGGGGCTGGGCGGGGGGCAGAGGTGTGCAGGCCACCCATTTGGACGTGTTGGGCTGAGGTCAGAGCAGGGCATCCATGTGGCTGAGGCCTCAGTGGGCACAGGCAGGAGATTTCACCTGGAAAGAAGTCCAGGCTCATCTGCTTTGTCCCGCTGGCATTAATTATTTAACCTTTATTAGCAGCTCTGAGATAGGAAACCTGTTGTCCCTTGATTGGCCCCATGAAGAACCTGAACAAAGAGGCAGATGTCACATTATTTGCTGTATTATGAGTGGCCTGAGAGGTGCCCCCAAACCCTTCTTTCTCAGGTTGCTATGGAAGTCAAGAAAAGAGCATTTCTGAACCACGTCAGTCGAGGACCTACTATGCGCCGGGGGCTGAAAGATAATGATATCACCTCAGGGATGATACCAGGACCTTGTGAAGACTGAACTCGTTCATTTAGTCAACAAACACTGATTGAGCACCTACTATGTGCACGGCGTATGCTAGGCCCTGGGATACAGCAGTGAATAAAAGCAAAACAATTCTACCTTCCTGCAGCTCACCTTCCAGTGGGGAGTCAGATAAGAAGTGAATGTGGATCATGTAGATTATTTAGGTGGTTGGTGTTAAGTGCTTGGTGTTAAGTGCTAAGCAGGTGTGGTTGGTGTTAAGTGCTAAGCAGGGAAGTGGGGCAGGGTGAATGCACTTGTAAATAGGGCCGGAGGAAGGCTCCTTTGAATAAAGACCCAGAGGGGATGAGGGGATTGACCACGTGGGGTCAGCAAGGCATTACAAAAAAGCACCGAGTGGCTCCTGACACCTAGTAGGCCCTCTGTACAACGACTATAGTTTATACATGAGGAAGCGGAGATTCAGGGGCGTCCTGTGACTTGCCCATAGGAGCTCCTCTTGCCCACAGGAGCAGGCTGAGACTAAGGTGAAGGGCCTTGGGTACAAAATATAAGGAGGGGCTTCCCTGGCGGCGCAGTGGTTGAGAGTCCGCCTGCCGAAGCAGGGGACACGGGTTCGTGCCCCGGTCCGGGAAGATCCCACATGCCGCGGAGCGGCTGGGCCCGTGAGCCATGGCCGCTGAGCTTGCGCGTCCGGAGCCTGTTGCTCTGCAACGGGAGACGCCACGGCAGTGGGAGGCCCGCGTACCGCAAAAAAAAATAAAAAAATAAAATAAAGAAGGGGAGGGCTTCCCTGGTGGTGCAGTGGTTGAGAGTCCGCCTGCTGATGCAGGGGATGCAGGTTCGTGCGCCGGTCCGGGAGAATCCCGCATGCCGCAGAGCGGCTGGGCCCGTGAGCCATGGCCGCTGAGCCTGCGCGTCCCGAGCCTGTGCTCCGCAACGGGAGAGGCTGCAACAGTGAGAGGCCCGCATACCGCAAAAAAAAATCCCAACCCCCCCCAAAAAAACCCCCAAAAACAAATATAAGGAGACCCTCACTCTCGGAGGCATGCAAGTCCCAGCCATGGTCAAGAGGCGCAGCTGGGCTCAAACCTGCTCTCTAACACGCAGCATGGGGCACTCAGTAAGTGCTGCACATGTGGGGATGGCCAGCAATGCAGGGCCTGGCTACTGCTTCATCACAGAGAGGCTTTTCTGGGGTGTGATCTGGGCTGTAGGAGACCCATAAGGGCAGGAAAGATGAGAATGTGATAGAAGAGAACAGAGCGCTGGGACCCTGCCCCCCCCCATTCCTCATTCTCTCACTCTGAGCTGGGTGCCCCGGGCATGTGGAATGGAATCTGGCCCACAGCCTCACCTCACCGAGCTCACCATGGAGCAGGCAGATTAATCCCAGCTCCAGCCATCGAGACTTTTAAAAACCATACACGACAGAAACACAACTCAGGCAGGCTGAAAGGAAAAAGGAAATTTCATGGGCCCAAGTAACTGAGCACAACCTTCCGGCATGGCTGGATCCAGGACTCACACTACATCTCTGGAATCTATCTTCTTTTCAGCTGTTGGCTTTACAGTTCCTCTGTTATGGCTTCATTATCTGGCTGACTCTTTCCAGGAGGTGGCCTGGTGACTGCTGGAGCGTCCATACATAGCAACCCCAGAGGAGAGACAGCTTTTCTTTCCCAGCAGTGCCCACAAAAGCCCCAGGCTGGTTCTCAGTGGGATGACTTGAGCTACTTGCCCTTCCTGAATCAATCACTGTCATCAGGGAGATGGAAAACTCTGATTGGCCAGGTTTGGGTCATGTGACCTTCCCGGGGCCAGCAGTGAGACTGTCCCAAACCAAGGGATGAGAGTGGAGGGAGGGTAAGGAAAACCAGGCCGCTGTTACCAGAAGAAGGGAGGATGGACTGGGTGACTCCACTATGATTTTACCCTCTGTCACCTTCAAGGAGCCATTGAACCTCTCGTGCAGTGGTTCTCAAGTCTGGGAGCAGGTTAAAACCACCTGGGTAGATTTTAAGCAATACAGGTACCTGGGCCCTACCTGGATAGACACAGGTCTGAGGTAGGACCCCAGCCCCATTATTTTTTAAACGCTCCTCTGGCAGCCAGAGCTGAGAATCACTTTCCTGGGTTCCCACTCCTTAATTCACTCCACGTATTATCATTCTGTGATTAGGAAAGATTTTTTCAGTCTCCCGGCTCAGAAGGAAGAAAGTTCAAAGGGACAGAAAACCATAAGCAGACTCTAAACCCCTTAGCCAGTCTCTGGCTTATATTAAACTGAGCTCCAGGCCAGTGTCCGGGTCTCCAGGGATGGAGCTCATCAGGGTGGGCTTCCTCAGAGTGTGGCTTCTGATGGGCATCAAAGCCACTGAGGTTAAAGTCATACTGCCCGGGCCGTGGGCCACTCCAAGGACCCTCTGAGCCAGGCCTTCGTTGCACCCTCCAGCACCAGCCAAGTGGCAGCAGGAAGATCCAGGTCAGCTGGACAGAATCCAGTTTGATGCCTCTCCCTGGTGCCCAGTAGGCCTGACACATGGAGCCCTGGTCTTTGTTTTCTCTCCACTCACAAGGGTTTTATTTTCCTTAGAGCTGGGCTTGGGGGTGAAGAGGCTGGGAAAGACCGAGTCAAACGCTTAATCAGAGTCTTGGGGCGGCAGCTTCACAGATGTTGTTTTTTACCATGATGTGAGGAGATGGGCAGGGTTGGGTAGGGAGAAAGTTCTGGAGTCAGATGGATCGGGGCTGGAATCCACCCTCTGGGACTCGCTTCTCTTTGTGATCTTGATCCTGGCTTAAGCCTCAGTTTCCCCATCTGTCAAATGGGGCTAATAGGAATTCCCACCTGGTAGGGTTTTTGTGAGAATGAAACCAGGCAGTGCACGTGAAGTCCACGGGCCTGGCACACACTGGCTGCAATGGTGATCTTCACCCACAGAATAAGTATTATTGTGTGCCTACTTTCTCAGGTGAGGGGTGATTGGGGAAACCCTCTGCCCCCATGGAGCTTATAGTCTAGTGGAGGAAACAAACATGAATAAGATTATGATATATGCATTGAAGAAATTATGATAAGGCACTGATTCTCCACTGTGGCTGTACCTGGGGAGATTTTCCCTATACTGGGAAGTCAGAGAGGGTATCCTGGAGGAGGTGACAGGTGGGCTGAAGGATGGGTGTGAGCCAACTAAGGCAGGAGCTTGGTGGGGGTGAAGGTGAGGTAGAATGCTCGAGACAGGGAGGAGCATGGGCAAAGGCCCTGTGGCATGAAGGAAGTTGGCGTTGGGGAGGGGGTCTGAGAAAAGGCCAGTGTGGCTGGAGCACAGAGAGGATGAGTGTGGAGACATGGGAGGGGCCAGACTGCACAAGGCCTTGAAGTCTGTGGTGAGGAGTCTTTCCTCCATCTGAACGGTAAGGGAAGCCTTTGAAGGATCCTGGTGGGAGGTGACAAGGTCAGATTTGCATTTTCAAAAGATCCCTCTGGCTGCTGTGTGGAGGGTGGATTGAAGGGGGATCTAAGTGGACATGGGAGACCCATCAGGAGGTTACCATAGTCATCTGGGTGAGCAGAGATGGAGGCTTGGATGAGGTGGTGGCTCGATGTAGAGGTCAGGGGCTTGGGTTTGGCATCAGTCTCTGACATGTTTCTTAACCCTTCTGAGCCTCAGGTTCCTCATCTGAAAAGGGAGGATAGTAGTAATAGCCACCTCGCTGGATTGTCGTGATCATTAAGTGGGAGATAATGACCTGCCTCCACAGTGGACACTTCACTGAGGTCAACCTTCTGTGCTACCCTCTCACCCTTCAGTCGTCATCCCAGATGGCACGTCTTCCAGCTCGTTGCTTCTCCACTGGGATTCCTTGTCAATGCATCTTATCAGCTTGTTTTGTACTCATCTGCATCCCCCACTAGACTGAACACGAGCTCTGCAAAGGCAGGGACCATCACTACTTGGATCATGGCTCTCTTTCTATGATTCTTTTTCATGGTTCTTTTTCTGTGCCGCGCACATAGCACGCACATAATGTCTGTGGATAAATGAATGAGTGCCAAGAAGGAACAAATAAATGGATAACTCCTCCCGCGTTTTATGGAGCCAGGACTGAGTCCAGACTGACCTATGGTCGGGGTTGTGGAACCCTTCAGTGATGGCTTCCCACGCTTACGATCTAATGTCCAGGGCCTTTCCTTGGAGAAGATGGAACCATAATTGTAGATTAGGCTTTGTCATTCCTTTTCTCCATCTTGTATTCGTGAAGCCCGTTTTATTGAAATCCAATGAGAAGCCCCACTTCCATGAATGCAGAAAAACTTCCACGGAGGATGCCTCTGGAACTTTAACAACACACGCCGTTTCATTCAGCTAATTTCTCCCCTTCCCCTCCGATGTTGGCATAAATGCATTTTTGTTTGCACTTCCTGGGCTGCTCTCTGCTGTCGCCATTTGAGGTGCTGGCACATAGCCTGGAAATCTAAGACTCTATGCTTGCCGCAGGTCGGGTAGTAGTCTTTATTTTTGCTTCTTTACTGACTTGGTTAATGATGCCATCATTCATCTAATCACCCCCTGCCCCTTGGCCCCTCTCCTAACATGAAAGCACCGCTGCTTCTGTGGATCCCACCTCCCTGGATGGGTAGACTCTCTCACCTCCCTCCCATGAGTGCTGCTCTGGGGTGAGCCTGTGGTATCACCCTTGGACGACTGTGCCTTGTTCCTAAGCGGTCTCCCTTCACCCATCTCTCTCCTGCCCTGCATCCTATATCTATGCCCAGGTTTTTCCCCCCAAAGTTCAGCTTTTCTGTGTTGTTTTTTTCTTTTTCCTCTGAAGCCTTCAGTGGCTTCCCACGGCCCCAAATTCCAAGTCCAGCCTTCTTCAACTAGCATTTAAACACTTATTCCAATTTGGCCTCAGTGTAGCCTTACATTCCACCCCTCCTCACTTCTAGCACCCAACATCCCAATTTCCCTGGGACGTTCATTCTTCCCGGAAAATGCCCCACAGTTTACTGCACCTCTGACTCTGCTCATGCTGGAACTTCAGCCTGAAGTGTTGGCTCCTCCCACACTGCTGACATTTACACATCCTCCAAAGCCCAGATCAAATGTCACCTCCTTTAAGCATTTTAATCCCTTTACTCAGGCTTAATTGCTTCTCCAAGTTGGATGTTAAGTGAAACGTCCAAACGAGGAACAAGGCAGATACGTTAACTGTCTCCCCACTATCTGTCCGCCCTACCTTTCTTCTTCCAAAGGAATTGGCTTCTGTTCAGCTATCCACATGTATCCCCTTTTGGGGAATGTAACCCTATATCCCCAGCCTAGGGATGAATCCCAGTTGGTCTAAATCAACAAGGTTGTCCTGTCCCCTTGGCAGTGACTGGCTTAGAAGTAGGTGTGTGACCCCATTCTGCTGGGAGACAGTGGAAAGCTTCTCCTCCTCTTAGGAAGAGACATAAGAATTAGTCCCTTCTTCCACTTCAGCCTGGATCACTGCAGTCCTTTTATGATCGTAAGGATCTTAGAGCAATCCATCATCCATCACCTGCAGATGGCAGAGCCCAAATATAGAAGGGATTTTGTGATGATACTGTTGAGCTGCCAAATTAATCACCCCCAGAGATGCTTTCCTTCCAAGGTTTCATTTACGTGAGATAAGAAAATCCGTTATGGTTTAAGGTAGTTGAATCAGGGCTTCTTGTTACTTGCAGCCTAAAGCACCCTAGCAGATATAAGGGCAACAGCTAAGTCAATCCGGGTCTATCTACTCGTTGGAGTATTATACAGACATTAAAAAGGAACTCTAAGGTTGTGTAGTCATATGAAACAATGCTGATAACATTATTTATGCCCAGAAATCAAGACACAAAAGTGTAGGTTCAGCATGATATAAAAATGTATGCAAATGAAAAAAAAGATCAGAAGAAAAGAATTTAAACAATGATATAGCTGTTAGGGTAGTGAATCTGTTCATTTCTACCCCCACTTCCTGCTACCTTTAGTAATGTGTACACACACACGCACATATACATTATACTAAATATACTGTATAAAGTATAGTATATAGTGTACTATAATAACATCTAATATTGATTCCATAGTTCAATAAGTATATATGGTATATACTAATTATATATGATATATATAATGATATATATTTGTGTATGTGTAGATGTATATTCATACATATATATATAATTTTGCTCCTACAGATTAAACAGTTTATAAATATTATATTCATAAATTTAAACATTAACACACTGAGTTAATCCTCACAAACCCTCTGAGGAATGTACTATTATTCCTATTTAATAATACTTTGAGGAGATTGAGGCCCAGAGAGGTTAGGTAACTTGAATAAGGGCACAAAGCTAGTATGCGGGAGCAAAGATTTGAACACAGATAGCTGGGGTCCAGAGTTTGTGCCTTTTTTTTCTTTCTTTTTACTGTGCCTCATGGGCGGGGGATCTTAGTTCCCCAACCAGGGATTGAACCTGGCCACGGCAGGGATAGCGCCGAGTCCTAACCACTGGACTGCCAGGGAACTCCCCAGAGTTTGGGCTCTTAATCACCATGGCACACTCCTTTTGAGTGTCCCTGAAAAAGTGGCTCCCACAGTACTCTTTGTAGTTGGTCTTTTGGAACTTTCCTGAAGCATGCCATGTACCATGGATTTCTGGTGAGGTCTCCCCCTTTGCAGTAGGGCAGGGCATTGACAGAGTGTATCGGGGTGTAGAAATGAGAGGTGGTCCTCATCCTGGGGGTGTCTAGAACCTCTTGGGAGCACAGGGACAGAGGCAGATGCTCAACACCAGTTGCCCAGAGTACCAGTGTGCCTGAGTACCAGAGTACCAGAGTACCACATAGAGCCTGACCCTAGCCAGCGGCAGCAGAGCAAAGCCTGATGATCATGTCCAGCCCATCTCCCAGCACCAGGCTTTACCCAGCCAGTAAATACTGGTCCGATTTGTCAAATCTATATATGCAAATAGTATGTTTAAACGGTGACATGTTGAATCAGTTGTGGAAGATGAAGGGGGATGAGGAGATCCAGGAGCATCAGCATGGGATGCCTCCCCTTGTCTATGTTTGGGGAGAAGGCTGTTGTGTAGGATTGAGTGCCATCCACCTTTGGACTCTGAACCCTGGGATACATGGTGCTGGGGAGCTGTCCAGTGGGCAGTGCTGAAGGCTTGGGTCACGAGAGAAAGCAGAATGCAGAGTGAACGAAGGAAAGGAGATAGGGAGGGAGTCACAGAGACTGGGAATCAGGTCAGCATCTGCATCAGAGAGTCCCATCTTCCCCTAGAGGTGATTGGTAGTATTGATCGGGGGCCAATCTATTGTAATCGAGTAGGGAAACTTGTTAGTTAAGTAGTAAGCATATAAAGTGTATTTGGTTATAGGTATGTGAAGGAAAAAAGTATAATTATATGGCCGTGTGTGTTGGAAAATGTTTTATAGGCCTGTTTTGTTGGGAGAAATAGACTATATTGGATCAATGGAAATAGACGACTATCTTGTGCAGCAAGATACTTGGAGACACATGCATGATAAAGGGGAAAACTGCAGTTTTGACATTCTTGTGGCCACAAGAGAGATGGAGGGACTAGAGTAGTGCAGAGGAGAGAGAAATAAGTCATTTTCAGGGTGAAAAGGATGAGTGATGGATAAAGGAGATGTGTACAGGCATGGTCACAACAAGGGTAAATAAATGTAATGTTGATAAATTTGTTTATTATGTTTGCTCATCAGCACAGCTGATTAGAGGACATGGTGGATGGAGGGAAGGCTGGAGATACTCTTCTGGTGGTCTTTAGGGGGTTGGCTTGAGTTATTATATAGATACTGTGACATCCTGATGCCTTGGTTTCCCTCCCTGTCTCTTGCTGCTGCCAAAAAAAATGGGTGACAGGTACGATCAAGGTAGAGTCCTCATCTTAGGAGGGGGCTCCAGTCTAAGACACATCACCAAAACAGAAACTTGGAAAAGAAATCAAGGCAGAGATCTGGTTATACACAGAGCAGAATTCAAGCTATCAAGCCAGTTCCTCGACTTGCAGGAAGCTGAAGTGTATGAATTGGGGCAAAACTGAGAAGGCTCGTGAAGGATGTGTAGGGGTTTTGAAGGAAAGATGAGGAAGGCCGAAAGCTAGGTAGGGAGAATGTGCCTTGTTTAGTCTTGCTTGGGGAATGGTGGGAAATTCATGTTACTGGGGTTCATGGTGATTGTGTTGCGAGAGATAAGCCCAGAAAAGTTAGTAGGAGCGAGAGTATAAAAGAATATGCCAGATGAAAGGCTATGGACTTTAAATAGTGGAGAGTGATATTCAAAATCTTTTAATAACACTCAGGCAGCAACCATAAGTACAGACTCTGGCCATGGTGCTGGAGAAAGTCTTGGAAGGGAAAACTAAGGGTCTTGGAGAGGGGCGAGGACAGTGTATGTGTGTTGGAGGAACACTGGGGACAGGGAGGTGGTGCTCAAGATAGCAACTATTTACCTGTATGAACTGGTATGAAAGTATTTCAGTATTCGAACCATCAGAATGGCTGTACTGGTGCATATCAGCTGACCAGCAGACCTGAGTTGGGAGGAAGGGAATGATACAATTGGATTTATGCTTTAAAAAGTGGCTCTGGGGCTTCCCTGGTGGCGCTGTGGTTGAGAGTCTGCCTGCCGCTGCAGGGGACACGGGTTCGTGCCCCGGTCCGGGAAGATCCCACATGCCGCGGAGCGGCTGGGCCCGTGAGCCATGGCCGCTGAGCCTGCGTGTGCGGAGCCTGTACTCCGCAGTGGGAGAGGCCACAACGGTGAGAGGCCTGCGTACCATAAAAAAAAAAAAAAGTGGCTGTGGTCACAGCAAATGTTTGTTCACCAGGTGGATTGGTGGGTAATAGAATTTTAGACTGGGTAGGGATCTGGGCTGATTTCTTTCCACCCGACAGAATATAAAAGTTTCCAGTCCTTCTCAGCCTGGGCCTGGCCAGAAATCACCTGCTTCGATCTGGCCCCTCATTCCCTGTGACTGAACATATCCCCAGCTCCCTACATGGTCTGCTCTTGGCCACTGCAGCCCAAGCTGCCTCTGTCCCTGGCTGGCTGTCTCTGCTCAGCCCTGTCTGGACATGCCTGCTGTGCCTTGCTCTTTTCTCCCCTCACCAGCGAGAGAATTGGCAATCTTCTGGGATTTAATTACAGGTTCCCTGAGGGCTTTTCAGCCCATCACAAGGCTCCTGCAGGCTGTCACTGGGAGGGTGACAGGAACATGCAGTGATGAACAGCGGCTTCCCGGCATGGCGGCTGTCCCCGGTGGCTGTCCCCAGTGGCTGTCCCACGCCCCTTGGGCCGCTCTGTGTTTTCCCGAGCAAAACATGTCTCATTCCCATTTTGCGTGATCAGTTAGCAAGCAGGGAAAACGCTTGCTGCGGGAGAGATGATAAAAGAGAGAGAGCCACGCAGCCAGGGCAGAGGACAGAAAACACAGCAGTTCCCCTGGAGGTGGTACGTGCTCCCAAGGACTTCTGGAAACTCTTTAGATCTGTTAAATAATGACTTAGTAATTCTGCTCACTTTAATTACGTCAACCTGGTGTGCTGACAGCTCAGGTCCAGGGGGGATCTTTTTGGCCTTAGGCAGCCACTCTAGAGTCCAAGAAAGTTGGTAGACTAGGGTCAGCAAATACACAGCAGGCATGCCATTGTTTCCCACTCCTCCGCCCACGGCAGACATTGCTAATTGATCATGGCACCACTAAGCCTGAATGTTACAGGAGCGTGGATGTGAATGTTGGCTATTCAGGGCTTGGGGGTATCTTAAAATAAGACAATGAGAGATCTTTTTTTTGGGGGGTCCTTTTGAAGTACAGTGGTCATGTAAGGCCTCAGTAGGCCTCAGAGGAAGACATTCTGATCATGGCTAAAGAGGTCCCTTCTCTGCTGTCAAGATTCCCCAGTATTTCACCAATGCAGCCCTCTCTGAATATGCCATCTGCATGGAGGAGGATGGACCCTCATCGGGAGAGATGGGATAAATCCATTTACCTTTGCACTCTTTGTTCTTGGTCCTGGGAAAATAAGCACCCAAACCTCCTGTCTCTCAGGTTCCTCCTTCCAGGTGAAAACCGAATGATATGGACTCTACGTTACCAGCTAGAGTGTCTGTGGAGCCCTTCCTCCCTTCCTCTGCCAGTGTGCTGTAATGTCCTCATGGGCGACCACCTCTCCATCACTGTCAGTCTGCGTGATCAGGATGAGGCTGACTCTGCTCTCCAGGGATGCAGGATCCAGGCCTGGCCAGTCAGCTTTGCATCTTCTTGGCTGCCACAGTGGGTTCTGGAGTCTAGGAGGCTAATGAGACTCAGGCTTAGGGGTTTTGCTGCACTTAGTGGAAAAGTGGAGCTCTCCTTCTGTGGGGTTTGTGGGCTAAGCTGGTGGGATGTTAGGCTTGAGCTGCTGGTGAAGGTCTTTGTCTCCCCATGGGGAAACCTTTCAGAGGCACTGAGGAGTGGCTGAGCTTGGTATGTTTTGAGGAACAGAAAGACAGGATGTTTGGGGCTGGAGGGTGAGGGGAGCTTTGTAGGAGAGGAAGTCAGAGAGAAAGGCAGGAGCCAGCCTGTGGAAAATCTTGCAGGCTAGGGTAGGGGATTTGGAGTTCATTCTAACAGCAGTCGGAAGCTATCACCACTTTGGGCATCTCCACACCCTCAAACCTTCTTCGCTCCTGACTCATCCCTTCATATGAGTCATCTTGGATATTACCAGGATTAATTAGGAGTAAGAAGACTAGGGGCATCCCCAAGCTCTGCTGATGACTTGCTCAGTGAAATGGGCCAGTTGCACCCTACTCTGGGCCTGTTTCCACTCTGGCTCATGATGGAATTGGACTAGTTCAAGGATAACAAAAAGATTTCATCTTTCATCCCTTCTCTGTTCACTTGGTAGTGTTTGCCTGGACAGCTATGGAGAGAAGGACTGTGAGTATCACCCAGGCTCTATGGGAGAGTGCTACGATCCATTAGCAATGTCTGCCATGGGTAAAGAAAAAAGGAGTGGTGAGTCATTCGTCTCAAGACCACATGCTCCCGGAGGTGTCTTCTGTAGCATTTTATGAGACTTTAAGTCAGACGTATCAGCAGCTTGGAGCACCAGACCAGGAATAAAAATGTCTAGCAAGTTAGGAAACTTACACAGGGCTTCCCACTTTACAAAGAGTTTTCATGGCCATTTTCTCACTCGAACCTAACAATCTATTATGTTTGTCTCACACCCTCCTTCTGGTAACCGTACTCTGGTTTTTTTCTTGGGCACCAATCCCTTCCTGTGCTCAGGCTGTGTGCTTTGGGGCTGAGGATAGGATACGAGAACCAGGCCTCTACCGTGATAGTCACCTCATCATGGCAGTGGGTCAAGTGGTGGACCCATGACCCCACAGAGGTTATGAGATGTAGTGAAACATGTGCTGCAACCCCTGGGCAAGGCTACTGTGCCCGTGGATTTGAAGGTGTTAGGATATAGGCCTAGGTGTGCTGGGGCTGTTTCCCACGTTCTTAAGAGCTCATTTTGCACCTCTTCTCAACTTGACGTTCAGTGATGTCACACTGCTAGCTCGAAGTCAGCCACAGTGGAAGTATTTGCCACAAATCAGGGACGTTTATTTCCCTGAGAGCTGACTTGCCAGCACTCCACTGGCCTGAGGGCTACCAGAAGCTTTCTAGCTACTGCAAAGAGCCAGAGACCCAAGCCACAAAGTGGGAGGTGGAGCCAAAAGAGAGGACCAAGTCCTGAGTCCAGTTGTGCCTGAAGCTACACCTGCCTTTATATTTTTCAGCTGATAAATGATTCTTCTGTTTAAGCCTATTTGGGTTGTATTTTCTGTCTCTTTCAACTAAAAGAAGCCTGCTATAAATTTTATATTTCAATATGCAAAAAACAGATGGTTTAATATTCATCTCTTGAAAACTTTGTGAATAGTTCTCCACTGCCTTGGGAGGAATGTTCAAGTTCTCACCCAGCATCCAAGATTTCCCACAGTCTGGCTCCACTCTCTCTCTCTGGCTTCAGATTAAGGTATCCTGTGCTCTAGGTTAATTGGACTTTCAAACTGCCCTCAACCGTCTCCTCCTTTCCCGCCTCTGTGCCTTTGCTCATTCTGTTCCCTCTGCTTGGAACATCCTCTCTTTCTCTTCACATCTACATTCCGGTCGCTGTTTAAGGTCCAGCAGCTCTCCACCCCCAGGCTCCCCCAGGTTTCACCTGCCCCTGTCTATCAGCACTTTCTAGATGGTAGAGTCCTGATGCTAAGGCTTGCTGCCTCTTCTGAATATGAACCCTTTGATGTGAGGTTCATCTTTGAATCCTTCCAAATACTTGTTATACTGCCTTGCACAGAACAAGCCACCAGGAAGTACTTGTTGAGCCAACAAATCCCTTCTTAACTCATCAACCAGAGTGATCTGCAGTGTAAATCAAATTAGACTACACCCTTACTTAAAACCCTCTGAGGTTCCAGCCACACTGGCCTTCTGTTACAGGAACAAAGCACTAAGCAACATTATTCCCACCACAGGGCCTTTGCACTTGCTGTGTGCGGATTTCTCTTCATCCTGCTCTTCACTTAGTTGACTCCTTTCCACCACTCAGAGTTTAGCTCAGATGTCACCTCCTCATAGACACTTTCACTGGACACTTTTAACTACTGTAGCCTCTTAGACACTTATTTTGCATTAACCAATTTTATTTTTTCTTTAATAATTATGAATGCTTAAATAGCACTTGTAATGTGCTATCCTAAACACTTAAAATATATTAACCTTCTTGTGGTAACCATTTCACAATATATACCTATATCAAATCATCACGTTGTATATCTTAAACTTACACAATGTTATATGTCAATAAATATTATATAACTCAATAAAGCTTGGGGCAGAAAAGAAATATATTGACTCATTTAGTCAACAACAATTTCCAGAGAGAGGTGCCATTAGAGCCTCCATTTACTGATAAGAATGAGTGTCTTAAGCTATAGGTTCCCTAGAAATACAGCCTAAGATGTGTATTCTGGTGCCCAAGGTTTTTGAGAGGCACCTTCAGGAGAAAGCGGTGTGAAGGAAGCAAGATGCTGCAGAGAAGGGCTAAGCGAGGATGTGGCCTCTGAGAGACTGGCTTCAATCTGATCCCGCGGGGAGCTTTGGAGCATGAATTGCACTGCAGAGCTGGTCCCACCTTCAGACAAAGGGGGCAGGCCTTTTCCCCTCATTGGCTGCCTCAAGAATTAGAGGGAATGAACATGACCTTCCAGGTGAGGTTGCTGTAAATCGGCCAAGGACATCTGCAAAAGGGGGCAACGTGAAGCCACGTGAACATTTAGTGGTCCACAGTCAGGGCAGCCAGGGATGTGGGCAGAGCACGGGTAGCATTCACTACAAAGAGCTTAAATGACTCGCCCAATGTCCCTACCTAGCAAGTGGCAGAGTCAGGATTTGAACCCAGGCCGTCTGGCTCCAGAGTCTGTACCTTCAGCCACTCTGCTCTGGCTGGCACTGTCTGAAATTATCTCATTCACTTCTTTTCTTTAATTTTTAATTAAAAATTTTTTTTTTATTGAACTATAGTTGATTTACAACATTGTGTTAGTTTCAGGTGTACAGCTACAGATTCTTTTCCATTATAGGTTATTACAAGATTCATTGACTTCTTAAAGCTTGTTTATTTTCAGTCTCCTCAAGGGATCCGACTCATCGTTTCGAAAGAAACAGCTACATCCCCAGTACTTTGAACAGTGCCTGGCACATAGAAGGTGCTCAGGAAATGTTCCTGGTGTGAATGAGGACTGGTGGGGCCATGAGCCCAGGAAGCCAGTTGACTCTCCCCTGTGGTTTGTCTGCTCACTACCGTGCCCTGTATGCCCTGATCTTTATTTATGGACCCCAAAGGCCTCCTGCTGTTTATGAATTTCTTTGCTTTCAAATATTTCTTTCCTAACTGAAACAGGAGTCTGGCAAACGCTCCCTAAATCACCAGACTTCCTGGGCAGCAGGTCACGTGTTCAGACCCCATCCCATCCCTCCC
The DNA here is from genome assembly GCF_937001465.1 of Orcinus orca. Lineage (NCBI taxonomy): Eukaryota > Metazoa > Chordata > Mammalia > Artiodactyla > Delphinidae > Orcinus > Orcinus orca. The sequence continues at coordinate 70,947,731 of NC_064574.1, read as the reverse complement.
TCCCTCCTTCCTGTTTTGGAAACCAAATTTGGGTGTGCTTGTGTGTGTGCACGCGTGTGCACACACATCCTCTAGGGGAGAGGATCACCGCATCCCTCAGCTCGGTGCTGCCTCAGCTCCGATCAATACCTGCGTAGTAGCGGCTCAGCTCTGTCTGCAGTCGAGAGCCATTTGCTCGTTATTTTGGTTGCAGGTATGTTCTCATCAAAGCCCATTTGTGATCACAGTCCTTCGACAAATGATATGGAAACAGTCCTCACAGGGCTGCAAAGCTGAGCCAGAAGAGTGCCTCCTGCCACTTTGCTGGGGCCCCTTCCAGAAGCTTGTTATTTTTTACTTAAGTGTGGTTGTAGCCGGGGCGATCTTCAAAAATTTAGCAGCTGGTAGGATGCCGGACTGACCTATCAGCCTGATTATATCCTTTTTTTCCCCATTTATTTATTATTATTTTTAATTATAATAGCTCTAGGACAGAGGATGCAGGACATTTGTGCTACGTGCTTCCAAAGCACCATCTCCTTTAATCCTCCTAAAACAACTCTGCAAGGTATCGTCTCCACTTTGTAGATGAGGAAACTGAGGCTCTGAAAGACAGCCATTTTTCTACTCTTTATGATCGTCACACTTCATAGCTACAGAATATTCCATCCAATAATGTACCAAGTTCCTATAATGATTCTCCTACTGCCAGCCCATTCATCTTGTTTCCAGCCTCTTCGCTGGTATAAATAATGCAGCCATGACAGTCTCCATATCATTAAGAATTCCTTGAAGAATTCATTTTGGATGACTATATATTTCATATTGTCAACAAAAATGTGTGTACAAGGATACTAATTGCATCATTACTTATAATAGCAAAAATTGAATGTAATTAAGCCACACAGAAAAATGCTTCTAAGATGATATTGAGTGAAAGCAGCAGGGTACCAAATTGCATAATCAGCGTGCTCCTGGTTATGGGGGGGGGGGTGAACAGATGCATTAAAAAAAGGAAGTAAATATCTCCCAATTTTCCTAATGGTTATTGCTGGGTGCTGACCTTATAAGGAAAACTGCTATTTTTTCATGTTGCCATATTTTTCAAATTCTTCACAATGAGTGTGTATCACTTCTAAATTAAAAAACTAAGTACAAACATTTAAAATAATTAGTTTAGTGTGTGAGTTTGGCTCAAGGCTCTAGCCTAGGGTTCAGCAAACTTTTTTTGCAAAGTGGGCAGATAGCAAATATCTGGATAGTAAACATTGGCTTTGTGGGTCTGTGGTCTCTGTTGCAGTTAGTCAACCTTGCCATTGTAGTGTGAAAGCAGCCACAGACAACTCATAAACAAATGGACATGGCTGTGTTCCAATAAAACTTTATTTGTAAATTCAAGATGTAAGCCACACTATGGACCATAGTTTGCCAGCCCTCCTTGCTCTAGCCTTCCCTAGTTATTGTTTTCCTTTTTTAAAGTTTTTTTTAAGCCATGCCGTGTAGCATGTGGGATCTCAGTTCCCCGATGACCCGTGCCCCCTGCAGTGGAACCGCGGAGTCATAACCACTGGACCACCAGGGAAGTCCCTGTTTTCCTTGTTAAAAACACCTGACTTCATTAAATATTGGAATAGATACAAAAGAATATTTATGAAAATAAGTTCAAAGTACCAATAATAAAAATGCAGTGCGGGGACTTCCCTGGTGGCGCAGTGGTTGAGAGTCCGCCTGCCGATGCAGGGGACACGGGTTCGTGCCCCGGTCTGGGAAGATCCCACGTGCCGCGGAGCGGCTGGGCCCCGTGAGCCATGGCCGCCGGGCCTGCACGTCCGGAGCCTGTGCTCCGCGGCGGGAGAGGCCACAGCAGTGAGAGGCCCACGTACCGCAAAAAAAAAAAAAAAAAAAAAAAAAAAAAGTACAGTGAGGGACTTCCCTGGTGGTCCAGTGGCTGGGCCTGGACCCCAGGCAGGCTGGGAGCTTGGGTGCCATATAGTGGGACAGTGGTGGCTGTCAGACCCTCGTAGGATTTGTAGGAACTAACCAAGCCTCAGCCTGAACCTCCACAGTAGGTAGTCAGCAGTTTGTAGCTTGAATTCAAAGCCGGCAAGTGAATCATTTGTTTATTTGACAATTATTGAATGCCTGCTCTGTGTTAGGCACTGGTCGAGATGCAAGGGTGCAGTGGTGTAAAAAGGGACAAAAATCCCTGCCTCCATGGAGCTTACCCTCTTGAAGAAACAAACATTCAAAAAGTAAAAGTCATCAATTACATGGTTTTCTTAGGTGGTGATAAGTGTGGAGAAAAAGGAGGGAACGGGGAGCGAATGGGTGTTCGCGTTTCAGATGGAGTGGCCGGAGCAGACCTCACTGAGAAGGTGACGTCTGAGCAAAGATCAGAGGGAGGTGGGGGAACAAGCCATGAGGATATCTGGGGGGGAGTTGGGGGGAGAATGTGCTAAGCATCAGGAACAGCAGGTGCAAAGGCCCTAAGGCAGGAGAATGCCCAGTATGTTCAAAGAACAGCCAAGCAGCAAAGAGACCATTGTGCCTGGAGTAAAGAGAGAACAGAGGAGAGTTAGGGAGGTGAGGCTGGAGAGGAAAAGGGCCAGATTGTGCTGGGCTGTGCAAACGGCAGGCTTGATTCTGACTGCCAAGAAACTCTGAGAGAGGCTGATCAGGCTGGTGGGGGTGGCAGGGTCTGGCAGCTGCTGGGGAGGAAGTGGTCGGGATCAAAAGAGACTGTTGGGGCCCCAGCCCTTGCCTGGGGTTCTGCGCAGGGAACTGGAGTGTTTGGTGGAGACAGAGGCAAGCTCCCACTGTGTAAGGCAGGTTGACAAGGTGTGTGTACCTGTATGTGTGTTTGGGCATCTCTGGTGGGAAGACTGGGGATCATTAGTATTCATTTCCTAGTCTGGGGCAACATGACTAATGCCAGAACTCACAGGCTGGTGGGGCTCAGGTAGGGGTGAGGTTGAGTCTGGAGGAGGTGCCGGGGCAGCTAGGCTGAGCCCAGAACAGGGTAGTAGCCACAGGTTGAAGTGGTGCTGGGGTGCCCTCTCCACCTCTTGGATCCTGTCTTCTGCGAGAGCCCGTCAGCCTAGAAAGCTCCATGGCACCAGGCAGCCTATTCAAACCCCAGCTCTGACATTTACTAGCTGTGTGACCTTAAGCAAGTCAATGAACCTTCTGTGCCTCAGTTTCCTTGACTGTAAAATGGGGATAATCATAGTCATACCTCAGAGAGGTTTCTGCAAAGATTAAATATGTTGAAATAAGTCAGTTGATTAGAACAGCACCAGTAATATAGCAAATGCTTTACAATATTAGCTATTATTATTATTTATACCAAAAAGAACCATTCACTTTTCTTGGATATCACAACATGTCTCTTTGTCCCAAATACGGACAGGACAGGAGGGGCATGTACCTCACTTAATTGCTCTGTGATCATGGGCAAGTTATGTTGCTTCTCTGCATCTTAGTTTTCTTAGCAATGAAATGGGACTGTTAATGCCCTCTTCAGAGAATCAGCAGTGCCAGCTTATCCAGACCTGGGTCATGGGGGGGTGTTGGGTCACTTTACCTTTTCCATCTTTCTATGGTCCAGGCCACAGGCAGGTGGTGGTGAACAAAGTGTGGGTCCTGACTTCTAGAGCCCAAATGCCTTCATGCCTTGATGAGGGAGCCAGCTAATTGCATTGTGATGTGATAAGCACCATGGTAACAAGAATAACAGCTAGGTGTCTGGTGCACTGAAATCTGTGCTCCAGACACGGTGCTCAGCCCTTCCTGTGGGTTATCTATGAGGCGGGTGCTGTTATCATCATCTCGATTTTCAGGTGAGGAAGCCGAGGTTTAGTAAGGTGACATGATGGGTCCAAAGCCCCCAGAGCTAGTGAGTGGTGGCACCAGGACTTGACCCACACTGTCTGACTCCAGCCTGTTTTAACAGAGGGCTGTTGCAGGGGCACAAAGAAATGAACTATCTTGGGGTGGGATGGGAGGAGGAAGTTCCTGAAGGTCTTCATTGGATGAGACACTTGAGCTGAGTATTGAAGGATGTGTGGGAGTTGGCCAGGCAGATCAGAGTGGGGACGGGGAGGTCTTGCAGGCAGATAGAAGAGCCCTTGCAAAGGCTGGAGGTGTTTGGGGGACTTGGAAGATGTGTCAGTGATCTCTTGCCGAAGAAATGACATGTGAGTTATGTGTCATACGTGTCAGTTACCTCTTGCCACGGGCATGACCTTGTGGCAATAATAGAGGGGCAACCAACAGGGCACACCTGTGCTTGTGTCTCATCCGCTCGAACCCCATTGGCCAAAGCAAGTCACGCGGTGGAGCCTAAAGTCCCAGCAGGGTGGGTAGTGCAGAGGACACAGACCCAAGGAGGGGTGAAGAATTGGGGCCATGTCTGTCATCTATTGCACAGGGAGTTTGGGGGATTGGAGAGCTGGGGTGTAGCTACAGATGAGGCAGCAGAGGTCGTTTGTCTTGTCTTGGGGACAAGTTTGTGGAGAATGACTGGAGGGGCCGACAGGAAGTGGCGAGGAGGCTGCTGCAGCCACGGGAAAGGACACAGGCTCGGACCGCGGCAAGAGCGGTGGGGATGGAAGAGATTGATTATGCTACTTTTGTGATATAAAAACCCAGGCAGTCAGGCTGAGGTACTCGGTCTGTTACACAGATGTCACAGATGGCCCGGGGATATAATTGGCCTTGGCCTCTGCAGAAAGGTTAATTGCTCAGATCACACAGTCTGAAGCTTCTCAACTGACAGAACAGCTCCCCAGTTAAGGACTCTGAGCTACTGAGCTTTCTGTCATCTCTGGTCACTTGGCCAGGGCTGTGGAGGGCAGTGGAGGGGCAGAGAGGCCACAGGCCCTGCCAGGAGCTGTCGGGAGCTCACAGCCTGAAGGGACACTGGCCAATAAGCAAACATTCCGGGGGCTGTGACAGGCATTCTTAAAGGGCCAGTGAAGGCTGAAGGCTGTTTTGGTTGCAAGAGACAGACAACTCATTGCAACAGGCTTGAGCCAAAGGAGGAATGTGCCGGCCTAGGTAACCCAGCAGTCGGGTAGATCTTCAAAATGCACAGCCGGGTCCACTAAGGGAGCAGCTTCTGTCTCTCAGCTTGGTGTTCCCATCAGCTTCATTCTCAAGTGCGTTATGTAGTGGCAGAGATGCCCCCGACAGCTCCAGCTTTCCATCTTCCCCAGTTTAGCAACCCAGCATGGAAGAGGAAACCTTCTTCCCAGATGTTTCAGCAAAGCTCAGGACTGACTCTGATTGGCTCAGCTTTGAGTCATGTGCCCATCCCTGAACCAATCACCGTGGCCTGAATCCCAGCCCCACTGGAACCGGGGGGGGGGGGGGGGGGGGTCTGTCCCACCCATTCTCGGGACTGTAGTGGGGAGCAGTGGTCCCTGGAGGGAAAAGCAGATTCCATTCCCAAAAGGGATGCTGGGCTGGCCAAGGGCACAGGAGTGGGAGAGGTGGTGGAAGCGGGGTGGGGGTGGGGGAGGGAGAGGGGCGTGGGGGTCAGTACCTACCACGAGTCCCACAAGTCATGTCCCAGAGCAAGGGCCCTTAGGAACTGTTGAGTCCAACTGCCCATTTCACAGATGAGGAGACTGAGCCAAGGATATGATCATTTCAAATGGGAAAGCTGCTAGGAAGATGAACAAGCTGTTAGAGTGGGGATGGTCTGGGGAGAGGAAGGCTGGATTGGCAGAGAGACTGGGACCTTTCTGGATCGTGTCTGAAGAGATGACATCTCAGCTGAGACCTGAATGGAGAAAAGGAGTCAGCCATGTGAGGATAAGGGGAAAGAACATTCCAGAAGGAACAGCTTAGGTGCAGAGGGCCCCAGGCTGAAGCAAACTTGGTCTACACACCAACATCTCAACCTGTGGTCTCCCACGCTCCCCGTAAGCAGGGGTGAGGGCTACAGAGGTCACATGCCAGCTTTTCTATGCATTTCCTCAAAAGTGATGCATGTTCTGCTCAGAGCACAGTGGCCAGGACAAGTCACACAGCCCTTCCTATCTGCAGGGGGTCTGGAACGCCAGGGATCACATGGCTATTGAGTAAGAAGCGTTCCTGCAAGGGAAACCCACTTTCCCTTAACATCTCTGGCCAGAAACTCTTACCTGGAAAACCTTTGCTCAATATGCTGGTTAGAGGTGGTATTTCATGGATGTTTTCATTTAAATTTTACTACTAATGAGTTTGAATCTATTTTTCCATAGAATTTTAACTACATTCTTTTCTTCTTTTGTGAATTATCTGGAAACCTAACCTTTTGGGCCTCTTTAAAATCTGCCCCCGCCCGCTTTTTTTTTAAGCCTGAAACATGAGGCATTTGGAAGCTGTGATCTCAAAGGCCCCGTCCAGCTTGCATATTCTCTTGGATTCTCTGATCTTTAAAAATACCAAAGGAAATGCCATTTATATTGGCAAAAGCTTTGTGAGTGCCTCCCAGATGAGAGAATAAAGCCCTGAAGTTGGTAAGTTTAGGTATTTTTAGAATCTCTGCTAGAGTCATAAAACTGGGATCCTTTTGACCAAGGTGGTGACGGCGGGGTGGGGGGTGGGGGAGGGAGGGTGCAAGAGAAAAGATGCTGTCTGGCTCCAGGGTAATAAAAGAGATTCCAAGTGCAAGGGAGACTCAGGCAGAATCATGCATTACTCCCCCAACCCCACCCCCACCCCTGCCATGATGAATGTCCTACTCAGATAGAAGAAGCCCTTCCTTTGTGCTAGAATAGCCCTTCTCACACCCTTGCAGATAAGTCCTAAAAGATTTCTGCCCGCAAGCATTTTTTTCCCCCTTATTCTGTGCATGCCTTAAAGGTGTTGACATGAACTTGACTAGCATTTTCCCCTTTGTGTGGTGGTCTAGTGTAGCATTGTAGGAGATAAAGACATGTCTGTTAAGAATCAGAAGTCCTGGATTGGAGTCCAGTGTGCTGCTGTGTGACCTTGTTTAATTCTTCTTCCCTCTCTGGGGTGAATTTTCACCCTCTGAATGATGAAGTGGAGAGGACTCAGTTATGATTGGGTTTTGAGTTCTGTGAAGGATGCACACTAGTGTCGTAGGACGCCGCCACCGCTCATCAGTGTTTCACTCACGTGGTGTTTGGAAATATTAGAATTTGTTGCTGACGTTTCAGAATGGAGAGATTTCACATTAAAAAATCAGGATTCCTGGCTTTTGAAAAGTTGGAAGATCTGGCAACCCTGGTTTCACCCTCCCACCAGTTGGCTGAGTTGAGCCAGCCTCTCCTTTTCCCTGGGGTAGGGCCCTCCAGGTGGCTGCAGTTGCCACCCTGTTGCCCTCTTGTCTTCCTGACATGGAAGCCGGGTGTCAGTTCCATTTATTATTGTGCTTGTGCCTTTACTTAAGGAAGAAAGTAAGACATTTCTTGCACCCATGTTTTCTGCCAAAGGTAGGGAAAAGCATGTGCGAAGGCCCTGAGGTAGGAATGAGTTTTGTGCGTTTGGCTCAAGGAGGAAGGGAGATCAGGCCAGACAGGCGGGCAGGGGCCAGATTATTTAGGGTCCTGGAAGGAACTTGGATTTTATTTTGAGTGTGATGGGAAAACATTGGAGCACTGGAGGACTTAAAGGAATGAGATTCCATTTACATTCTAGAAAGATCCCTGTGGCTGCTGAATGGTGATAAGTGCTAGAGAAAAAAATAAAAAGGGGAAGGGGCCAGGGAATACTGGGGAGGGGTGTTGACAGTTTTAAACAGTGGGATCAGGAAAGACCTCACTAAGAAATAACATTTGGGCAAAACTTAGGGGAGGGGAGGGAGATCCAGGGGAAGGGAAAGACAAGTGCAAAGGCCCTGAGGCAGGTGTGTGCCTGATGTATTTAGGGACCAGCAAGGAGGCCAGTATGACTAGAAGGAAGTGAGCAAGGGGGAGGAGAGTAGGAAATGGGGTCAGGAGGTGTGGGGGAGTTAAAGGCTTCTGTACTCTGCCCCCAACAGGCTGAGCCCACTGGAGGAGCTCGCACTGGCTTCGTGGAGGACCTCTGAGGGTTTGTGTCTTGGCTGGGCCCTCCTGGGGCCAGGACTTCCAAATGGGAGCTTGGGGAGGAGGGTGGAGCTGCAGTCTGTCCACTGAGCCCCGGACTCCTGGCCTGCTCTGCAGGGGTTGGTGCCCTGGTGGCCCATCCCAGCTTTGAGGCTGTTCTCTGTCCACAGCCCCCGGGATGGAGTCTCGGCAGCTGAAGTGCCCTCCCCGCCGCACCACGAACAGGCTCCATCTGTGACCCTCAGCCGGCCATGATGGAGTTGGGGGAACAAGGGTTGATGATGTCAAGTGGGAGTTTGGTGGCCACCTCAGGTACTTGTCCTAGTGGGACATGCATCAGATTAACTCGCCCTGGAGTCCTCAGGGGTGAGCCCTGTGGCTGCCTTGGTCACACTATCCACCATTGCCTTCTGTATACCCAGAGTGGTCTCGCCACAGGTCAGCGTCGACTCCAGGCTCACCCCTCCCTCCCCTCTCTGCGTGGCACCAGCATGAACTTTTGGACACTAGATCCCCGTTGCCCTCGAGATAAAGTGGCCTCCTCTGCCCAGCCCCAGCCCTTTACCTCTCGGCCTCTGTGGTCCAGCCATACCTGAAGTTCCCTGTGGTCCTAACTCCTTCTCCTCCAGGCCTTTGCCCTTCTCGGTCCCCTCTCGTCCTTCAAGTCCCATTGGAGGCAGCATCTCCTCCAGAAACTCTTGGGACTTCCCAGCCTGGCCACAGCCCCTGCTTACAGGCTCATGCGTGGACCATCCGTGCTTAGCTGGTCTTTCTCCTCATCTCTCTGGCGTGTCCTGAGAGTGGCCTTTCATCCTGACATTCCAGCTCTGTCACAGCGCTGGCACATTTAGGAAATAAAAGATTGCACTTGCTGGGCGCTCACTGTGTGCCAGGCTCTATTTCCACATAGGTCATTGAATCCCTGCTACAACCCTTGAAATGGGCATTATAGGCATTCCATTTTACAGATAAGGAAACTGAGGCCCAGCAGGATGTAAATAACTTGCCCCGAATCACACAGCTGGTATGTGGAGGAGGTGGGATTTGAAGCCACTCTGTCAGGGCTCCCAAGAGCCCCGCTCTTTCCCCCTGGACTCCTGGACTGCTCTGCCAGGGTTGTCCCTGCCCCCCTGAAATTGAATTAATGACTCGGGCACCCACCCAGTCCAGATGACCAAACCTCCAAACTGGCTGCCTCCCCTTCTCTCTCCCTCTGCACTGAAGCTTGAGCAAACCTCCCCTGGGCCGGCCGGTTCTCATCATCAAAACCCAGGGGGTCTGCACCGCCAGCCTCACCGCCCACTCCTTCCCTAGCCCCTCAAGTCAGATTCCCCTTGGCATCGTCCCCTCTGAAGACTCTGCCTCTCTCCCCGCAGATGTCACTAGAGGGGCTCAAATCTCCAAAGCCCATGGCCTTTTTCTCATCTCCTGGTCCTCGTTTTTTCCTGACCTTTGGGTGGCATTCACAGCAGCAGCTGCCTCATCCTTGAAGCAGTTTCTTCCCTTGGCTTCTTTGCAGCTGAGGGAGTCTGGCCGTCTCCTCCTTTTCCTCTTGGCTTGTGTCCTTTCTTAATTATTTATTTAACAACTTTTTACTTAGTGTCTCCCGGGCCAGTGCCAGATACTGTTCTAGGAGACAGCCTGAACGATCTGACAAAATCCCTGCCCGCGTGGAACTTTCACTGTGAATGGAGAACAGACCACACATGTTAGCCAAGAGAAGACGCCACTTCAAATAATGAAAAATAAAAACAGGGTGAAGGATAGGAAGTGACTGTGTGTGTTGGGTGTGTGGCTCATTTAGTTGGAGTGGTCTGTGGCGTCTGATCTGGGAAGCAGTCAACCAAGCAGCACTGGGGGATGAGCATTCTGGACAGAGGGCACAGCAAGTGCAAAGGCCCTGAGATGGCTGGAGCGCGGTGGGTGAGGAGGTGTCAAAGGGTAGGCAGAGGCTTGACAATCTGGGGGCGGGACTTGAAAGCCGGGCTGGAAGTTGGGGTTTATTCCAAGTGCAGTGGGAAATCTCCAGAAGGTTGCAACAAAGAAGAGACTTCATGGTGTTTGCGCTTTTGAAAGACGCCTCTTTCTCAAAATATGGCCCATGCATCAGAATGACCTGGGGTGCTTTTCACAATGCAGAGCCCAGCCTCTTCCTCGTCTCTGCAGCATCAGCTTCCCTAGGGCCAGCCTGGGAATTGCATCTCAGCAAAGCACTTACATATTGGAGAACAGCTGCTTCAGGCAGAAATGTTTAACCTGGAAATTCCCAAGGGGTCAGTGGTCAGAATTCAGGGGATCCCAGAACTTGGGTGGTAAAATATTACATCTTTACTCTCACTAGCTTCTAACTGGCAGTTAAGCATTTCTTTCCATGATATGTGGAGTCCTAGCCCCACCTGGGACTTTGTTGCCAGTTGGAATCACAGTTTTCGTAACACATTACAGGGTTTGCAGAGGTCTTGAAAATATCACTTTCTTCCTCGCTCCTTCAAAGTTACCGAAGTTATTAGACTTGCACTAGATCTTGTTATTTTGTGCATTAATAAAAAAGTACATAGGTTAATATTATATATTTGATTTTTAAAAATGTCTTGATAACTCCATTTCAATATAATTGGTTTCCTTTGCAATCTTGTATGTTTGTTTTATTTAAAAACATTTTTCAGAGAAAAATGTTAGGCTTCATCAGATGCCATAGGGGTCCATGGCCCAGAAGAGGGGCAGAGCCCCTGCAGAGAGCTGGAAGGGGGCTCAGACAGAGCTGGGCACCACTCATGACTCCTCCCCTTGCCAATGCTGTGGGACCTTGGGCAAATCACTCTCCTTCTCTGGGCCTCAGTGTCCTCATTTGTCAGATGGAGCCTGTATCAGCTGGTTTGAAGGCTTGTTGGAAGGGACCAGGCAGGCCCCCCAGAGGTTACCAGGAAGTGCCCTGTTTCCCACTGGCTCACCAGACCTTGAGGCCAGCTGGGCTTGGCATGCAGGGGGATCTGGGCTGGCTGGCCTTTGAATCCCAGTTCTGCCACTTATTAGCTATGTTCCTGGGCTCGGTAGTGAATCTCTCTGTGCCCAGTTTCCTCTCATCTATAACTCAGAGAAAATAATAGCACCCAAGTCATAGGGTTGTTGTGGGTTGAAATGAGCTTCTCTTTGCCAAGGCCCCAGCATGGGGCTTTGCCCTCCTTAGGTGATGTATAACGTGGTTGTCATCATTGGGTGTATCTCAGCCCTCAGGTTAAATGTGGGGTTCCCAGAGGGCTGGATCCAAGTCTGTTCCCCTCTGCATTCCCCATAGTGCCCTCTGCAGAGTCTGGGTTTGGGAAATTTGTTTGGTGCAGAGACTATGGTTTTTCAGGTGAGTTTAAGGAAAGAGGGACACTCTAGAGGTGTGGGGAGGATTGGGGAGGGCAAGTCAGAATGCCCTTGATGTAGCAAGGGGGCCACAGGGAGGCCAAAGGCAGAGGGCTAGACTGTGCTTCTTCTTGACATCCTGAGCAAATGTTGAATCCAGATCACCTGGTTGACAGTACCGCCCCACTGCCCACTCGGCCTGGCTCTGTCGGGCTTGAGACAGATGAATTTTTTCTTCTCTTTCCAAGTCTCAGTGTTCTCATCTGTTAAATGGGGACAGCTGACATATACTGAGGCCTATCGTGAGCCATCATGAGCTGAGCTAGGATTATGCCTCTTTACGTGTCTCATTTAATTTTTACAACCACCCTCTGAGGTGGAGGAGGAAACCGGCTCAGAGAGGTGAAGTAACTTGCCCAAGGCCACACAGCAAGTCGTTAGCAGAGATGAGATTTGCCTGTAGGTGGTCTGGCTCCCCAGGCTATGCCCTGAACCGTTGGGCACACTACCATCTCACAGCAGATAACCATTTCCTTCTTAAACCGACTCTGCAATGACCAGCCCAATTCTATGTTCACAGCTGTGTTCTCCAGGGTACTACTCCTCCCACCTGGCAGCAGGTGGCAGCTGGAGTAGGAACCAGCTGGTGTCTGGGAGGCCCTTCTGATGCAGCGCCTTCCCCAGCACCCCCTGCCGACCTCCTCCCCAAGCCCTGCCCATCTCTGTCCCCTGGCTGCACACCGACTGGCATTCCCCAGCCCCCAGAGGCTTTCTCCCAGCTCTCATTGTAAAAGAACCTGCCTGCACTCTGGGGTGATTCCCTGGACTGTAGCCCTCAGCCTCCAGGGCAGGAAATTGTAGGGAAGGGTGAGGACTCTGGCAAACTAGAGAGAAACTGCCTGCAGGGAGCGGCCACCACCGGGCTCCAGCCATCATCTTCCTGTAGGAAGGTGGCCCTGGTCAACCAGATTTCCAAAAGAATCTAGATTTTCCCATTTTTCAAATTCATTTTTCTAATTCAAAATTTTAAAAATACCACATATAACAAGAGAGAGAGACAGAAAGACAGAACGACAGAGACAGAAAGACAGAGAGACAAAGAAAGAGAAGGAACCAAACCAAAACAAAACACCAACCCAGGAAACACAGCAAAAAAATCTCAAAAACTTGTCTTCAGGCCAGTTTGCAACTTCTGACCTACCCCGTCCTACTTCCTTTGCCTACATAGCAACCCCATTTTAGAGATGGGGAAGGGGGAGGCCCGGAGCGATGAGAGGACTTGCTAAAGTGATGGGAGGTCCGGGTGGGGTGTAGTGGCCAGTACTCACCTCGGCCTTCTAAGTTCTTCCCACCACGCTCCCCCTCTCAGCCTCCTCCCCAGGCCCCGGCTTGTATGGGCCAGAGATCATTTTCAAGACCAGCTTCTGGATCCTAAAGAGAGAGAAAAATCATTGTAGCCTGATGCTGAAGGCCAAGGTCACCATGACACATCTCAAATGCTCAGTGATTGTCCCAGGGTTCCAACAGAGGCATTTCTAAAGGGCATGTCTGCTAGAGTCATTTCTAAATTGACAGAGACTGGAACCTTGTGGAACTCTGGGGACCATAAGATATTGTCAAAATCCATTCCAGTGATAAACTCGTTTATTAATTGTGAGCTCAGAGGAGAGCGACTCATTTCTCTGGGCCCAGCCTGTCAGCTTGATACACAACATTTACTGATGACCTACAATGTGCCAGGAACTGGACTGTTGGGGGCTGGGGGCGGGTTTGCAGCCATAATCTCATTTAACTTGCCCAGAAAATGTGTGAGATTGGTGGTGTTGACTCCATTTTATAGCCAAAGAGGCTGGGGCTCAGAGAAGTTAGGTAAGGGTCCAAGGTCAAATCCAGACCTGCTTGACGCCAAGTCCGGGCTCTCTCCATCTCAGCAAGGCATCTACCTGGAAGTGATGGAGAAGCTCTCTTGTTTGCTGAGGACTGTCTGGGGGCCGCAGTGGGGGCTAGGGTAGTCAGGGGAGGCTTCCTGGCAGAGCTGATCTTGAACAAAGAAAGAAGATGCATTAGTTTCTTATTGCTATAGTAACAAGTTAGCACAAACTTTAGTGGCTTAAAATAACATCAATTTATTTATTTTTATTTATTTATTTTTTGATGTGGACCATTTTTAAAGTCATTATTGAATTTGCCACAATATTGCTTCTGTTTTATGTTCTGTTTTTTTGGCCGTGAGGCATGTGGGATCTTAGCTCCTCGACCAGGGATTGAACCCGCACCCCCTGCACTGGAAGGCGAAGTCTTAACCACTCGACCACCAGAGAAGTCCCTGGATTTATTATCTTAAAGTTCTGGGGATCAGAATTCTGAAATGAGCCTTATGGGGCTAAAATCAAAGTGTCGTCATGCCTTTCTGGAGGCTCCAGGGGAGAACCTGTTTCCTTGCGTTTTCCATTTTCTAGAGGCTGCCTGCATTCCTTGGCTCGTGGCCCCATATCACTCCAACCTCTGCTTCTATTGTCACATCTCCTGTTCTTGACTCAGACCCTCTTGCTTCCCTCTTATAAGGACTCTTGTGATTACATTGGGCCCATCCAATTAATCCAGGATAATGTCCCCATCTCAAGATCATAATCACGTCTGCAAAGTCCCTTCTGCTGTATAAGGTAACTTACTCATAGGTTCTGGAGATTAGGGTGTGGATATCTTTGCCGTTATTCAGCTGGCCCCAGAGGAGGACAACACTCCAAGGGCCAGGGCTGTGCTGGACGCACAGGAGGGCGTGGAATGTTCAGCAAGCAGCCAGTGCTGAGGTGGGCAGGGCTACTTAGCACCTGCTTGTCAAGGATGCCGGTCCCATAGTAAAACACATGAACTTCATCCTCTAGAGCAGTGCTCCTCACACTTGAACGTGTGTTCGGGTCAGCTGGGGATCTGGTTAAAATGTAGACCTGAGTCAGTAGGTCTGCTTTGAGTAGAGAGGCTCTAGAAAAGGACAGTTCTGGAAAAGACGGTGACTGACACAGAAAACAGCCCCAGCCAGGCCGTGTGTTTCCAGAGCGACGCGCTGATGGGCATTTGAATGGCATTCCGTTCCCAGGCGCTCTGTTACCCAACGTTTTTGGCACATCCACGAGAGCAGCCACCTAGGGTCTCCACCATGACCTCCAGTCAAAGCCTAAAAGGTTCTATCTGACTCATGAAAGGCAGATTCCCAGTGTCGTGACCTCGGGCCACTCACCGGCCCTCTCAGGCCTTCATGGACAGGATGTAGGGCTGGGGTGGACAAGATGACTCTTGGAAATAGCGTTCAGACCCAGGCTCTTGGCTCAGTTAAATCAATCTGGGCATATTTTTAGAGCTGAATGTCTTTCCTTTGAATCTGACTCTTTGAAAATTTGTACCCTCCTGTGTGGGGTAGCATGGTGTTTGCTAGAACCCCCCCATCCCTGAGGAAGTTGGATAACTGAGACTTTGCTGTGTATTTCACTCCCACATGTAAATATCAGGGAGGACCATACAGGGTCTCAAAATGTTGCATCGCTGCCGAGTGTCAGGGATAGAAATGACCTTAGACAGCATTGTATGGGGGGCTGTAAACCCCAGTGCTCACGAGTGCTAGGAAGGAGCCATGAAGGGGTGAACTGGGCTGCCCTGTTTGAGGCGGGCCGCCCCAGCTCAGCCTCACAGTCATCATCATATGGGGGTGCGGGTCTTATAGGGCTGCATCCACCCATTTTGCAAACAAATCCAGAAATCTGGATTTTTATGTGAAGTCTCCTATTTTTAAATGTTGATAATGAATTCAGATATTTTTAAAATACTGTGTGGGCCAAACAAGACAATTTTGCGGACTGGCTTCGGCCTGTTGGCAGCTTGTTTGAGAATCCACTTGTTTTACCGGGAGGGGAAACTGAGGCCCCTGGAAACACGGGGGCCTTCCAGAGGTCCCGCGGCATCAGGGCTGGAACTCAGGGCTACAGACGTGCGGTGCAGCCACCATCTTCAAGCCAGCCCCTTTCCCCTAAAATCTCAATCCCAGTGCCTGTGATAGAGTCACCCCAATCATGCAACATTGAGCAGCCGGGGAGGTGGCAAAGCCACCCCTACCCCAATCTGTCCCCCCATGTGCTTTGTGACAGGGGCACATCCTAACTCCTCTCTGGGCTAACTTCTCATCTGCAGATGGAGGGCTGGGGGCTCGGGGACCCCCAAAGTCCCTCCCCACAGTTCTTCGAGGTCTCTGGCTTTCTCCTCCCATCCCCTGTGCATCTCTGCCTCTGAGCTTCCAGTATTGACATTTCGCAAACAGCAGCTATCATGGAGCTGTTTCCAGCCTCAGGGGTCCTGGCCCACGCCATTTACATGATTTAACATGCTGGGTTTCAGGGGGCGTGTCACCGAGCCCACAGCCAGCGGCCACTGCACCACGACTTATTGATTTGACATATGAAACTGATGGATTTGGGGAGGAAAAATGTTTTCTCTTAAAATGCCATTGCATCTTGGGATTTCATAGGATTTTACCACAATCCCCCTGTGCACCACCCCCCGCCCCCCCCCCCCCGCCGCCATAAAAATTTTATTTGTCCAGTGGCTGAGATGCAATTGTTCCAGGCTGCCTACTCCTTGGCTACGTCCCATGGGAATAACAACGATGACAACAATAATAGTAACAGTAACTAACGCTTACTTAACACTTGCTATGTGCCAGGCACTGCCCTTAGCACTTCACTTATCAATTAACTTGCTTTTTCCTCACAACAGTCCATAAGTGGGTACTAGATCTATCCTCAGTTTATAAGCGAGAAAACAGGTACAGTGTGTGATACCACTTGCTCAGTTTCCCAGCTAGTAACTGGCAGAGCTAGTGTCAATCTAGGCGGCCTGGCCCATGTCCGGCTCTTCACCCCTATGCCTCACTGCCTCTTGTAATTATTGTAATTGCTAATAATTATACTAATTAGGAAGTAATAGTAATACTTAGCTCTCTTGAATACTTTCCAAGTGCCAGGCTTGTGTGACTTAAAGATATTGTCTCATTTAATGCTCACAAGTCTATCACGCCCATTTTTCAATTGAGGAAACAGAGGGCAAAAGGTTAAGGCCCCCAGCCAACGTCACACATCCAAGAAGGCTCCCGCCTGTGACTTTCCCCTCAGCCAACGAGCTGGCCCTGGAAAGTGTCTTAGCAAGGGCGGGATTCCTGGGCAAAAGGGAAATGGTTCTTGCAAACCCATCAATTGCATCAGTGGAGGGTCAGAGCTGGCGTCATGAAGATGTTTTTTAAAAAGGCAAAAAGTGCAGCTAACAGGATTAGCTGTCACCCCACAGGCCCTGCCCCTGATGAGAAATCATTTCATTTCTTCTGCCTCGGGAGGTCACCAGTTCTCAGCTGCAAATTGAGCCATTAGCGTCAAGTTTCAGAGACTTGAAACAATCATCTCTGTGATTATTGAGGCTTTCTGGGTGGCACCAAGGCTCCCCGCTGGTCCTGCCCAGAGGCTGACAGCCCACTGTCCTTCCCAGCTTCCTTTATTCACACGTGCCTGCATTCCATAACGCGAATAGTGGGCATTGATTTTAGACCAGACACTACGGGATGATTCCCGATTGTTTCATTATTCCCATTATACCTTCTCTCCGTTGGCCAGACGCCAACAAACTACGGTCCAGCATTTATTGACTCAATCCCCTCCCCCACACAAGTCGACTCTCCTTTTTCTACATACATTTGAAAGGGGACTTCAGAGCAGTGATGCTCATATTTGAATGTGCATCAGCATCACCTGGAGGGCCCGCTAAGGCACAGATGGGGGACTTCCCTGGTGCTGCAGTGGTTAAGAAACCGCCTGCCAATGCAGGGGACGCGGGTTCGAGCCCTGGCCCGGGAAGATCCCACATGCCACAGAGCAGCTAAGCCTGTGCGCCACAACTACTGAGCCTGCGCTCTAGAGCCCACGAGCCACAACTACTGGGCCCATGTGCCACAACTACTGAAGCCTGCGTGCCTAGATCCCGTGCTCTGCAACAAGAGAAGCCACCACAATGAGAAGCCCGTGCGCTGCAACTAGAGAAAGCCCACGCGCAGCAACAAAGACCCAAAGCAGCCAAAAATAAATAAATAAATAAATTTATTTTAAAACAAAAAGACACAGATGGGTTCTACTCTCAGAGTTCCTGGATTCAGTAAAAGGCCCAAGAATTTGCATCACAAGTTCCCAAGTGCTGCTGCTGCTGCTATTCGGGGCCTACTCTGGGACCACTGGCTAAGATCACTCCTCTAATTGGATCCCTTGCCATAAAAAATGATGTGCCAAGGAGGCTCTCTGTGGGAAACAGCATCTCCCAAATGGTTCAAATGAAGGCCCTTGGATGAAAGAACTCCTAACAGAGGCATGGGAAGGGTTAAGAGAATCTGAGGCCCCCAAGGGCTGATGACAGAGGGGAGCCGTTACCAGCCTTGGACAGGAAGGAGAAACGGGCAAGAACAGTGTTCTGGGGTCTGTGAGAATAGTAGCCGTGACAACGGAGCTGTAGTCATGGGCAAGAGGATGAAGCTGATGCCAGAGAAGTAGACAGAGACAGAGAGGGAGCAGGGCAGAAGCACGCTGACCTCTCTCCTCCCATGTGCCGATTTCCAACTGGTGCCCCCCATTGCTGAGTCAGAGGACCAGGGAGCTTGGGGATGCCCTTCTAAGGAGTCAGTCCCCTGGGGCGCAGAGTAGGGCAGAGAGGGGTGGAGAGCTGTGGCCTGGGAGGGGAGGGAGAGGATGGGGGTGATGGAGAGTCCGCAGCACAGAAGGCAACTGTCAAAATGTTCTTCAAGTCTGCTTAGGAACTGCTGAAGATCTGAGCCCTCTCGTTTCAAACAATTAACAAGTGTTAGGAAGGTGTTAAGGACATATTATCGCCAAGCGGAGACTCTTTTGATTGGGCTGATAAGAATTTTTAAAATAATGGAAAAGCGAATAGCGTTTTCACTCTTTGATGCAGACAATTTAATGTTGTGGTTCTTCACACTTAACACCATCTCTCCCCTGGTGGTGGTGTTATTGAGTCCAAGCTTGTACTGCTCATGCATGGCAGGACAACAGATAGAGTGGCTAGGGCAAGGAATAGCGACTTTATTCCGAAAGCCAGCAGACTGAGAAGATGGTGGACTCGTATCCCAAAGAACCAGCTCCCCCAAGCTAGAATTCAAGCCTCTTTTATACTGAAATGGGAGGGGGTGTGGTTAGTTGTTGCAAACTTCTTGGTGCCGGAATCCTTTGTTCTTGCAACTGTCCAGCTAGGTCAGGTCATGATGTTCCTATAAACCTCCAACAAGACAAATGTTCTTCTCTGTTCTGCAACTTTTTATATGAATGGAAAAGTGTTATACCTATAAAGGTCAGAACCTTGAGAATGGGCCATCCTGTATATTTCAGGCTATAGGCAATATTCTTAACTTGTAGCAAAAGCAATAGAGTATAAAGCTTAAAGGAAAAGAAACCAATCCAATATGGAGTCAGATTTGTTCTTCCCTATTACAGTGGGA
This sequence comes from Orcinus orca, assembly GCF_937001465.1. NCBI lineage: Eukaryota > Metazoa > Chordata > Mammalia > Artiodactyla > Delphinidae > Orcinus > Orcinus orca. Next base: position 70,928,822 of record NC_064574.1, on the reverse strand, counting down.
AACACAGGTATAATATGTACTTATTTATCAGCTCACATCAGGCATTGGTTGAGGGCTGCTGCTGAGGTGGAGGGCAGGGTGGTGTCAGTGTCCCAGCAGCTGGGGACTAGGCTCTGGTGACCAGGGCAACCCCTGGGGCAGAGAGGTGCTGGCAGGTGGCAGGTGCATTGAAGTGCTGTCGGCAGGGATGGGTGGGACACCCACAGTGTCACTACACCTTTGCAGCCCCTCCCCACCCCTCCCCTTGAGCATTAATGTTCCTGTGGATTCTACTTCTTACCCTTTTCTCTTTTGCTCTAAATGCTTTCTTTGGGCATCCATCTCTTTAACAATCACCGCAAACATTCAGTGAGTGCCCATGTCTTGCCAATGTTCCCACATCCCTGTCTGAGCTCCAGCTGCCTCCTGCACATCCCCACTGGAGGTCCTGCAGCTGCTGCAGACTCTGCACATGTAGGAGTGGCTGAGCTCACCACCTTCCTACCTTTAGCATCATCCCATTCTCACTGAGGAACGATGACTGTCTGCTCAGACACCTGCGCTGGAAACATGGCCCCACTCTGGACTCCTCCCTCTCCTTTGCCATCGCATTCATGGGTCAGCAGTCCGCTGAGCCCACCCCTCTGGAGTTATCAAGCTCCCCACTTGTCCTCACCCCCGCCCCCATCATTGCCACGGCCCAGGCCACCACCATCTCTTCATGGAGCGCGGCCCAAACCTCCACCGGGTCTTCCAGCCAACCCCCTTCCAGAGCAAGCCTCCCTGCGTGTCTTTCCCTTGCTAAGCCCTTTAGGACTGCATCTACCTCTGCAGCATGGTTCAAACCCATCTTTTCCAGCCTGGTTCCCAGTGTTACCAACCAGGGTTCTTAGCCTCCTTAATCAATAGAAATTGATAAGAGTCCAGACAAGAAATTCAGGCAAGGCTTTACCGGGGCCCCTGCTGCAGCAAGAGGGGGCGAAAACAAGCAACAGTTAGTTTCCTTTGCTCGCTGGCTCCCGGAGTGAGGGTGGGGTGGGGATGGGCGGGGGGCGAGCTGGTTCCTTATATGGGGTGAGGGCAGGGGCGGGTCCAGGGGTCGGGCCAGAGGCGTGGCTTAGGTGGTTTGCCCACCCCTTTGGTGGTGCTGTGTGCAGGGGCATGCGCAGTACTGTGCTTTTGCTCCTGGCTCCTCAGAAGTGGCAGTTGGGGTTTTTTTGTTTGTTTGGGTTTTTTTTTGCAGTACGCGGGCCTCTCACTGTTGTGGCCCCTCCCGTTGCGGGGCACAGGCTCCGGACGCGCAGGCTCAGCGGCCATGGCTCACGGGCCCAGCTGCTCCGCAGCATGTGGGATCTTCCCAGACAGGGGCACGAACCCGCGTCCCCTGCATCGGCAGGCGGACTCTCAACCACTGCGCCACCAGGGAAGCCCCGGCAGTTGGGGTTTTTGTCTTTTCGTATCTTGTTTTCCATAATCATAATTTGCCCCAACTGCCAATGCGCACAATTATTTTTAGTCCTTTATAGTTTCTTTGTGTTTTGTTGCTCGAAGAGACTTTGTCCGGGTACGAGCATTGCAGCAAAAGGGTCCCAGGTCCTAGGTCCCAGCCTGAGTCACCAGCATCCTCAAGACCCATCTGCTCTTCCCTGCGACCTCCTTCCCCACCACACCTGGTGGCCAGCTGGGCTCAGGATCACTGAGAACCCCCTGCCCCACCATAATCCCACTCCGTGGCCATCTTCCTGCAAGAATTCCGATGCAGGAATTCTTTGGGATGCTGGAGTGCACATAGATGAGAGCCATCGCCAGGGAACCCAACTCCCCCGATATGACTTCAGAGTGGCCATTCTATCCTGATAGGTTACAACCTCCCTACCCATGATGGTTTCTGGAGTCAGAGAGGCCTGAGTTTGAACCCAGATTGACTATATCACTCACTATCCAGCTGTGTAGACCAGTGGTTTAATCCCTGTGAACCTCAGTTTGCTCATCTGTAATATGGGTGCTGCACTGCCGCCTTGCAGAGTTGTCAGGGAGACTGGGGGAGATCATGCATGTGAATGCTGGTGTTTGAGGCCAGAGTCCCTACAAACAGACTCTGAGGATCCATGTGCAAGTCATTTATAAAGGAAATGCCCTGGAGGAGAATGGTAAGGGGATTGAGGGGAGCAGAACGGGGAAGGGAGGAAGGCAAGTGAGGGGGTGATATCAGGCCAGGGCCCAGAGAGGGCAGCTTCAGTTTGGGCCCTGAGGGAGCTTTGCAGTGTGGGTCACCACCCAGGGTGGTCTCCACCGGAGCCATGGGGCAGGACTACCCCAGTCGGCCACTGGTTGACAACAGGACAGAGAGGAAGATGTAAGTTTCCAGGCACTTTCTGAATGAATATGGGCAAGATGTAGTCCAGTTGCCCAAAGACAGAAATGCTAAAAAGAGGTGCAGGGACATTGGGTGGAACATTGACATTGTCCAGTATGACTTGGCCCGTGATAAACACCTAATATCCCTTGGCCCTTACGGTGACATCGTTGCTGCTACTAGCATAACCTCAGCCAACAGTTCCGCTTCTTACTATAGTTATTAATTTCTCTGGCTTAGGTGGGCTGTAACTTGCAGACAGATGCTCTGAGCCCAGTGGCTAGACAGGGAAATAAATCTGGCAGAAATAAGAAGCATAACCCCAGCCATGCAGCTGAGATTCCACTGTCTGTTTCTCCATGATTAACTTAACTCCTGGAGCATCTCAGTCCCCCATTTCCATCCCATCTGAAAGAGCAGAGCTGGGCCCTGCTATGAGGGGTGGTGGGTGGGGTGGCGGCTTGGCCAGGGGCCCACTTGGGCAGGATGAGAGCATCCCCTGGGGGAGCGGGGGCACTGCGGGGGAGTCAGCTGAGTCGGTGAGCCTCACCCTGGTGAGGCTCCGCCCACCAGCAGGGCAACAGCAGCTGGAGGTGAAGGCTGCTGGGAGGGAGAGCAGGCCTCCCCGAGGGCAGCCGCACCCCTGCATGGCCCAGCTCACCCTGCACCTCCTGCATTCCTCCTCGCTGCCCGGTGGGCCTCGGGCCAGCGAAGGGCCTCAGAGGCTACGAGCGTACGGTGCCAGGGGATGTTTTAACAACATCCAGGCTGCCAAGAGCACATTATTCTCTTACAGAAATCCAAGGGATTGCCCAGGAGATGCGATATTTTTGTAGCAAAAAAAAAAAAAGAAAAGAAAAAAGTTCTTCAAAGCTCTGAAAGCCCCGTTGCATTAGGAATGATAGTGGGTGTTTGAGAATCTGGATTCTTCATCAGAGAATAGATCGGGGCTCAGACATTGCTGTTTGTTTGCTTCCTTCACTGAATGGTGTATATCGGGCATCCCTAGGGCATTAAGGTGGAAAGGACAACTTGTGCAAAGGCAGAGAGGTAGGGAAGGGCAGCTTCCGAGAAAAGAAAAACTGAAGGTCCGGACTGTTGGTTGTAAGAGACAGAAGTTCTACCCCAAACCGGCTTAGGCAAAGACAAGGATCTCTTGGTTCATGTGATTGAAAGAACAAATGACTGGCAGCTGTAGGCATGGCTGGATCTGGGGGCTCAACGTCACAGGACATGGTCTTCCTCCATCTGTTGGTGCCGCCTTCCTTGGCCTTGGCTCTGCCCCCAGGAAGGCCCTTGCTACTTGATGCAGTCAATTCCATCCTTCCATCTTCCCAGCCTCAAACCCAGTGGAAAAAAGGAATTTTCTTTCCCAATAGTTTCAGCAAAAGTCCTGTGCCTGACTCATTGAACTGATTTGGGTCATGTGTCCATCTCCGGCTGGCCAGGCCTGGTCCATCCATAGTCCCTTCTCAAAACCTATGGTTAGCGTGGCTTGGAGGGTAAGTCACATGATGTCCTCCGCCTCTTACTCGCCACCCTTTTTCTCAGAAATCACTTCTGCTCCCACAGTGTCATTTCTGCCTCTTGACCGTCTCTAACCTTGACCTCACTCAAGGACCCCTCGGCTCCATTTCCGGTCCCCACCGTGTTCCTCGCATCCAACAGTGGTAATGACGCCCATGAACTGAGCTCTTACTATATGCTAAGCACAAGCTCATTACGTTGCTGTGTGAATCCTCGCAGCACCACAATACTATGAGATAGGAGTTATTATTAGTCCCATTTTATAGGTTAAGAAACTGAGGCATAGAGAGGTTCATTCCTGAACCAATGACTAGAGTCAGAAGGACACGGAGTTCTGATTGGCCAGATACGAGTCATGGAGCCAGGGTGTGAATCTGATGCAACTAAACTGCACAGACTGAGAGAGGAAAGGGGTTCTTCCAATAAAAAGCATGTAGGAAGAAGGAAGAATAATGTAGGATGGGAGATATAGAAGGTGCCCCCTAAATTAGGTGGCAAATGATGGTAACCCAATTTGGACCAATTTGGGGGAAGAGGGAGCTGTGCTACGTTAAGGAATAAAAAGAAGCTTTGGATAGCCAAAACACTGGCAGGATGGGGTTCAGCTGGCCTTCAGGAACAGCTGGAACCAGTCGCTCATACTGACAGAGTGCCTGGACTCCCATCTGGGCCTCTCTTCCTGTCTACTTTGGTGGGTTCCAAGCACAGATTCCTAGAGAAGGGCTTTGACTGGCCAATTCTAGGCCACGTGATCACATTGGATCAATTAGCTGTGCCCAGTGGGGTGGGACCACAGCAGAACATGGCAGCTCCCAAGAGAACCACAAGGTTGAAGCTGTGGGAATAGTAGTGGTGGTATCTAGAAAAAAGTGGAGTAGGGAACAGGGTAAATAAAAATGTAGGTGTACCTTGAGGGCAAGCATGATGTGTGTAAGAGTTGGGATGCTTATAGCTGTAGGTAACAGAGAACATCATACTGGCCAGCGTAGCCACAGGGAAGCCCTCGGGATGGTGGTTGCGTGGCCCAGTGAGGTCATCTTTCCATTGCTCTGCTCAGCAACCAGTGTCAGCTTCGTTCTAAGGCAGGTGCTCTCTGGGCCATGAGATGGCTCCCAGTGGCAGTCATGTAACAGATGAGAAGAGAAAGAGAGCCTCCCATCCGGCCACAGGATGGAAGTTCCTCCCTCCAATCTGAATGGACCCGCTTATTGGTCACATGCCTCCCTGAACCAGTAACTGTCATCCTGAGAGTGCCACGCTCCGACTGACTTAGGCCGGGCTTCCTGAGCCAGTCCTGGTGAGGAGGATGGCTGGCCAGGATCGCCTTACCTGATCAGGACCCACCCTAGAACCGAGGTCTTCTCTAAAACGACTTGATCCCCCAACCCAGGGGCGTGGGGTGGAACGAACCCAGGGAGAGTCCGCCCTGTGCGTCCTCACCTCACGACCTCCCTACCTCCTCCTTGCAGGGGTCCTGTGGCTGTCGGTCGTCTCCGAGGTGCTCTACATCCTCCTGCTGGTGGTTGGTTTCAGCCTCATGTGTCTCGAGCTCTTCCACTCCAGCAATGTCATCGACGGGCTCAAGCTCAATGCCTTTGCGGCGGTCTTCACGGTGCTCTCAGGTAAGGCAGAGGGCCTCGGGCAGTGGGGCAAGAACACACCGGAACCAACCCTGTGACCAGAGCAGAGGGGAATGCGGGAGCTGGAGCCACCCTCGGGCTAAGTCCTGATTGGTCCACCTAGGTGACCATGGGCCAATCACTTCTCTTCTCTGAACCTCAGTGTTACAATTTGTAAAGTAGGATTTGTCTGCTCCCCTGTTCTCTGATTCAGCATGTGTTTACTGAGTGTCTCATGTGCCAGGTCATGTGTTTAATAAGTATGGGGTTATCGTAATGAATGGAAACAGACAGTTCCAGTGCTTCATGGAGCTTAACACACATGGGAGAGAGAGAGGGGTTTGCTGGAGATGTATTCAGGAGATGAACGCCCCATGGCGGGCGATGGATTGGATTTGTGGCACGAGGGAAAGGGAGGTGGTCGTGAAAATGGGCGGACGGTGGCGTCTTTCACAGGGATATGAAAGGGGAGCCTGCTGGGTGTGGTGGGCACGTCACTCATCTGCTTTGCCGTATTTGCCCTTGAGACCTCCATGGGGAGATGGCCCGCAGGAAGCTTGATGAACAAACACATTTGGAATCTCAGTGGTGAAGGTGGGGTGAGCAGAGATTGTGGACAAAGGCCAAGGACTTTGAGGGTTTCAGGGAAAATTGGGTGGTCAGCGGCGGCAGCACGGCTCAGGGAGGTGGAGACAGAAGGCTCCAAGCAAAGGTCATTGGATTAGGTGGCCAGGTGCCCGGAATAGCCTCAGCAGACCCGGGTTATAAGGGGTTAAGCCAGGAGTTTGCCAGAAGGGAGTCAAAGGAGCCTGTACACCATAACTTCAGGAAGCCTGACAGAGCAGTGGCTTGGCTGTGTGCGACATCTGTTCCTAAAAAGCCAAATATAAACTGAATTTCTATAAATCTAATCTTATTCTTCATGCACTGGAGGAACTCTTTATTTAATGAAACCGAAACGATGAGCCTTTTGGTAAGGGAGATAATCGCCCCCTAATTGAGGTATGTGTATATAACAGAAGGATCTCTCAAAGAATAGAGAGCAGAATTCAAGAAATTATAGCATGCTGCATAGATCAAAACATGCGCATTGTCATTCCCAGGATGTGGGAAATCTAACCAGACTAGTAAAGGGAAGAAAAGAAAAGCAGAGAGATCCTCACAGCACAGTGTCGATTTTGGCCGCCCTCCCCTTCCGCCGTGACCCTGTTTTCAGCTATTCCAGATCGAGAGATGGGTTATTCTTTGTTTGCTCTTATTAAATGTGTTTATTATGCCTGAAATCAGTTTTGTTTTTTCATATTGTATTCATTTACTCCACCAACACTCACTGAAGGCCTCCTGGGCTCCGGGGTCGGTACTAGGTTTGCGGGAGTCAAAGAAAAGATGACTCAGTCCTGGCCTCCTGAAGTTTGCCATCTTGTAGCGACACAGACTCATCAAACCCTTGTAACGTGGCAAGTTGACCTTCATGAACTGGGTGTGGTGAGTCCTGCAAGGGGGCACCTACGTTTGCCCAGGCGGTGCCAGTAGGTGGGGTGGGGCCTGAGGAAGCAATCATTTGAGCTGAGACTTGGAAAACAACTTTAAGAGTTTGCCTTGTTGGACAACTCGGGGAGGGCATTTTGGGTGGAGGGAACAGCATAGGAAAAAGCTTAGTGACGTGGCATATTCTGGAAACTTCACGTAGTTCAAACTAATGGGAACGTGAAAAGGCAGGCGAGTAGGAGTGTCGAGAGATGAGGCTGGAGAGCCGGGTAGGGGTCTTGGTGCTTTGCACTGGTCTGTAGATTTTATCATGCAGGCAATAGGGAGCCATTGACGAATCCAGAGCAAAGGGTGATACGGTCAGGTTTGCATTTGGGGATGAGGGTTCAGGGTGCAGCACGGGAGGAGTGGAGCCAGAATGGAGGTGAGGAGGCCAGCCAGGAGGTGAGAAAGGGGGAGGCCCCAACCCCATGCAGTGGCTGTGGGGATAGGAGATGCAGGCACAGTGCCTGCAGACTGACTAAGGAGAGGGGTGGGCGGGAATGAGTGGGTTGGAAAAAACCAAGACTCTAGGTCAAAGGTTCCTAGTGTGGAGTCCACAGAATTCAGAGAGTCCATGAACCTGGATGGGGGAGAAGTTACATCTTCATTTCTCTAACTTGCAACTGACATTTAGAATATCTTTCAAATATGAGCGGAGGTAACGCATCACAGTCGTGGGCGGCACCTGTGACATAGTCACCAATAGGAACCACGTTTTTCATATGCACATATCTTGAAATGCACTCCTTCGAAAGGGCAATACTTCTGAGAGCTTCCGCTGAATCTTATCTAACATGCTAATGAGGAAGCACGTATATGACTATATAACACATTTGTTTGAATATTTTGCTAATTGTATTTCAGTATAACTGGTTTCTTCTATATCCTTTTATTTTATTTTATGGAGCTGAAAACATTATTCTGGGGAGGGGTCCCTAGGTCTAGATGGCCAGACCCCTGATCTGGGCTGGCATTTGGCCAGGATGGGATGGTACCACCAAGATGGGGAAGGTGGGGAAAGAGCAGCTGGGGGAGATGATGGGTCCCTTTTGAACAGGTTGGGTGTGAGGTGCTGCAGGGTGTCCAGGCTCCTTTCCTTGTCAGTGGTTTCATCTCTCCTTTTCTTTCTCTCTACCAAGCATCAAAGAATCCCCTCCATTATCCCAAGCCCAGCCCTCCCCTCAACCTGCTTACTCCTGTCACAAAACAAAAGCTGGTGGCCAGCCCAAGGCAGCTGTCACTGGTTCTTCAAGCCTCTCTCGTGGGGAAGCGGGTAGGGGGCTCTTCCCCCTACCTCAAACGGCTTATCAAAGTTTTCACCCCTCAAAAAACCCCCGTTTCCTTCTAGCAGGGAGTCCCACTGCTAAAGAAAATAAGATCATCTCCGTAATTTCAGGCAGATAAACAATGCACGGCTCAGGGAGGTTAACTGACTTGCCCAAGGTCACACAGCTGGTCAGTTGTGGAGCTGGGATTAAACCCGGCTCCTGCTGGCTTCAAAGCCCTCTGCTCTTTTCTCAGGATCGTACTGCAGGAGTGACCGGGCGGGCAGGGAGGGAGAAGACTTTTAAGTCCTCAGAAAACAGTCACTGAGAGGGATGTAGCAGCCAGATGATGGGATAAGCAAGTGGTGGAGAGAAAGGATTCTGTATTCATGCCTGGGAGAAAATAAACCCGGGAGAAACATGAGACCAGGAGAGAGCCAAGCCCCTGACTTGCCTGTCCTGGAGGAACCAGGAAGCTGGCCTTTCAGGAGCCCCTTGAGAACAAGACAGCTGGTGGCGGGGGGGAGTTGGGGGGGGTGTTTGGGGAGGGTGAGAAGCTTGGAGGAGGTGGGTGGGCTTCTGGTTTGTTGCTGTGGGAGGGGAAGGAGTGGGCGAGCATCGACTGAGTCCCTGTGGGGAGAGGGTTGGGCTCTGATGCTGCCAGGGCTGTGATGCTGCCGGACCAGCTCACACCGAGGGGTCCTCAGCCCAAGGTCAACGCCTTCTAGGGTAGAGGAGAAAGCAGAGGCAGGGCAGCCCCTACGGGAGCCAATTACTATAATTAATTATTATAATGAGCCAGTGGGTTAGGATTAATCGTAATTGCCAACACGGACTGAGATGCCATGCTGCACCAGCACTGGCCTGAGCCTGCTGCATGTGTTAATATCTTTATTCCTCAGTGTCCTTGTGGGAGGGGCATTATGTCCATTCCACAGATGGGAAAACTGACTTGCCGGCAGTCACATAGCTCGCCAGTGGATGAACCCAGAGCCTGCCGCATAGAGTGCTTTGAGCAGGGCTTGGCCCCCAGGACTTCAGGTTGTCACTGTTGTTATTATTATTCCTAGTTGTCCCTGAATAAACTGAAGGGCAGATCAGGGCCCCAGGGACCAGCCCTGTCACAGTGAGGCTGGGGTGAGGGATTTGGACTCTACAGCCAAAGGAGAAGGGGTGGTGGGGCAGGGCCAGCAGGGCTATGTTCCCAATTCTGGCAGGAGGGTGGTTGTACAGATTGTTGGTCTGCTGGTCCAGAGCCTAGAGCTCCCAGTGCTTCTAGGGACCCACGAAGTGCTTTAATTTTGACTGTTTTTAAAATCAGAAGAAAAAATAGAATAATAATGAAGGCATAAGAGTGAATCTAGGCTGGACTGGTATTTTTTATACCACTGCCAATGTAATTTTTAGTATTTCTTTTATGGAGGAACGGGCCCATGAAGTCAAAAGTGCCCGGGGCCCTTGAAAGTCATAATGTGGCCCTGCACTGGGCCACAGCTTTTCTCCATCTCTCAGGCCTGGGCAAGACTAATTCCAGACGGGGATGCGGCTCCAGCTGCCAGTGTCGCCCCCACCCAGCCAGTCCTGTGACTTTAGCAGAGCTGCTGGAGAAGATGGGGCTCCCTGTGCCACTGTCTCTTCCCCCAGCGGCCAGGATCTTGTATCTTGGAGAGGATGTGAAAGCAGGCTGGAAGATGTCTGTTCTTCCCCAGTTTCTCCGAAAAATGAGGCTGATCTACTTAGGAAGAAAAGAAAGTCATTTGGAGAACTCCTGGATGGTCAGGCTAACACAGGTGGGCTTTTAGTAAAAACTGCACTGGAATGAAGAGGAGGACGTCCGTTTCCAGGAAAAAAATCAGACCTCACGGAGAAGTCAGCAAGAGTCTACTTTGTTAAGTATCGAGAAAAGGAAATTTTGCGATAAAACAAAAAATGACCAAGGCTGAGGTAGCTCTTTGAATCCGGGAAACTAGAACCTTATCTTTTATGTAATCTTGGCATATTTGGCTTCATCCTAAAGCATGTATTTCACTGCACAGTGCACCACTCTTAATCTCGTATTCAGTTTCTTAACCTTATATACATAATGTGTGATTTGAAAATTTTTATTTTAATTTTCTTTTTTAAAAATACAGAATATCTTAAACTTGAAAGGCAATTGAATGGAGTATGATGGGACTTGGGGATGTTTTGATGCTTTTGTGACCCCAAACTACAGGGCTAGTGGAAACTTAGGTTAGGAATTAAAGTTTGAATCTTGTATGTTTTTCTTTGAAGGAATTCTAATCTTATGCATTCAGAATGACTTCTCAGAATTTTGACTGAGAAGCATTAAAGTCTTAACCATTACATACACTTTAAAAAAATTTCAGGGGCTATTTTCAAGGTGAGGTATGAGTTGAAGGGCAAGCCTGCAAGGTGGACACGTACCCATGTGTTTTGGATAGACCTTTGGGGATCTGGAGGCCTGGGGCCTGAGGGACACAGCAGGCAAATCCCACTGCACTGCAGACACCCGTGGGACCACCAGAATCCTCAGAAACCAAGCTGTGAGGCACGCAAAGTGCGCACACCTGCTCCTCTGGACCCAACTCCAGCCCCATGAGCCATGAAGCCTGTGAGTTCCAGGAAGGCAGTTTTATAGAGCCATTGGCCCTACGACCTGGTCTGAGGCTGCCTTCTGTGAGCGAATGTAAGCTGGTTAACCCATCAGGTTTGCCTTTCACTGGCTGCCAGGAAGCTGAGATCTGTTTGTTTTATGTTCAGTCATGGCAGCTTCCACCAAGCGAGGTTGCCTGTGGTCTTCAATTCCTCCCCAGTCCACCCTTCACTTAATTCTCTGCCTCTTCCTTAGAGCTTACTCTTGGTGTGATGATCTGTAACTTCCTACCGTAAAATGCCATTGTATTTTAGGGTGAGTTTCCTGAGACACTAATTCCATTAGCTACCCTGGCACCTTGGGCCTGTGCTAAAAAGAATCTCCTGCCCATAGCTCCCTCTGTTCAGTTCTTCTGCCCTGGCCAGACTGGGTCTCTTGCTCATAACTGAGAGAGCAATTACTTTTGTGTATTTTTGTGTCTAAAAGTACAGAGGGTCTAAATCAGAGAAATGAGTTTTTCAATATCATTAAAAGCTCCTTTTGCTTGCAAGTGACAAGAACCCAAATTAGCTAAAGGAAGAAGTTGGGGGGGGGGCGTGGTTGAACTCTATTGATTCATGTAATGGAAGAGTACAGGGTGGTTACGCTTCAGGCATGGCTGCATCCAGGTGATCATGTCATCAGGAATCGAGCTGTATCTCCAAACTCTGACTTCCTTTAGCTTCTGTCTCAGTCAGGCCCATCCGTGTGGAGAGTGGATAGCCATAAGCAGCTCCAGCCTTATGTAAGATTCCAGAGGCAGAGAGGACTCCTTTCACGTGTCTCCTGCAAAACTCCAAGGAGGGCTATGATCAGACCAGCTGGGTTCATAGACTCATTCCTGAACCAGTCACCATGCCAGAGGCTGAGACACTGTGATTAGCTGGGCCCGGGTCTCTAAGCACACCTGTGGTGGGGGCTTAGCCATGGACCAAGCAGGATTACTATGCAATGGTGGACAAGTGGTTGCCCAAAGGCGTTGCTGACTGGAAGTCCCAGTGGTTGGGAATTGGTTGTCTTGTCAAGTTGGGAGATGATCAGGAGGTCAGCGGTGGAGCTAAAGGACTCAAGAGCCCCAGGAATGGTAGAGGTCTTCATGTGGGTTCCTCCAAAGCAGACCCTAAGGTGAAGATATGGGTGCAAGTAGTTTATTTGGGAAGTGATCCCAGGAAGTATGGTCGGACAGGGGATTTGTAAGACAAGAAGGCAGGAGGGCCAATAAAGGGAATGTTGGTAGGCGGGTGACCACTGGCGGCAACTGGGTTTCCCTCCTGCTGGAGACCCTCTGAGAGACTGTGTAGGACACCCAAGGGGTGAGAAAGCAGTGGAGTTTCTTCACCATCTCTCATCCATCACTGGTTTAGGGGGCACTCCTGAGTCAGTGACTCCCCCAGCATTTCTGGCCTTCGCCACCTGAGATGGAAAGTGTTGGAGGAAGGAAGCCACCAACATGCACCGGAGCTGCCCGCGAAAGCTGCAGTGCCCTCTGGTGCCCGCCAGGGGGGTTATGGATGAGGACAGACCAAGGCAAAGGGTGCTGTTCTGACGTTAGCCTGTGCCCTGCAGTACAATTCTGACGCTATTTGCCATCAGATGCCACGGTCCCCAGCAAGACTGCCCCACTGCAGGTGCCACCTGTAAGTTCAGGGGGTCCCTGGGCTGCCCGCGCCTCTAACCAACTGGCTTCAAATCAGCTTCCTCATGACCCTCTGAAGTCTGATAATTCGTTAGGACTACTCACAGAACTCAGCAAAGCACTATACTTCGGGTTACAGTATCGTCATAAAGGATACAAATCAGGACAAGCCAAAGGAAGAGACACCCAGCGAGGTCTGGGAGCTAAACCAAGGCCAAGGTGAGGTTTTGTCCTCCGAAGCTAACCTGGCCTATGTGGTTCTCATACCCTGAATCCAGCTCTGCAAGGAACACTGCATTTCTTTCATTTCTGGAAAAGAGCTTCATTTTGATCCTGTGCTCCCATCCTCCTGGACTGGTAGAAGATGTATTGTCAGAATTTTGAGGGGCTTACTCCCTACTGCCTTTGCCTGGGGCTGTGCTGCAACTGTCTGGTCTTACGCAGTGTCAGACAAAGAGGGGGTGGGGTTTAATCTTTGTCATTATCATCTTCATCATACAGCTTAGTCCCTGATCTGAAACCCTTAGGGCTAGAAGTGTTCCAGAATTTGGAACTTTTCAGATTTGGGCAGGTAACGCAATACATAAACCATCCATTACACAACACCCCAGTAGGGGCTGGGGCAGCACCGTGTAAGCAAACAGAGTGGAACACGCGAATATTCGTTCTAGGGGGGAATAAATAAAGACGGTCGATAACCTCACGTCCATTCACGTCAGGTTTTGGTGCTAAATGAGTTCAGGCCAAGTCAGATTTTGTGGCCAGATGAATTACGAAGAAGCTTTTGGGTTTCAGAACTTCTGGGAATTTGGAATTGCAGATAAGAAATTAGGGCTCAATAGCTTCCATTTATTGAGCATTTATTATGCCAGACACTGTTCTAAACGTATTCCCTCTGTTGAACCCTACAGATGTTCCCATCTGTAAATGTTATTCCCATTTTACAGTTGAGAAAACTGAGGCACAGAGTGAGTATGTGGCGGTTCTGGCTTCAAAGCCACGTGCTTCACTGTTACATGGGTCCATGTAGGTTGCCACTGAGCCTCCTCTAATGCCCTGTTCACAGGGTCCCTTCCAGTCCCCAGAGCTCTTTGCTTCTAGGGCCAGATGGGAGGCGGGAGAAGGGGGCTGGTGACCTCAGTGCCTGTGGTGATCAGAGGTCTCAAGTGCAGTGCCTACAGGGACCACGTAGGTGACATAAGTGAGTCAAGCTGTCCAGATGTAACACAGCAGTGGATGTGGGGATGGCGGCCAACTTGGGAGTGCACGCCCCACCAGCACCCCATTGCTGCCGTGGAGGAAGATGCACGGCCTTCAAGGAAAGCCCAACGCTGGCTTTTTTATAGGAAAATCTCCTGATTTTTAATTCAAAATGTTTTTTAAACAGCTTTATTGGGATAGAATTTACATATCGTAAAGTTCACCCATGTAAAGTGTATAGTTTAAAGGCTTTTAGTAACCGTCGCAGAATCTAATTTTAAAATCTTTTCATCACCCCAGAAAGAAACCCCGTACCCGCTAGCGGTCACTCCCTATTTTCCACCAACCCCCACCCCATCTTTAGGCAACCGCTGATCTACTTTCTATCTCCATGGATTTGCTGAGTCTAGACATTTATATAAATGGGGTCATACACTATATGGTCTTTTATGCATGGCTTCTTTCACTTAGCATGGTGTTTTCAAGGTTCATCCAAGTTGTAAGATGTATCACCACTGCGTTCCGTTTTATTGCCGAATAATATTCCATGGCACAAATACACCACATCTTATTTCTCTGTTTGTCAGTTGATGGACATGTGTGTTGTTTTCCACTTTTTGACTAGTACAAATAATGCTGCTATGAACATTCATGTCCAAGTGTTTGTGTAGACATATGTTTTCCTAGGAGAGGAATTGTTGGGTGACCTAGTAACCCTAGGTTTAACTTTTTAATTCAGAATATTTCAAAACATTGTATTAGCCAACAAAACACCACTGCAGACCCCCAGCATCCACTCCTGCCCCAGACAAGGACAATCCAACCCTTTTTCTTTTGTTTTTTCTTTTGCGGGGGGCGGGGGGGGCGCTGCGTTGGGTCTTCGTTGCTGTGCATGGGCTTTCTCTAGTTGTGGCGAGCAGGGGCTACTCTTCATTGTGGAGCACGGGCTCTAGGCGCACTGGCTTCAGTAGTTGTGGCGCGCGGACTCAGTAGTTGTGGCTCGCAGGCTCTAGTGAACAGGCTCAGTAGTTGTGGCCCATGGGCTTAGTTGCTCCGCGGCACGTGGGATCTTCCTGGACCAGGGCTTGAACCCGTGTCCCCTGCATCGGCAGGTGGATTCTTAACCACTGCGCCACCAAGGAAGTCCCCAACCCTTTTTTTTGTCCTAAGGACTAGAAGACAGCTCACTCTTTCTCTCCCTGACTCAGAGGTCCCTGTCCTAATCTCCTCGGTAAATTAAGGCTTCTAAACATGAAAGCCAGGAGGGAAGGATTTTGCAGATGGGTTTCCCCTCTTTGCTGCAAAACCTCTGGGACGAAGAAGTCCAGAGCCTCTTACCGTTTGAATGAAGCGAAAGGAAAAGGGGGAAAAGTACAGGGGAAAAAAGCATGAATTACCATCTAAAAATATTCCGCCACACCTATTTGCCGAATGGTCATTTTCCATGCTTAGCGACTGACCTCAGGTTGATACTTGTCAAGTGTACGGCTCTCCGTGTGATAAAGTTCCAGCTCCTTTAGAGTTTTAAATATAGAAGGCTTTTTTCTCACTTCGCCTCATTGGACATTTTAGGGGATTTTTTTTACAAAGTCTGTTTTTGTCATTTCTAGTTGGTATTTATCAAATGTTACTTTTGTAAACAAAATCTAAACTCCATCCCAAGACCACAAAATGTGGCCTTTGCCGTCCTCTCTAACTTCACCTCCTGCAATCAGCCCCTCCTTGCTGGCCTTCACACTCTCTGAGCTTGGTCCTGCCCAGGCCCGTGGTCCCCTCCGTGTGGCTGCCTTCCCCGCATGAGCCTGGCTCACTTCCTCCTTCAGCCAGCTGTCACTCAAATGGCATCTCCTTAGGAGCTCTTTCCTTTCCCCCAGTCGTTTCCATCCCCTCCTGCTTGTTTTTCTTTCCTTTTTAGAAATATTTCTTTCTTTCTTTTTTTTTTTGCAGTACGCGAGCCTCTCACTGTTGCAGCCTCTCCCGTAGCGGGGCACAGGCTCCGGACGCGCAGGCTCAGCGGCCATGGCTCACGGGCCCAGCCGCTCCGCGGCATGTGGGATTCTCCCGGACCGGGGCACGAACCCGTGTCCCCTGCATCGGCAGGCGGACTCTCAACCACTGCGCCACCAGGGAAGCCCTATTTCTTTATTTTGTTTGTGCCGGGTCTTAATTGCGGCATGCAGACTTCTTAGTTGCGGCATGCAGACTTCGTAGTTACAGCATGCATGCAGGCTTCTTAGTTGCAGCATTCAGACTTCTTAGTTGCAGCATGTGGACTCAGTTGCAGCATGCACGCGGGATCTAGTTCCCCAACCAGGGATCGAACCCTGAGCCCCTGCGTTGGGAGCGGGGAGTCTTACCCACTGGACCACCAGGGAGGCCCCTGCTTGTTTTTCTTAATGGCACATACTGCTTTCTGAGCATCATCTAAACCGTGGTGGGCACTCAATGAATATTTGTTGAATGGATAAGAGAACTTATATACTGACTTGTTTACTTGTCTGCCACCCCATCTCTGCTCCTCAGACCAGGTTTTCTCAGCGGTGGCACACTCTTTGCTAGATCATTCTTTACTGTGGGGAAGAGAGTCTTTCCTGTGCGTTGTAGGGTGATGAGCAGCACCCCTGGCCTCTACCCACCAGATGCCAGTCGTGCCCCACCCACGTCGTGACAATCAAAAATGTCTCCAGATGTTGCCAAATGTCCCTTGGGAGGCAAAAAGCACTCCTGGTTGAGAACCACTGCCCTGGACAGTGGGGTCCCTGAGAGCCGCGGCTGTCTTCTTTGCTGCTGTATCCCCAGGGCCTGGCCCTCAGCAAATTCTCCTTGAATGTAGGAGTGCACTGTAGAGGCGACACGCGTGGGCCAGACCCCTCACGGTGGGGTTGTTGGCGTTTGAGCTTTGGGGTTTGCAACTCGCCCCAAGAGGACAAGCAGGGACTCTGAAACCAGACAGATCAGATCAAACCACAGTTGGGTCCCGTTGAAACTGTGTGGTCTGGCAGGTTACTTATAGCATCTCGTAGCATCTGCACAAGATGGGTTTGAGCGATGAAATGACATCCCCCGAACCACATGAAGAGCCAGTGGAGCAGGGGGACACACAGCACATTCTCGGTCTTGTTTGTTGAAGAGTTTGGGTGAGAACAGTGACACCGATGGGATCAGGTACAAGGCTGTACACTTCTGGGTAGGCGACCGTGTGTCCAGGTGTGCCCAGGACAGTCCCAGCATCATTTTTTTGTTTGTTTGTTTTTTTGCGGTATGCGGGCCTCGCACTGTCATGGTCTCTCCCGTTGCGGAGCACAGGCTCCAGACGCGCAGGCTTAGCGGCCATGGCTCACAGGTCCAGTCGCTCCACGGCATGTGGGATCCTCCCGGACTGGGGCACGAACCCGTGTCCCCTGCATCGGCAGGTGGACTCTCAACCATTGCGCCACCAGGGAAGCCCCCAGAATCATTATTAACAGGGCCCCTTTCATTCCCAGAAGCGTCCTGGTTCGGATGATAAACTCTCTGCTCACCCACTTTTGGGGGCTCTGCTCTTGCCTTATTCTCTGCGTTTCTTCTTAAAAGAATCCACATCTTCCCCTCCTCTTTCCTAAGGCAGAAATCACCCACCCCAATGCCAGCCCTTTCTGGCTGTCACTCCTTTGAATTGTTCCTTTTCTCCTAGTCCAGTGCTTGGTCTATTTCCGCTCTGATTCTCTCTGCTTGCTGGAACAATGGGACTTCTTTTTAAAAAAAAAATTTTTTTTTTACTCTGAGTTGCTGACTTTCATCTGGGCTTTGTTTTTCTTGTGGTTGTTGACAACTGGGCAACAGGGAGGGAGGCCAGGCAGGGTGGGGACTGCTTGGAGCTGGGGGATGGGGCTGTGACAGCAGCCTCTCGCCAGTGTAAGTGTTAATTCCACCCTGGAGCTGACAGACACTTAGAGAAAGACTCTCTTAGCCTTCAAGGATGGGTGGAAAGGTGTGAAAACCCTTGCTGGGGAGGAAGCAGGATGACAGATGCAGAGGCCGGAGGGATACATGGCACCCATCCTTCATTTCTCCTTCCTTCTTCCCTTCCTTCCACAAAGAGTCCTAAAGCATTTCCTCTGTACCAGGTACCAGGAAAACAAACAGGCAAGCTCTCTGCCCTCGGGGGCTTGTGTCTAGCGGGGAAAGCAGTGAATTAGTGAGCAGTTGGGGCTGTGATATGAAGAGACAGTCCCAAGGCCAGAGACCACGCTGCTGGGGGCTCAGGGGCCCCTCCAGAGGCCCTAAGGATGGGAGGAGTTAGCTGGGTGAGGAGGCGGTGGGGGTGGAGGGGGTGAGAGAGAGTGCCCGGGGCAAGGGGGCAGCAAATGCAAAGGCCCCATCCAGGCGGGATGTCGGAGGATCTGTGAGAAGGTGGCCGTGGGAGGAGACTGGGGAGCAAGGGAGGGCTGGGGATGAGACGCAGAGACGATGGGGCAGGGCTTGAGTTTTCTTAGCAGAACAACAGGGAGGAAGCCAGGCATTAGGGGTTTTCAGGAAGGAGGTTTCAGGGAAGGTGACCCCCTGGAGCTGCTGGACACGGATGCGCTGGGCAAGGGCGGGGAAGTGGAAACTTGGGTCTCATTGTGACTGACAGTGGATGCCAGGCCAGGAAACGTGGGCCTCGCCGGAGTGGGGGTGTAGTTGGGGACCTCTGAGGCTTTAAGCAAGGAAGTGGTAACGTCAGGGGCAAGTTCTAGAAATATGGTTCTTGGGGTAGAGGGAGGGGTGGGCACAGATCCAGGAGCCCGGCTAGGAGGCTATGTGGGTGTCTGGCCCCAAGGAGGTGGTGGCAGCGGGAACAGAGAGGGATGGGGATGGATTTGAGAGGAGAACGATTGGCAGCTCCTGGAGGGCAGGGGTGGGAGTTGTTGATGGGCCCAAGGTTGTGACTATGATGGGGAAGTGGGGAGTCATGCCCTGAGGTCAGGAAGACAGAGGGGTGCATTCTGGGTGTGTGAGGGCTGAGACGGGACCTCTCATGGGAAATACTTGCTCACCATGTCTCAGTCTGTCCAGGGCTAGGAGGGAGGGGGCAGGGAAGAGAGGAGAGTAGAAGGTCCCTGGTAAGGAAAGAGATGGAGCAGGAGACTGGGGGAGGCAGAGGGAGATGGACAGACCCCCTAGGATGGAGGGGGACACACACACAGGGAGAAAGAGACAGCCAAGGGGGTGGGGGGAAGGAGGGAAGAGACACAGCAAGAAAACGGTAGCAGAGACACTAATTTTTCCTGAGCCCCTACTGTGTGCCAGACCCACGATCACAGTTAATCCTACGATTAACCCCCTCTCCGACTCGAAGACCTTGGGGATCCTCTACTGTTGAATAAAGTCTGGAATACAGCCGTGTGTGTGTGTGTGTGTGTGTGTGTGTGTGTGTGTGTGTGTGTGTATCTTAATGAATTACAACAGAATTCCGAGAATAGCGATAGCAGTTATTGGTTCATTCATTCATTCAACCAATGTTTATTGAGCTCCTACATACGAGACATTGTTCTAGAACAGGGTCAACAAACTCTTTCTATAAAAAGCCAGAGAGTGAATATTTTAGGCTTTGCAGGCCATTGGGTTGAAAGCAGCCATGGACGATATGTAAGTGATGGGCATGGTCATCTTCCAAAACAACTTTAAGAATGGCAGTTCCTAAAAACATTTTAAATAGACCTACCATATAATCCAGTCATTTCACTTCTGGGTAATTCTTGGAAAGAAGCAAAATCACTGTCTTGAGAGATATCTGCATTCCCGTGTGCACTGCAACATTATTTACAATAACCAAGACATGGAAACAACTGAAGTGTCCATCAATGGATGAAGAAAAATGGGAGATATATACAAACACGCGCACACACGCACACAGTGGAATATTATTCAGCCATAAAAAGAAGGAAATTCTGCCATTTGTGACAGCATGGCTAGACCTTGAGGGCATTATGCTGAGTGAACTAAGTCAGACAGAGAAAGACAAACACTGTGTGACCTCACTTATGTGTGGAATCAAAAAAAAGGAAAAGTAGAACTCATAGATGCAGAGGACAGGTTGGTGGTTGCCAGAGGAGGCAGGTTGGGTTGGGTAAGATGGGTGAAAGTGGTCAAAAGGACAAACTTCCAGTTATAAGATAAATGAGTCCTGGGGTTGTTAACGTACAGCATGGTGACTGACATGAATGACATGGTATCATATGTTTGAAAGTTACTAAGAAAGTAGATCATAAAAATTCTCATCCTAAGAAAAAATCATAGCTATGTGAGGTGATGGATTTTAACTAAACTTACTGTGGTAACCATTTTGCAATACAGATCTTCCTCAACTTGTGAGGGGGGTATGCCTGCCTGATAAACCCACTGTTTTAAGTTGAAAATGTCGTAAGTTGAAAATACATTTAATACACCTAACCATCAAAGCTGAGCCTGGCTTGCCTTGAACATGCTCCGAACACTTACATTGGCTGGCGGTTGGGCAGAATTGTCTAACACAAAGCCTATTTCATAATAAAGTGTTGAATATTTCATGTAATTTATTGAGTATTGTACTGAAGGTGAAAACCAGAATGGTTGCCTGGGTACAGAATGGTTCTAAGTGTATCGGTTGTTTACCCTCGTGATTGCGTGGCTGCCTGGGAGCTGCCCAGCATCACGAAAGAAGCACGTGTCACTAGCCTGGGAAAAGAGAAAATTCAGAATTCTGAGTGCCTATCACTTTCACACCACTGTGAAGTTGAAAAATCATAAATTGGGGACCATCTATACATACAAATATCAAATCATCACGTGATTTGATATAGCAAATCACCAATTACCTCCAACGAATACAATGTTATCTGTCAATTATATCTCAGTAAAACTGGGAGGAAAAGAACTTTGTTTACAAAAACAGACTACCAGCCACGTATGGTGGGTGGGCCACAGTTTGCCAACCCCTGCTCTAGATCTGGGAAATACAACAGTGATCAAAACAGACAAAATCGGGCTTCCCTGGTGGCGCAGTGGTTGAGAGTCCACCTGCTGATGCAGGGGACACAGGTTCGTGCCCCGGTCCGGGAAGATCCCACATGCCGCGGAGCGGCTGGGCCCGTGAGCCATGGCCACTGAGCCTGCGCATCCGGAGCCTGTGCACCGCAACAGGAGAGGCCACAAGAGTGAGAGGCCCGCGTACCGCAAAAAACAAACAAGCAAAAAAACAGACAAAATCACTGTTCTTCAATCTGGTGGAGGAGATGGACATATAATTAGATAAACAAAGATAATATGATGATATAATGTCAGGTGATGAAACATGCTTTGACAAAAATAAAGTAAGGGCATAGAGAGTGATGGAAGGAGGGGCTATTGTAGACAGGGTGGTCAGGAAAGGCCTCTCAGCAGAGGTATTGTGCATTTCAGTAGAGACTTGGAAGAAGTGAGGCAGTTGTGGGACTATCTGGGGAAGGGCATTTCAGAGTGAAGGGACAGTAAGTACAAAGGCCCTGGGGTAGCAGTGTTCCTGGTGTTTCCTGAGGAATGGAAGCCACCTGTCTGGGGTGGCATGAGCAAGGTGGAAAGTGTTAGAAGGTGGAGAAAGACCAGGAAGAGCGGGGGTTAGATTGTGGAGTCCTTGTCGGCCGCTTTATCCTTTATGAGGACTTTGGCTTTGACCCCAAGGAGATCGAGAGCCGTTGAAGTGTTCTGATCAGAGAAGCATGATCTGATCTAGTCTTAGAGGGAACACAGTGGCTGCTTTGTTGAGAAGGGCAGAAGCAGGGAGACCAGTGAGGAGGCTACCACGATGGTCCAGGTGAGAGATGTGGGTGTTTAGATTTGGGGGGTCAGTGGTGGAAGCGTGAGAGGTGGTTGGCTTCTGGATGTGTTTCAGAGGTAGAAACAACAGGCTGCACTGATGGATCAGATGTAGGGGAGATGGAGATGGACATTAAGAGAGAGATTTAGAGAGAGAGGGATTTGAGCCACTGAAAGGATGGAGTCTCCTTCAGTCAGGTTGGGCAGACGGGGTGGGTGGAACGTTTGGGGGATCAGGAGTTTAGATCTGGGGCATACTAACTTGAGATGCCCGTTAAATGCTGCAGGTGAGTAAGACGCACCCCCTGTCTCCAGGGAACTCAGAGTCTAGCCTGGAGAAACCATCCAGGACATACCTTCGTGACAATCTGATGTGTTAAAGATGCCATAGAAGGGTGAACACAGCACTGCAGGCCACCTGGAGCATCTGGAAAGGTGAAGGAGCCTTCACACAGGTGACAGGTTGACTGCTCTTTGAAGGAAGATCAGGTAAGGAATCGGGGGAAGGCATTTCAGGCAGAAGGAACAGCAGGTGTGCAGGCAAGGAGGCATGGCAGAGCTTGGAGGGTGCAGGTGAATCTGGAGTTTCCTGCAGCTGCAACGTGAGTGGTGGGTGTGGGCACTGTGGGTCGAGATGAGGTTTGAGAGGCGGCCATGCTGGGCAGTTCAGACTCTCCCCTGGAGGCAGTGGGGAGCCAGTGATGGTTCTAGATCAGGGGAGTGAGATAGTCAGAGTGCCTTTTTGGAAGGTCTGCTCTGCCAGTCAGGAGCCCTCCCTCTGACTCACAGGTCGAAGGCCAAGATGTGCAGCCAGGACAGCGTTTCTCAACCTTACATTCACTCTTGTTCCACGTTTTACACTTTCTTTTCCTAATTGCCCCTCCTTTCATGAAATCTTAACTCCACAGATACACTATATATCTGTTTACACACATGATGTACATCTGTGCTTTCTACACAGTTAGATTTTTTTTTTTTTGCATGTGCTAGGATGACAGTGACCTTTTAGCACTGAGCACTGAGCACTTTCATGTAGAGCCTGGCGGAAGGTGAGTTAAGCCATGGCCCCGGGACCTGGGGGCCTGGCATCTACCCTCCTCTCTAACCGACTTGTTGGCTGTGGGTCTTTGCTGACTTGCTTAGTCTTTCTGTGCAATTTAATTTCCTTCACAGAGTACCTGCTATGCACTGTGCCTATGCTGGACCCAAGGCTGCAGACCTGATCAGGGCCTGGCGCCCAATTTCTATGAACTTATGGCCTGGGAGTGGCAGAGGGAGGAGACGGGCATTGTCCAAGGCTGACAATGATGGGATGCCTGGGTGTCAAAGTCCTGGGGTCGCTCAGAAAGGTTGAGACTGCAGAAAGGTTGGGTTCCTGGTAAGAACTCTAGGTTTTTGTTTTCAAATAAAAGCCCAGTTATCAAGGAAGTTGATCACCCTGTACATTGTTGGTGGGAATGTAAAATGGTCCAGCCGCTCTGGAAAACAGTTCAGCAGTTATTTTCAAAAGTAAAGATGGATTGACCGTAAGACTTACCAGGAGACCCAGGAATTGCACTCCTGGGCATTGATCCCAGAGAAAAGAAGACTTATTTTCACACAGGAACTTGTACAGGAGTGTTCATAGCGGCTTTATCTGTAATAGCCCCGAACTGGAAACTAACCAAATGTCTTTCAGTGAGTGAGTAAATAAACAAATTGCACACATCCATCCCACTGAACATTACTCAGAAAAAACAAAGAAAAAGAAAAAAAGAACCGCTGCTGCTACACACAATAGTTTGGATGGACCTCAAGGAAATTGTGCTGAGCCAACAAAGCCAATCTCAAAAAGATACATATTGCATGATTCCATTTATGTAACAAATGTATCTCCAGAGATGGAGAACAGATTGGTGGTTATCAGGGATGAGGGATGGGGGGCAGCTGGGTGTGTCTAGTAGGAGGCAACGTGATGGGGTCTAGTGATGGTGCAGTTGCGTATCTTGATTGTGGTGGTGTTTATGCCAGGCTACACAAGTGAGCACACACACACACACACACACACACACGCACACACACTTAACGGGTGCATGCAGAACTAGTGAAATCTGAGTCATCTATGGATTGTGCCACGGTCAGTTTTTTGGCTTTGATATTGTGCCCTAGGACCATGCAAGGTGGGTAAGTGTTAACACTGGGGGAAGGGTGCATGAGACGTCCTTGTACATTTCTTTGCAACTTCCTGTGACTCTATGATTATCTCAGAATAAGAAGTTTTAAAAAAATTCCAGTAAGAGTTACAAGGTGGCTTACAGATGATATGGTTGGAAACCTCCCGTTTTTATGTCCCCTACACTTTGTGGTCTGCGTCACTTGTAGCCTTGCTCTCTCCTGTCCGTGGCAGGTCCCAGGAGAGGAGAAGCACAGCTGGGACATTCCTGAGTCAGGAGCCCCGTCAGAGCAGCCAATGCCACTCAGCAGGACTGGGAGGCCCAGAACTGGCTGCTTCTCTCTTCCCTGCCTTTGCTTGGGCTCTTTACTTGTCCAGGCTGCCTTTCTCCTTCTTCCCCGCCTCCCCCTGCCCCCTCTTGGTGAACACACGCTGATCTTTCCTGACCCAGCTCGAAGCTCGCTTCCCCTTCCAAGCCTTTCCCCAAGCCCACGTAAAACTGACCCCTTCTCTCCCTCCAGTCCTTTGCAGGGGTTGAAAATGTAAATGCCTTGAGTGGCCCGGAAGGAAAAGTGGATGCGTGAGTGGGTGGGAATATTACAGGGTTGGCAAAGGCAGCGTACAGGGAGACGGTGGCCCCATGGGCACCGTGCAGCCTGTGAGGCTCGGCCACCACAGGTCTTCACTAAACAGCATGGCTCTGATCAGCTCCAGCTGAGGGTCACCGAGGGGAAATGTGGACCCAGTGTTGCCACAGTTTCTGATGTTTCCAAGAGGAGGCCAAACTCCCATATTTTAACGGAAATCCTCCAGATTTAAAAATGTTGGCCAAAAAAAAGTCATCATTTTTTACAGCTCTAGCCAACATCTGCAGGTTGGATTCAGCTCCTGGGCTGCCGGTTTTCGAGTGTGGCTGTATATATTTCTATTTTGGTATTTGTAATCATTGATTTTCCTTCACTATTTATGTTGTCCTCCTCATTAGCCTTGGGGGAATGGCCGTGCGGTAGTCACAGCTGTATCCCCAGGGGCTGATCCAACGCTTTGCATATAGAGAACGCTTCACAAATGGTAGCTGAATGAATGAGTTGGAGCGTTAGAAGCAAGTCAGGGACCCGCAGAGGGGTCTGAAGATTCTAGAAGGGAACCAGGACCTGTCAGCTGGGCGGCAGCCGGTGTGTCTTCAGGAGGTGGTGCTGAGGGTGCAGCCTGTGTCTGTCCTTGACCTCGCCGAGGCTGGTCGTGGTGACTGAAATTCTGCCACATCCTTTGCATGCTTTTGGAAGCGGGGAATGTGCAGCCCACTGGGCCTTTCATACAAATGAGGCTGGCCCCAGACACAGAGCCGGGCGGCAATTGGGCTTTGCGGGGGGGGATAGGAGGAAGCAAGAATTTTAATAAAGATTGGAAGTAAAACCCACAGTCCTGGAACTGCTTGGTTCTAGTGGTTTTAAGCTACTTAGCAGAGTGGGTGTAGCAACGGATGCCAGGTACTCAGGGGCCTGGTCTCTGGGGAAACATGAGGGGGGCCAGGCACTGGCCCAGGGGAAGCTGGACCCTGAGGGACGTGGCCAGGAAATGGAGGTTGTGCATAGTGTCCCTTATATCTGAACTGTGACTAAAGCAGTAATGTTAGGGCAGCCTAGGACAAACATCGGTTTCCTAGCATTAGCAATAGGAACGGTTCCTAAAACCCTGCAGCTCTGTCCTCATGCTGCATGGCACTTATCTGTGTGGTCCTAACCTGGTTCGTGTAAAATAGTTCTACTTCCTCAAAAGGTACCACTGACCATGTTGCAGATGCTACAGTTGCCCTTCAAACCAGATGTGTATTTAACTCTGTGTTATATAACTTCTGGTTCCTTTAGCCAAGATGCCTAGTCCAACTCTTTTTTTCTCCAGTTAATCACATCCTGGGATTGCTTATAAATCCAGTGTTGCATGTCTTGTGCATAACTGTTCTAAAGAATCTTAGTTTATGTACTATATGCATCAGAATCGTGTACATTGCCATGTAATGTAAAAAAGAAAAATCGACATAAATAATGCAGACAACTAAGTGTTATACCAACTAGAACAATAAATAAACCTTGAACAGTGAAACAAAACAAAACAAAACACCCCTCACTTGCCTCTGCTCCTCCATAGCTCGCAGACACAGCTGACCCCCCGTGGCCTGAGGAACCCCCAGCCCTAACGTCTGCTCTCAGCACCCGGGGAGCCCCAGTGGGGGCACCTGCCTGAGTCCGAGGCCTTCCTTGGAAGATGGGCTGCAAAACCCATTCCTGTCTGAGGGAGGAGCAGAGGAGGAAAGCTGAAGGTCTTAGGCACAGGGGCGCTGGGCCGATAAGAGCAAAGGCAGTGGTGTCCGGCCCCCCCGCAGTGATGTGCGTGACACATCCTGTCCTCCAAGAGCGCCCCAGGCAATCCCAGCCTCTCACCCCGAGGGAGCTCTTAGCGCCGCCGGGGGGTGACTGGGGCAGCCCCTCGACATCCAGCTCCGGGCTTGTTGCGCTGTCTCCCTCCAGCTCCGTCCTCCCATCACCCTGGCCGTGCGTGGCCGGGTCCCAGTCTTGAAGGCTCCCATCTTAGCTCCTGTCCCAGGACAGAAGTGGGTCCAGTGGGGCTTGCGGTCCATTGGCGTCTGGGCCCCTCTGAGTCCTCCTGAGCCAGGTCAGGAAGGGGGCCTGCGGAGAGACCCCCAGAGCCAGCATCACTCACGAAGGAGGAGGGGCTGAGAGTGCTCTGCCCCCACCTCCTCCCAGCTCGTAACCCCACCTCCCTGCCGCCGTGGAGGTGAGGCGCCTGCCCTCTTGGCCTCTTGGACTGAGGACAGCTGGCTTCCATCCCATCTCCAGGCCTCTGTGCTTGCCCTCATCTTCGCCTAAGCCTCTCTTCCCCAAATCGTCAAAACGTCCAGGTCTCGGTTTAAATGTCACCTTCCTAGACGTGCCTGCCCTGACTTCCTTGACCAGACTAGCTACCCAATCTCTCTTTTCCTCATGGCCCCTCTTTTCCTTCACAGCATTTACTAAACTCTGAATTTTATTTTATTTTAATTTATTTCTTTGAATTAATTTATTTATTTGGCTGCGTTGGGTCTTAGTTGTGGCACGCAGAAGCTTTGCTGCGGCCTGCGTGATCTTTCGTTGCGGCAAGCAGGCTCTTCGCTGTAGCTCGCGGGCTTCTCTCGAGTTGTGGTGCGCAGGGTCCAGAGCACGCAGGCTCAGTAGTTGTGGCGTGCAGGCTCTCTAGTTTTGGCACACGGGCTCAGTAGTTGCAGCGCAGGCTTAGTTGCTCCATGGCGTGTGGGATCTTAGTTCCCCGACCAGGGATTGAACCCGCGTCCCCTGCATTGGAAGGCAGATTTTTTTTTTTTTTTTTTTGCGGTACACGGGCCTCTCACTGCTGTGGCCTCTCCCGTTGCGGAGCACAGGCTCCGGACGCACAGGCTCAACGGCCATGGCTCACGGGCCCAGCCGCTCTGCGGCCTGTGGGATCTTCCCGGACCGGGGCAAGAACCCGTGTCCCCTGCATCAGCAGGCGGACTCTCAACCACTGCGCCACCAGGGAAGCCCTGGAAGGCAGATTCTTAACCACTGGACCACCAGGGAAGTCTTCTAAACTCTAAATTTTAGATGCTTCTGTGTTTATTTTCTATCTTCCTTCATAAGACTATCAGCTCCGTGGGGGCAGGGACCTTGCTCATCTTACGTACTCCTTTATATCCTGAACCATGAAGAGAGCCCGGTACACAGTAAGTACCTAATAAATATGTGTTGACTGAATGAATGGATGGAAAGGGCTATGATGGAGTGGTAAAACGTCTGGACTTGGAGTTGGGCAGACCTGGACTCAAACACACTCCTTTCATGCTGTGCTTTGCTGGGTGGATTGCTTTACCTCTCTGAGCTTCACTTTCTCATTTGTTAAATAGGGTGTCACCAAACCTAGCCTTCTTGGGATGAGGCAAGGATTATATGAGCTATGGGACAGTTGAGTGCTTTACAAACTGTAGAGTGCCCAGGGAAGGGAAGGGCTGTGCAGAGGTTTTGTTCTCTAGAGGTTCTGCAGTAAGGCATCTCATTTCCTAGTGCACAGGCAGCTTCCCAGGCAGTGAAATTAATTGCATGGTATCATAGCATCGCTGCAGGGAAGTCAGAGCACTTAAGATCTAACCGGCCAGAAGTGTCAGATTTGCATTTCAGCTAATGTGATGGAGGCATGGAAGGGTAGCCCTGGGAGGAAAGTTCTCGAGGCTGCTTATGAAGGTCTCCGCTCACTCTGTGCTGAGGTGGAAAGAGGTAGCGGGCAGGGGGTGAGGCGTGGGCCTGAAACTTCAGCCCCAAGCCCACCCCAGGTTTCTCTGTGAAGGCCAGGGTCCCTCATGGGCTAAGTGGGAGGGGAAGTGGAGGCTCACTGCATGAGACCTGAGTGCAGTGACTATTCCTGCTTATAACTTGGGTTCCTGTATCTAGATATTCCTGGGGCAATGAGAAAGTGAGAGAGAGAGAGAGAGAGAGAGAGAGAGCACCAGACACAGAATGAGAGTCAAAGGCAGAAATAGAAGAAAGAGAGAGACAGAGCCAGAGGTAGAAAGAGAAAAAAAGCCAAAAGGAGGGGGTCTGCCTAGCGGCCCCTACGAACACGTGCCCCAGAAGGACAGTGAGATGGGATTGTCCAGTGCGCTGGCCCTGCCTCCATCGACTCAGGGCTCCCAATGCCTTTCATAACGCGAGCATCTTGCCTCAAGGAGTGTGCTTCTGGTGTTTAAAGATTCTTATCTTTCATACCACTTGGGCCCCCAAAGTTTAGCCAATTCCTTCTTCTGGTGCCCAACCCCAGAGAGAGAATCTGTTGCCAGGCAGGAGGAAAGCTGGCCTTGAACTCCAGAGGGAA
This sequence comes from Orcinus orca, assembly GCF_937001465.1. Lineage (NCBI taxonomy): Eukaryota > Metazoa > Chordata > Mammalia > Artiodactyla > Delphinidae > Orcinus > Orcinus orca. The sequence goes on along the minus strand of NC_064574.1, from coordinate 70,900,230 downwards.
AGGGTGTGCTCTCCAGGATGGCATGCCCTGGGGCATTCCCAAGCATCTCACACACACACACACACACACACACACACACACACACACACACACACACACCAGCCTTCAGCTAGCTTCCTTGGGTGCCACACGCCCCACTCTCACCTGACTCAGCATTTCTCAGCCCTCGGGCCTGGGCATTCTTCCTCCACGACTATAGCCACATCCATGTGCCATTATTTACTTAGCATTTTTTTCCTCTAAATCACTCACTTTTTTTGAAATTTAAATGTATCCAGCAAGGAAGCTTCAGATCACTTTTGGAAATAAAAAGCCAATGTCCCTTGCAGTAAATAGAAGGGAATTGTAAATCTGTAAAAATAAAAACATTACCATTGTAAAGACGTTTATGTAGCATTTAAAACGGTGGTCTCACCAGGGTGTGGGGGGTAGGGTGATTTTGCACTGTCAGCTCCCTCCCCACCCCCGGGGCCATATGGTAACATCTGGAGACATTTTGATTATTTATTTATTTATTTATTTATTTATTTGGCTGTGCCGGGTCTTAGTTGTGGCATGCGGGCTCCTTATTTGCGGCATGAGGACTTCTTAGTTGCAGCATGCGTGTGAGATCTAGTTCCCTGAGCAGGGATCGAATCCAGGCCCCGTGCATTGGGAGCATGGAGTCTTAGCCATTGGAACACCAGGGAAGTCCCAACATCTGGAGACGTTTTGGGTTGTCACAACTAGGGGAGCCGGGAGGTGAATGCTCCTGGCATGTAATGAGTTAATAACCTGCCATGCACAGGGCAGCTCACCCCCGCAGCTAAGGGTTATCTGACCCCAGATGCCAGTAGTGCTGAGGCTTAGAACTCCTGATCTAAAATAAGCTTGAGCACCCCAGGGAGGTATGCCCCATACTTGGGCAGCTCTGACCTGGTTAACTGCGCCTCATCCTTCAGGCTCAGCTGGAACACCCACCCCAGGGACGCCTTCCCTGACCCCCGGAGCAGAGGACTCCAGATGTCAGGTCCTATGGCCCCTGACCCTCCTACCTCCTAACTCTCTGACCCTTGGCAGTTGTTTTCTGCTTGTGTCTGTCTCCCCAACTAGACCTTCAAGCAGGCAGGGGCCTCATCTGTCTCATTTATCTCTTTCTCCTGCCCCTAGCACAGTGCTGGCTCATAGTAGGGGCTCCGTTGTTACGTGCAGACGGAAGGAAGGAAGCAATGAAGCAAGGAAGGAAGGAAGGAAAGAAGGAAGTTTTGGGCAAAAAACAAGATGTGGATTCTGGTCCCGGATTCCCCACTGTCGGTCAGGCACGTAACCTCTCCTTGGTGAACTTTTTTTTTCTCACTTGTGGGATGGACACCGTAAGGGGAGTCTGTCTCCGTCAGAGAAACAGCAGGTGTAAAACTCCTTGGCAGAGGGAAAGCCCTCGGTAAAGGTTAGGGGCATCCACAGGTAGAAGGGGGATCCCTGGAGAGATTGGGGCTCATTCCCTCATTCATTTATCTACCACCATTGTCAAGAGCTCGTATTCCTCTTGTCCCAGGGTAAGTTTTAGTTACATCCCTTTCATCTCAAAGGTGTCCTGGCTTGGGCAATCGGTGATAGGGCCCCTCTCACTCTCCGCCACTGTACCTAGTAGGGCAGTGGAGAGGTGAGCAGTGATTAAGCCTTGAGAGGGCCATCTGCCCTGGCTGTCTCCTCTACCCTGTAATCTGATCCTTGCCCCCACTGCTCCGGACCCTGCGCTAAGTGCTCAGGGATCCTCAGGGATCTCCGTTTAGCAGCAGGGACTAGAGGCTGCAGGTGAGGCTGGCTGGGAGCCTCGGAGAAGGGGCCACGTGGCAGACATGTGGCTGGGAACATCACGCCCAGGTGAAGCCAAATCCGGCCTCTGTACCCCAACACCAGATTAAATCTCAGAGACAGCTTGGGGTGAAGTAGAAAAGAATAGCTTTTATTGCTTTGTTAGGCAAAGGGGGCCACAGCGGGCTAAGGCCCTCAAAACTGTGTGTCCCGACCTGGAGGGGTAGTGAGGAGTTTTATAGTAATGGTTCCAAGAGGGTGTGGTCAGCTCGTGGACATTCTTCTGATTGGTTGGCAGTGAGGTAACCGGGAGTCAGCCTCATCAACCTTCTGGTTCCAACCGGTCTGGGGTCTACGTGCTTGTGGGCAGCATACAGTTAACTTCTCCCACCTGGTGGGAGTTTCAGTATCTGCAAAACAGCTCAAAGATATTCTTATGTGTATCCCTGAAGGGGGAACCAGGACCCTGCCCCAAGGCTGCACTGTTGTTTCTTGACTGTTCCTCCCTTGTCTCTGCATCCCTTGTCTCCCCATCCGGTCCCTTCCCTAATTAGCAACTGTTTAAACCTACACTTTGGAACTGAGGGAAGGTCATAGAGGCTGAATGAAGCCTATTTCCTGTAATCAAGAAATGGGGGACCCAGAAAGGCTTTTGTGTACAGGAGCCCCACAGGGTTCTGCTCAGTTTCACAGGGTCAGGGCTGCTCCCCACAGAGGCAGCCCAAGTCCAAGGCTTGGGTGGAATGTCAAGACCCCGTGCCGTGGCGCATGGATTTCCGGGGTGGAGATGTGGGAGAGGGGCAGGACTGTGACTTGGGTGTGTGTATCTGTGAAGGGGGCCTCCGGCCTCTGCCTGGATGTCTGTGTGAGGTTCCCAGCGTGTTTTACTCAGTCCCACCCAAGCACGGGCTGGGAGACTTTCTCCTCTTCCTCGCACCATCATCCTCTAGGCCAGAGGGCCGACCCTCCATCCTGGGGGCCTTAGGGGCATCCAGGGCTGTCACAGTGGGGTTGTCCACGTGAAGAGTCCTACGGGAGTCGAGGGCCGGGACCCAGGCAGACAGCAATCGTTCTGAACAGGATGTACTCGCGCTGTCCGTGAGCACGTGGCCCGACTCCCAGGATGTTCCCGGTCCATCCAGACGGGGACAGGGCCCTTCGTGGAGGCCACTTCACTCCCCTGTGTTCCCGGGAATAAAGGGGAGGCTGGGCCCCCTCGGGGGCTGCCCTGCTCACGCCTGCATCGTTGCATCCATTCTCTCCTGGGACCCACTATCCTCTCCTCCTCCTCTTCTTCCTCCCCCCAGGCGGGCAACTTTACCTGGTCTCCAGGTGGAGGTTAGGGGGAACTGCTTGATCATATATGCTTCCAAACCTTTTCTTTGAACACCTGCATGTAAGTTTTTTTTGCGGTACGCAGACCTCTCACTGTTGCGGCCTCTCCCGTTGCGCAGCACAGGCTCGGGACGCGCAGGCTCAGCGGCCATGGCTCACGGGCCCAGCCACTCCGCGGCATGCGGGATCTTCCCGGACCGGGGCACGAACCCGTGTCCCCTGCATCGGCAGGCGGACTCTCAACCACTGCGCTACCAGGGAAGCCCCTGCATGTAGGCTTTTGAAATCCCCAAAGCCAGGGGTTTGATTCTTGTTTTCTCAGTCCTCTGTGATAGCCGAGGCCATCGAGATCTTATATCTAGTTACCCTAATGAAGGAGGGTATGGGGACATACCCACTAATATAAAAAAAATCACCCACCACCAAGTTGCCCCGGGCCACCCCAAGATTCACTGGGAACTGGGGGCGTGGCCTCAGGACTCATTCTAGACGTCCCCCGCCCCCGGGTGAGGGGTCTGTCTTAGCCCGTTCATCGTCTCAGGGCTGGATGGGGGCAGCCGGGTGGAGGACGAGGCTGGTGAGGGTTCAGTAAACCTTGGTCCCTCATTAAATGCCACCTCTGATTTGGGCCACTTCACTTGAAAAGGCAAATAGAGAAATGGGCAGAATCCAATCAGGAGTGGCGCTGGTAGCTCAAGGGGCCCAGAAGGAGACCTCTGGAGCAAGGGCAGAGTGATTGGAATGATCTAGTGCCGGGAAGACAGAGTTGAGGGCTCCGGGAAGGTTCTTCTCAGGGAGATGCCAACCAGCTTACTCCCCAACCCCCTTGTCCTCAGAGGGCAGAGCAAGAAATTAGCTTCAATTGGTGCTGGAAAGATTTAGGTTACGCGTAAGGAAGAGCTTTTTAAAGCCTGAAATATGCTACCAAGAGAGGCTGAGGAGTCTCTGCAGGGTATCTAAAAATAGCCTGTTCTTTAAAAATAGATCCGGGCTAGCTTTAAACAGCATCAGCTCAGCTTCTTGGGGATGGTTTTAAGTGCAGGCCTCACGAAGGGCGGGCTGGGGTCCTCCCCAGGCCAAAGGGCAGAAGGGAGAGTCAGCCCTTAGCCCCTGTCGGGGCAAACGTCTGCATGGATGTGTTAGATCTGCATAGGTAAGGGATTTCTTTTTCCGTCTGCCGCCCATTGATTGGTGTCATGAAATACCAGCCCTTAAGATCTCCAAGTTTTCTTTCTGTGGGAGGAAGTTTTAGGGCTGATATTAATTGGGTCAGTCCCACCAGCTTCTCCCAGTCCGTCCCCATTCCTGAGTCAGGGCTCTCCAGTGCCCTGAGGCTTTGCTGGGAATCCATCCATCTCAGCAGTGCCAGATGTGACTCCCTCCAGCCACCGGCTTGCCACCTCTTAATCTCAGCTCCCTTGGCCTGGCCTCGTCCTCTCACTGCAGCTGCCCCTCCTGGACCTCTCTGCTCCCACCTTCTTGCTAATCTGTCCTCCACCAGCAGGAAGAGAGGGCTTTAAAAAAGGCCGCCTGGTTCTTGCCCTGAACTTACCAATTATGCAATTCCTGCCCATTGCCCTCAGGAGAAAGCCTGAACTCCCAGGATGGCTTCAGAATTTTCCATGCAGCGTCTTGTTTACCCTTCCAGCAGCCGCTCTCTCCACCCACATGCTCTACCTAACGGCCCATTAAGGCCCCACCAAACCACTTTGCCTGTGGGCTCTGCTAGAGCTGCTCCACTGCCTGGTCCACCCTCCTGCTTGGATGTCACCCCCTCTAGACGCATTTCCTGACCTCCCCACCTAAACCTGGCCTAGGAGCCCAGCTAGGGTTCCCGCAGGCCGCGGGCCTCCCCCGTTGGCTGCCCTGCCACACGGTAGTCCCCAGTTTTCTGTCTCTCACCTCCCTGAGAGCATTGAAAGCCAGGTCTCTCATTCCCAGTCATATTCCCCCAGCTAGAAGGAGGCCTGGTACACAGCAGGTGCTCAATACATGCTCAGCGACTAACTGAAAGTCAGGCTGCCCTAGCAGGGGTTTCCCTTTGCTACCTTTGTGCCTCACCTCATCTGGTTTCAGCTTCCTCCAAGTCCCCACAGGCCCCTCTGTCTTACGTCCCTGACATGACATGCATGGGATGTTGGCAAATCCAGGCCAGTGCCCACGTACACGGAATGTTTGTTTAGACATGAACGCTCCCCGAGTGTTCTGAGGAATAACTTCTTGAACAGCATCTTTAATGATAAACTCTATTATAAATTAATTCATCCGCTGATTCCTCTGCCATCTCAATTAAACGGAGCATGCCACTAACATAATACATACAAACCCTGCAAAAGAGAAGTGGGGCTGCAGGCAAGAGGAGTTCTGGAACTCACTTGGGCATCATTGCTCTGTATCCCTATCTTGGGGGGAGGCATCACGGCTTGGCCCTCCTGTGTGTCCTCCAGACCCAGGAGACACCGCTCTGCATGGCCAGGCTGACTCCTCTCCCCGCACCTGAATCCCTTGGCCATGCTGCCCGGTCTCACTTTCAATTCCTGAGCTCAGGCCTCACACGCAGCAGCACTGCCCCGCCGGCCACACGCACTGCCACGGTTTTTCTGTGCTTTCCCACGCTCCGAAAGGACCATTTCACACCATCTCCTGGTTCCTCAAAACTCCTACATCCGCCGTCTCGCTCTTGGCTGGTGGCCTGGCCTCATTGGGGCGAGGGAGAGGCAAAGCCGCCCCAGTACTGGGATCTTCACTCGCACGCCCTGCTTCCCGTTCCCTTGGGCCAAGCATCCCTGCTCTCATCGTCTTCCAGAACCTTCTCTCTCCCTTGCTTCTACGGTTGCTGTCCGGCTCCTCTGCACCCTCAGGCTCCCCCTGTCTACTCGAGCACTCTGGGTAAACGCAGGAGCATCCTATATCTCCCCTCTTCAGGATCCCTCCCTGAACCCCAGGCCTGCTCCAGCTATCACCCCATTTCTCTGCTTCTCCATGCAGCGGTTTGGACGTCTTCTCTCTAACCGTTTTTGACTATTTTCTGTCCTCTGCTCAGCGTATTCCGTGGAGCATCTGTCCCCCATGGCCTCCATGTTGGCACATCCAGCAGTCACTTCCCTGTCTTCATCTCTGATCTAACAAACCACTTCCTCCCCCTCGATATGCACCCTCCTCCTGGCCCCGGCAATGCCGCGCGCCGGTTCTCCTCCTGCTGCCTGGGCCTCTGGGCCTCACCCTCCTCTGCTGGCTCCGCCTGTTCTGCTCAGCACTGGATGTTGGCTCCATCCCGGCCCTTCTCTTCTCTCCCTACAGGCCTCCTCTAGGCCCATGTCCGTACGCATTTAAATCTCCAGCTCTGACTACCCCCTGGACCCCAAACTTGTGCACCCAAGTGCTGCTGTGTTGTCTCAGCTTGGGTATAAAGTAGGCATTTCAAATTAATGTAGCGCAAATGGGGTTTGACCCACCCAGACAACTTCCTCCGTCTTCTTCATCTTCACGAGTGGCACCGTCGTCTGCCCAATAGCCCAAACGCAGACCCCAAGGTCATCCCAATCTCTGGGTAGCCCTGATCCCTCACACCCAGCCCATCAGCAGGTCCTGTGGACTCCACCTTCGAAACCTGCCCCAGAGCTGGCAACAACTTTCGACCAAGCAGCAGCAGCTCGGCCTGGGCGCCCTTCGTTACCTCAGCTTCCATCATCTGTCTTCACACAGTAATCAGAATGATCTGAAAACATAAATGAGGCCCCTGCTTCGGCCCTCTACTATGGCTTCCCATAGTACCTAGAAGAAAGCCAGATTCCTCACTGTGACCTACAAGGTCCTGGATGACCTGGTCCTCGCCTGCCTTCCTGACGCGTCTCTACGTAGTGAGGCCTACGTAGTGAGTCTCAAACATACATTCATTCATTCATTCATTGAAACATGTAGGGCTTATTACCTGCCAAGCACTATTCTAAGTGCTTTACAGTATAAGCCACTTAGTCCTCATATCAATCTGTGAATCAGGCATTATTATTATCCCCATATTACAGTTGGGGAAACTGAGGCACAGACGGGCAAGGTAATCTACCCAAGGTCACATAGCTTGTAAGAGACAGAGCTGGCAACCAGACCCTCCCTTTCCCTTTGTTTCACCCCTGCTTTACTGTGGGCTCACCTTTTGACTCTCCTGACTCCGGCTCTTAATTCTGGCCCCGACACCAGCCCCTCCGGCCTTGACAACAGATTTCGGCTTCCTCAGTCTGACCCGCGGAGGGCAGGCCTGGGGGTCATGGCAGCTCTTTTTGCCTTGGGTTCTGGATGGCATCACACCCAGCCCAGCTCTGAGCCCTCAGCCAGCGTCCCCCACCTGTCAGTGCTCTCCAAGGTCCCGAAGGGGCAGGGAGGAGCCATGCCTGGCTCACCACAGGCGCTGAGAAGCCCATTTCTGGTGTCAGGAGTTGGGAGATTCCAGAAACCACAGGATGAGAGCTTTACAGCTGTGAGTTTCGTGGTGTGAGTCCATGCCAGGAAGCAGCAGAAGCAGCACAGAAAGCTGCCCTCGTGTAGTTGCCACTGATTTAGGAGGTACCATAACTCAGCAGAAAGTCACTTTTTAATTCAGAATGAGCTGGAAACAATTCCTTCTGCCGAGGATTGTTACAGCAGATGCTCCTGGTGGGGGACCTCACTTTACAGAGCAAACATGCTTCCAGAAACTTGATTGAGAGCTCTATTGTTTTAAAAGCAGAATCGTTAGAATGCAATCAGAAAATCTCACCAGCCGATCTTTGAATGATTTGTAATTTTCATTTATTGAATTGTCTTAAAGCATGGCCTTTCATATTTGGGAATAAATGGGATTCAATTGAGAAATCAATGCATTTCTAAACTAACAATTTGGAAAATTAATTATTCTGCCAACAGGCTGGGTCCAGCTTCTGGGTTTGGTTGGTAGTTTTTGTATTAAAATACTCTTCTGTCCCCGCTGTCCTAGTACATGGAGTAGTTGTTCTCATGAATGTTTTCCTTCTTTAGTGGATGTTCTCTGGAATTACCTATGTCTACTGTTATCCCCACTTTATAGATGAGAGAACCAAGGCACTGACAGATCAGATAACTTGGATAGCATCTGGACAGACATGGTGAGGAAGAAGCTGACCGTTACAACAGCTGGGGGTTTGGAAAGCAAGTCCTGCCTTCAGAAAGGGAACAGGGCAGTGGGTGGGGTTGGGGTGGGGCTAAAGAAGGGGTCCTGCCCCACAGAGGGAGCAAGGTTCTGGGTAGGGTAGCACTTCTAGAGGGAATGAGCAATGGGCTGAAAGGAAGAGAGACCTGTCCTTCCAGCTAACAGACTCCACCGTAAGTTACAATGATTAAAAAAACAGGGGGCGGGAATTTCCTGACGGTCCAGTTGGTAGGACTCTGAGCTTCCACTGCTGGGGGCCTGGGTTCAATCCCTGGTCAGGGAACTAGGACCACAAACCATGTGGCACAGCAAAACAAAAAAATAGTGTGGCATTGTCACAGGAACAGAGAGAGATCCATGGCACAGAATGAGAGTTAGGAATAGACTCGTGTAATGTGAGGCTTGCAGTGTGGTATAAAAGTGTTATCAGAAATCATTGGCGAAAGAACAGACCCTTCTATAAGTGTTCAGAGCAATTAACAGGTCATTAAAAAAAAATTAAGTTAGATCCTTACTTGACACCATTCACCAAGATAAATTCCAGATGAATTAACATAAATATCTATAAGTATGTTAGAAAAAATATAGGATAATGTGTTGATGGTGTTGGTTTTCTTAAAGTAGACACAGGAAGCAAAAAGCAAAAGACTAAAATAAAAAAAAAAGCAAAAGACTGCTAAATTTGTATTAAATATCAAAATGTATGACAAAAGCAGTTTTGTTCATAATTGCTAAAACTTGGAAGCAACCAAGATGTCCTTCAATAAGTGATGCATCCATATGATGGAATGTTATTCAGCAATAAAAGGAAAAGAACAGGGCTTCCCTGGTGGCGCAGTGGTTGAGAGTCCGCCTGCCGTTGCAGGGGACACGTGTTCGTGCCCCAGTCCGGGAAGATCCCACATGCCGCGGAGCGGCTGGGCCCGTGAGTCATGGCCGCTGGGCCTGCACGTCTGGAGCCTGTGCTCCGTGACGGGAGAGGGCACAGCAGTGAGAGGCCCGTGTACCGCAAAAAAAAAAAAAAGGTAAAGAACAAACAAGCCATGAAAAGATAGGGGAGAACCCTTAAATCCATATTGCTAAGTGAGAGAAGCCAATCTGAAAAGACTACGTACTGTGTGATTCCAACTACATGACATTCTGAAAGCACCCCAGCTATGGAGACAGTAAGAAATCTGTGGTTACCAGGAGTTCAGAAGGAGTGGGGAGGGAGGGATGAACGAGTGGAGCACAGGGGGTTTTAGGGCCGTAACTACTGGACACAGTAATGATGGATACATGTCGCTATGCGTTTGTCAAAATCCATAGACTGTACAACACAGAGTGAACCCTAATGTAAACTGTGGATTTCATTAGTAATAATATATCACTATTGGCTCATCAACTGTAACAAATATACACTGTTGAAAGATGTTAATCACGGGAGAAACTGTGAAGGCAGAGAGAGGGGGCATTTAGGAACTCTGGAACTCTCTGTATTTTCCGCTTAATTTTCTGTAAACCTAAAACTGCTCTAAAAAATAAAATCTGGGACTTCCTTGTTGGCCCAGCGGTTAAGAATCCACCTTTCAATGCAGGGGACTGGGTTCGATCCCTGGTCAGGGAACTAAGATCCCACATGTCACGGGGCAACTAAGCCCGTGTGCCACAGCTACTGAGCCCGCGTGCCACAACTACAGAGCTCGCATGGCACAATGAAGAGCCCTCATGCCACAAGGAAGGCCTGATGAAGCCAAATAAATAAATAAAATAAAAAATAAAATAAAATCTATTAGTGAAAAAAAAAGTGCTTTTTCCCCTGTGCTGTACAGGGGGGAAAGACAAGCAGTAAGCTATTTGGAGTCTATACAATAGACAGGTTTAGTATCCAGAATACATAAAGAATTTCTGTCAGTTGATAAGGAGAAAGATTTTTAATAAAAGGAAATTGACAAAGGATACAGACAAGCACAGTCATAGAAGAAGAAATAACAATGGTTAATAAATAACATGAAAAATGCCCAAGCTCACTAGTAATGAGGGAAATTATAAAACTTAAAACAATGTTGAGGTGTCATTTTTTACCATGCAATGGGCAAAATTGTTCATGTTTTATAACATCAAGTATCGGTGAGGATTTGGGTGAGGACTCTCACGAAGCTGGCGGAAGTACGACACGGTACCTCTGCTCAGGAGAGCAGGTCACTGACGCTGATTAAAATTTAAAGTGCACACGCTTTACGACCTGGCAATTCCTCTTGTTCACGCTGGAGACATACTTGCTTGTCCGCACAGAGAGACTTGTAGAAACGTGTTCATTGCAGCATTGCTTAGAGAGCAAAAAGCTGGAAATGACTTAAATACCATCAACTGATTGGATAAATAAAACATGGTGTGTCATTATCAGGGAATCTTATGCATCAGTTCCAAAGAATAAGGTACGTCTGTTATGTACCTCTTGGAAGTTGACCAGGAATTGTGTCAAGTAAAGATAAATAAGATACCCACGTGGCTCAGCCCTTGTCTCCTTCTAACAAACTTAGACAAGGCAGAGGGGACCCTAGAGGCTTCTAGCATACCTGCCGGGGTATGACTGAGGATGGGGTCTAAGCCTGGCAGAGACAGCTGGGGAAGGCTGAGCCTTTAGGGGATCTCTGGGGGCCTCAGCACCTGTCACAGTCACCCTCTCCCTGGATTTCCTGACTCAGGTGCTCCCCGCCAGCCCTGGAGAGCAGCTGTCATCTGAGGCCAGAGGTCCCTGAGGGGCTGGCCCCGGCCCAGAGATACAGGCAACCAGCTCTGAGTCCTCTGTCTCCGTGGGGCCTGGGGTCAGGTGGCTGCAAGGAGACAGGTGTGCTGCATCCTGCTGGCTCAGCTCCCGAGACCCGACTGTGCACACCTCTTGTCTACTCCGCTTTCAGTGACATTACACGGGTAGCTTGAAATTGGCCATGGTGGGATTATTCACACCATGGAAATTGGCAAACGCTACAAATCATAGCTTTTTTTCTCTCTCTCTCTCCCTCTTTGGGGAACCTGGTGTTAAACATTTACCTTCACACCATGACAACTCAGGGTGTCCCCCTTTGCCCTCACACCTGCCCGCAAGGCTGGGTTTCAGGACTCGGTACCTCACTGCCTCTTTACTTCTGTCTTTCCTTATCTCTACCCCTTCTCTCCTTATCTCCATCTCTTCTCTCGTCTCCATAGGGGAAAGGGTGACTGGGGCAACAAGGGGAGGACAGACGCATTCTAGGCAGCGTGGGAAGAGCCCTGGCTTTAAGGGCATTTGGATCTGGGCCCCCGTCACAACTAAGCCATCTACTCCCTTTGTGACCTGGGACAGACTTGGCCACTCTGAACTTCTGTTTTCTCACCTGTAAAATGGGAATAATCATATTCAGGACTACTATATACAGCCTTGGAGGTGTGGTTCTGCTTCAACTCCAGGGAGTGATGTGCACATAGACTGTGATGTGAATGGAGCCGTATGGAGATGTGCAGTGGGCAGCCTGAACAGTGGTACATGGCCCACATCATCATACTTACTTCAGAGGGTTGTCATAAAGATTAAAAGATAATACTGTAATGGAGGTGAACGAGTCTGACAGAGTGCCTGGCACACAGTAGGTGCACATTCATTGTTGGTTTCCTTCCTTCCTCTTGTCGTCTATCTCTTCCCTCCTCATCAATACCGTATCACTCCATCTGAAAATTAGGTCCACGCCAGTTAGCCCACAAAGGCTCCAGATGCCATAGTCCACACGAGCAATGTCCCCAGGTTCATAATAATCCTGGTAACTGTAACGATTGCATGCCTGCTAGGGAGCAGACATGGATGCTGCCTTGCTTCATTTCAGCCACTTTTCACCTTACTTGTCATAATCCTCATCTTAGGGTTGAAAGACCTGAAGCTCAGAAGAGTGAGGTGCCTCGCCCAGGGCCACACAGTGGAAACGTGGTGGAAAAGGATTCCCACTCAGATCCCTTGGAATCAGAGTTCTCCCAGCCAGTGGGTTTCAAGATTTTTGACATGAGCATGGAAAAACATTTCATAGTACAATCACTATACACACGCACGTGCGTGCACGTGTGGACACACACATGTATAGAACATGTATAGAAAAGTTTCACAAAACAATATTTACTTCTGCTACATTTGATGGTATCAGATATCTGTTCCATTCCACTCTTGTTTGTTTATTTTTTTAAATTTTTTAAAATTAATTAATTAATTAATTTTTGGCTGTGTTGGGTCTTCGCTGCTGCGCACAGGTTTCTCTAGTTGCGGGCTTCTCATTGCGGTGGCTTCTCTTGTTGCAGAGCACAGGCTCTAGGCACGTGGAGCACGGCATATGGGATCTTCCCGGACCAGGGCTCAAACCGGTGTCCCCTGCATTGGCAGGCAGATTCTTAACCACTGCGCCACCAGGGAAGCCCGTATTTGTTTGTTTTAAATGCTGGTTGCAATCCATGAAGTTGACTTCACAATCCACTAGTCTAGTGAGTCAAGACCTGCGGTTTGATCAACATTCTCTAAGCAGCTTCTCCCAAATGACCTTCTAACACAGGTATCAGCAAACTCTGGCCCACAGGCTAAATCCAGCCCAAGGCCTGCTTTTGTAAATAAAGTTTGATTGGTACACAGCCATGCTCATCCCTTCATGTACTGTCTGTGGCTCCTTTGTGCTGCCACAGGAGAGTTGAAACCCAGAAAGCCTAAAATGTTTACTTATCTGGCCCCTGACAGAAAAACTTTGCCCCATCCAGAAGCAGATCTGACTCTGTGTCTCCCTTGTTTACATTTCTCCAGGGTCTCCCTTTGCCCTCGGGCTCAACTCAAACTCCTTGGCAGGCTTAGAGAACCACCGCCCTCTGGTCTTCCGTGTTCCAGTCCTGCTGCCTGTCCTTCCCTGGGGGTCCATGCTCTCCCCAGCACTAACAGGCCCCTGGTGGGCAGACAAAGCCCCACCTTGCTTCCTGACACCTTGTCCTGCTCCCCCCTCACAGGCCTCCTGGGAATGGTAGCCCACATGATGTACACGCAGGTGTTCCAGGTCACCGTGAGCCTCGGCCCTGAAGACTGGAGGCCCCATTCCTGGGACTACGGGTGGTCCTTCTGGTAAGTGGCTTTTGACTTTCAGACACCAGAGCCCCGAGGCATGCTGGAACTTCAGTAGCTCAACCCAATTGGGAAACAGGAAGGTGGGGCGTCGGGGGGGAAGCCCGGAGTCCAAAGATGCTTTGAGATCCTAGAGCTGAGGTTGACAAACTATGGCCCCTGGGCCACATCCAGCCCATCACCTGTTTTTATGTAGCCCTCAACCTAAGGATGGTTTTTACATTTTTAAAGGCTTGAACAGATGAATCGAAAGAAGAAAAATATTTGGGGACATGCGAAAATTATGGGAAATTCAGATTTCAGTGTCCATAAAGTTTTCTCGGGAAATTCAGATTTCAGTGTCCATAAAGTTTTCTCGGGATATAGCCAAGCTTATTGTTTACATATTGTCTACAGCTGCTTTCACGCTACAATGGCAGAGCTGAGCGGTTGTGACAGAGACTGAATGGCCCACTAAGCCTAAAATATTTACCATCTGGCCCTTTACAGATAAAGTTGGCCAGCCTCTGCCTTAGAGGCTGCTCTGCAAGGTGGGATGGAAGCTGTTGAGAGCCTAGTGAAGGGTTCTGACTGTAGGGGCCAGCACCTCAGAGCACGGTGTGCAAGAGAAAGGCAGAATCCGTCAAGATTCTTTGGCTTGTGAGTGATAGAGTCCCAAGCTTAAGTAAACAGGAGGTGTGTATTAGTTCATGGAACTGAAAAGCCCAGTTGGCTCAGCTGGGGGTGGGGGCATGGATTGTAACAGAAAAACCCACCCAGCTCAGTCCAATCAATGAGGAAATACCTTGGTTCCTGTAAATGGAAAGTGCAGCTTGGCATGGACTTCAGGGAACGTTTGATCCAGAGTTTCGGATGTCATCAGGGCTGAGTTTTCTTCCTCTGTGGTCACCTGAACGTTGCCCACTCCCCATGTTACCTCTGTCCCTGGGTGGGCTTCCCTCCTAGTGGTGAGAAGGCTTCTTTGAAGCTGGTGCTTCTTCCTCCACATTACAGGGGGGGAAAGAGCTCTTTCTCTAACATTCACTAAAGTCGCAAGCTTCCCTCTGATAAGCCCAACTGAAGTCATTTTCTCTCTTCTAAATTGTCACCATGGCTGGGGGAGTGTCATGAGCACATTGGCTCAGCTGGACCATTCCTCTGGAACGAGGAATGAGTCCAAAACTCTCACATGGTAAGTGGGTGGAATGGATGCTGGGTGAGCTACCACAATGTCTGCTTCAGGCACAGCTGGATCCAGGTGGTCAGGTGATGGATCAGGAACTCAGTCATTCTCTCCCCACTTCTGACTCCATTCTCTTTGTGGCGGCTTTATTCATAAGCAGCTTTTCCCCAGGTGGTAGCACATGTGGTCACCAAGCCCAGTTCTAGGCTTACATGTTACAAATGTAGCAATACCAGCAGAGAGTTGGGGCCTCTTTCCAATGTCGCCAGACAAAATCTTGTTTATGCCTTTCACTGAGTTAGCTTAAGTCATGTGACCATACTGCAACCAATGATTTAGACCCCGAGGAGACTCAGCTGCTCTAACTGTCTGGCCTAAGTCATGTGGTGCAGAGGGTGGGGTTGCCCCATCCAAACTCTTGGACAGGAAGATGGAGGAGAGGTCCTCTAATGGATAACTGGGGGTGGGGTAAGGGCGGAGCGAGGTGTTCTCAAAAGGAGGAATGTGCACTGGCAAAGACAGTGACCACAGTTGTCTGTTACGCAGGGCATCCAGGTCCGGTTCTGGTGCCTAGGGGCATTTATCCACTCAGTCATTTAACACATATTAACCGAGTGAGCACTTATTTGGGGGCAGCTGGTGCTGGGGGTACAGCAGTGGCTGAGACAGTGTGGTAACAGGGGATTAAGACAATGGACAAGCAGTACTCTGAACCCATGCTATGATGTGGGTGGTTGGCTCGGGGTGGGGGGAGTCACAGACAGCCACGGAAGCACAGAGAAAGGGTCACTGACCCAGCTTCCCCTGGGGAGGGTCCTCGGGGGAGAATTTGGTCAGGCAAGCTGGTGGAGGAGGGAATAAGATAGCATGTTGGACAGGGGAATGGCAGGTGCAAAGACTTGCCCGTGAGAGGGCGTCTTGGGGGGAAGGTGGTCAGAATGCAGCAAGAAAGGCTTTGATTGTGACCAGTGGGGACTCCTGCTGTTTTTCTGCCCCTTCCCACTCTCTGCTTGGCTCCGCCCCCTTAAAGCTAAAGGCATGTGCCCTAAAGGGACCTTGACCCATCAACACAGACCCTGATCCCCTTAAGTAGAACAGTCGTGGGGAAACCTCACCACAGCACTATGAGGTAGGTGGTTCATGGAGGGGAAACTGAGGCACAGAGAACTTAAGTAACCTGTCCAGGGTCATCCAGCTTGTGAGCAGCGGAGCTGGGATTTGAACCCAGGCAGTCTGGCTCTGGAGCCCACGCTCTCAACCTCTATATTCTGCCTCTCAGAGGGGATGGGCTAATAGCACATGGCACATGTAAATGCTCAGGGAACACTAGTTCTTCTAATATTGTCGTTATTGACATGAAATTTAACGCGCACGATACCCCCCTGTTGCATATGTAGACACTGAGGCTCAGAAAGGTTGGGTCACTTGCTCAGGATTCTGGACCCCCTCCCCCGACGTGCCTCTCTTTCCAGCAGCCCCTGGCTCTCCGCCTGGCCTGGAGCCCAGGCTGCTGGTCTCCCACGGGAACCTTTCTTCCCCTGAAAGCCAGGCCTCCTGCCCTGCTCCTCAGCTCCCCCCAGGCCAGCCTCTCAAGGGGCACCCAATTCTCATTTGACTTATTTAAGGCCAGTGCCCAGTGTGCAGCCCCTGTTAGGTCTGATCCATTTCTCCTTGTCACTGAGGCCCGCAAGATAGATCAGCCCCATTTTTCATCCCTCGCATCTGGGGGCCTTGCCAGGGCTGTGCAGTGTCATCTCTCTTGTTTAATATGTGTGCGGCCATTTGTCAAAATTCTGCCCCCAGCCCCCCACCAGGGAGGAGGCCAGCTCCACGGCAAGATAGCACCAGCCTCTGTCTCCTGGCCCAGCAGGAGAGGAAGAACGGGCTGCAGGGGCTTGTCGGTTGGGGCTTCTGAGGAGCTCAACGGATGTTGGGGACAAGCTTTCGAGAGCCACACGTGCACGGGAAGGCGAAGGTTCCATGGTTAGGGGTCCACCAGCCTGGGTTCAAACCTCGCCCTGACGGGCACTGCCGGCCACCGTGAGCAGCATAAAGGCGTGGTTGAGGGGCGGCCTCGGGAATCAGGCAGCTTGGGAGCAGATCCTGACCCTGACCTTCACCAGCGGTGGGCCTGGCCAAGTCACTCACCCTCCCTGCGCCTCAGTATCCTCAGCTATAAAATGGGGACAGCCTGAGTTTCCACGTCATGGGGCTCTTGTGAGTGGTGCTCTAGTTCTCTGTTGATTTATCAAACGTCCTCAGAAAACTCAGTGGCTTAAAATAAAAAATGTGTGATTATCTCTTATGGTTCAGTGGGTTGACCCAACTCAGCTGGGTGTCCTGCTTCGGGCTGTTCCACGATGTTTCAGTCAGATGCTGTCTGGGGCCAGTCCTCTGGGGCCCCGCTGGGCTAGGCATCCAGGGTGGCCCCTTGCAATGCTGGCAGTCGGCGCTGGCTGGCACTGGGAGCTCGGCTGTCAGCGAGATTGGCTTCTCAGGCACGGTGGTTGGGTCCCTGGAGAGTGTCCCAAGAGATCCAAGTGGAAGCTGCAAGTTTATTTTATGACCCTGCCTCAGAAGACACTCAGTGTCGCGTCTGCTGCGTTCTGATGGTCAAGAGCAAGTAACGGGGCCAGGGTCGAGGAGGACGTGCTGCACAAAGCATGAACCCCAGGAGGTGTGTCTCAGGGGTGGGGGCATCTTTGGAGACTGTGTGAAATAACGCACATGAGGCACTTAGCACAGAGAATGTGCTCGATGCGTTTTGCTATTAAACGCAAGCGACCCATCCTCTCCGAGTCTCAGCTTCTTCATCTCTAGAGTAGGGATCACGGTAATGCAAGTCTAATGGAGTTATTATTGTGAGGGCCATGGGACACCCAGCTCTTAAGGTGTGTATACACAGTAAGTGTAAGTGGCAGTGATTATAAATGGTGATAATGACATTGGGCCTTTGGTAATGCCATTGTCACTTTTTGAGAGACACGTGACCCAAATGTCCAAGAGGATGACATCGGTGAGCTTGCAGGCAGCCCCTTGTGCTCCGTTCTTCCCAGTCTGCCCCGACTTGCTACTCACGCTTGTTTTCAGGACTTTAGTGTTTCCTTGAGATCCAGCCCTGGCCACACCCTCCCCTCACACCCAGACTCCCCTCCGTGGGCCCCCACTAAGCTGCGGAACCCCATCCCTGCCCTGCACCCCGGTCCCTCCAGCTCTCCTGTCTGCTCCTTTATTTCAGCTCTTTGTCTTGACTCTCTCCAGGTCCACCTATGACAGTGCCAAGGCAAGACCCTGGCAGATGGGGGGCGCGGGGACACAGCAGATGCTTGGTGTGGGGAAGGGGTGGATGAGACCAAGGTTGGTCAGCACCTAACTTTGTACCAGGCACAGCAGGAGGCACTATACAAGCCCTGAGCTTTCCGGTCCTGCCATTGACTCCCACTTGGAGGGATTGCCATGTCTACTTGAGGGATGAGGACACAGGCTCAGAAAGGGCAAAGGCCCGAGTCACACAATTAGCTTCAGAGGCTCCAAACTGCACGAAGACCAGGGCTGAACCCAGCCTGTAGATGTTTTGTTTGACCTGCCACAGTGGTTTATTTTTTTTTTATTTGCATTTATTTCTGTCATTCAAATTCGTAAAAACTTTACGTAAAAATCCAGGTTTCTGGCTTCTCTTGACTATTGGAAGATATGTCTGTGTCTAGCCTGCATTGCCACATGGCAGCAGTCAGCTTCAGCTGAGTAGAGGCTGCCCCCTTTAGATGAGGCACCTGCTCTCTACTTTACCCAAGTCCCCACTGCTCCCTATTGCCTTCCCTTGCCTTACAATTTCCTCACTTAGTCATTTGTCTGACCTTGCAGGAATTGGAGTTTGTGACCCCGGTTGGAATGTCAACATGTCAGTTTTCCTGGTGATGGTGGGAGAATGGAAAGCTAGTCACTTTCTACTTCCGCTTTGCATTTGATCAAAATGGAGAGGGGTGGATAAAGGGGCCCTCCTACCCTAGCACACACGGTGAAACCCCAATCCTGAGCATTCACATGACAGAATGAGGGTAGTAGAACATCATGGAGTTGTAGCTTATAAAAGCTGGATGCCCAGAGAGGTTAAGTAGTTTGTCCCAGGTCACGCAGCGAGAGTAGCAAGTTAGGCCAGGTCCCAGGAGGGTGGTCCCTCTCTGTTTGCTTCTGGGGCCCATCTGTGTGTCATGTGGTGGCCTCACCACTGTCCTCCTTTCTTCCCCTCCCCTCCTCTTCAGTCTACATGACCCTGTGGAAACAGCAGGCTAGCCCTTTCCCTCTCTGGGGATCCCAGGCTGCCCTGCCCTCTCTGCAGGGCCGAGCTGGCATTTCAGCAAGTTGATCCCTTGCAGCGGGAGGAGGCGGGTTCTGGAAGAGCCTTGGCTGCAAAGAACCACTGGACAGGGTGTTTGCTGGTGTTACCGAGAGGCTGTGTGGTCCGCAGGAATCTCTTGCTCTTACTCATCCCCCTTCCTAGGCAGGTGGCACTGGCCTCCTTTTCTCTAAGACCAGGGCAGGGAGAGAGCACTGTGGTGCCCAAGGGTGCCCTGCTGCCATGGATGGACCAGCTGGGCCCCCAGAACCTGCCATCATCATCTCCTGGCTCCTTCAGTTCACAGGCACTGAGGATGGCCTACCTTAGGAGCATCTGCACCATGCCCTGCCCCACACAGTGACCCTATGCCCATCTGGCCTGCAGGTGGACGGGGGCTGCCTCCCTCAGTGACCAGGTACAATCTTTCCACCGAGCAGGGCCTGGGGTGGATTTCAAGGTGGCATCCATGCATCTCTGAATCTGGTCCCCTAGCATCCCCCGACCCACCCCTATAGCTCCCAGAAGACAGAGAGTTAGTTGACAGCCACTCCCCTTCCCCTCCCCCATCCGTGTCACAGTGTCCACTCTGTCCTTGTCTCCAAAAACCAGGCCAACCACCCACGTGCCTCACTGTACCAGTCCAGCCATGTAAGCTGCAAACACCAGCAGGCGTCCCAGACGCGAAGTTTTCAATCTGTGCCCTGCATGGGGGCCTGAGGGCCGGGGGTTTTGGGGAGCAGGGAAGTTGAAGACTCACAGATGCACCCCTGAACTCCTCACCCACATCAAAACCAGAACAGGTTTTTTTCTGTTTTTATTTTATCTGTATTTATTCATTCTACAAATATTTATTGAGCACCTGCTATGTGCCAGGCACTGTTTCAGGTGCTAAGGAAATAGCAGTGAATGAAATAAAGCTCCTGTTTTCATAAAGCTGACATTCTGGAGTGTGGGGGAAGACAATCCGAAAACAAATAATAAGGACTTGCACTTCTGGGAAAATGGAGCAGACACACTTCTCCCTACCTTCCTGCTAAGTACAACTGAAATCCCGGACATTATATATAAAACAAACATAATAAGCCTCTGACAGGTGGAGGGAAGACAGTAGCCTGGCTAAGGACCCAAGGGATAACACACTGGTGAGTACTTTTTGTCTCCTACATCCCAGATGTGGAGCTGAAGAAATCAGCAACTCAGAAATGCCAAAAGGCACTGACCCCCCCGTGCCCCGCCCCATAAAAATGCCTCTAAAAGTCTGCTTTCTAGTCAAAGAACCAGAAAAGGGCCAGCCTACCAAGACAGAAAACTTTTAGCAATAACTGCTCTACTCAGTCACCCATCACAGGAAAAAACCAACCAAACAAACAAAAAAACCCCAAACAACAACAGCAGAACCACCCTGAGACTCTACCCCACTCATGCCAAGCTTAGATCTCATGGCATCAGGCTATAATGAGGCACTCAGCTGCACGCCCACGTCCTGCTGAGCTGGTACCAGAGTAGGGAGCTGTGACTTTTGCCCTGCTTGACGGTAATATGCCCTACCCACCCCTGAGTGTCAGTGGAGGTCACCTGGAGAGCCTGGACTCCCATCCCCAGTAGGCAGTAACAAGTAAGAACCCTCCCTATCCCTGCTGGAGTGGTGTCAGAGGAGAAGCAGTGGAGAGTCAGGATTTTCACCACTGCCCAGTGGTGATGAAGACATCCCCCTCCCTGTGGTGTCAGTGGAGGCAAATTGGGGAGGAGTAATGAGGCACTTCTGCCCCTCCCAACCAGAGTGGTATCTGCAAAGGCCTAAGGGGGTCAGAAATCCCACCCCTGCCCAGCAGTAACCAGGAACCTTTCCATCTTGAATGTCAGTGGTGGCCCAGTGGGAAACCTAGACTTCTACTCCTACCTGGCATTAACAAGGCAGTGTTCCCCCTTCCTGTGTCAGAACAGTGTCAGAGGAAGTCAGCTAAAGCAGAAGGTTTAAACAAGATCCAGAGTCTCATTTAAAAAATACCCCAAATGTCAAGTTTGCAAGTAAAAATCATTCACCATATCAAGACCTGGGAAGATCTCAACTTGAAAGTAAAAAGACGAGATCCCAATACTGAGATAACAGAGATGTTAGAATCATCTGAGAAAGATTCTAAAGCAATCATGAAGATGCTTCAACAAGCAATTACAAACACCCTTGAAACAAATGAAAAAATAGAAAGTCTCAGGAAAGAAATAAGTCTCGGGAAAGAACTAGAAAATATGAAAAAGAAACAAGCGGAAATTTTAGAACTGAAAAATACAATAACTGAGATAAAAACTTCAGTGAGTGGGATCAACAGCAGAATGGAGAGGACAGAGGAAAGAATCAGTGAACTTGAAGATAGAAGTTACCTGATCTGAACAATAGAGAGAAAATAGACTTTAAAAAAATGAACAGAGCCTCAAGGACCTCTGGGACTATAACAAAAGATCTAACGTTGGAGTGCCAGAAGGGGAGAGGAAAGAGGGTGCTGAAAAAATACTCAGAGAAATAATGGCTGAAAAACTCCCCAATTTTGTAAAAGACATAAACCTACAGAGTCAAGCTGAGTGGATACCCAAACAGGATAAACCCAAAGAAATCCACACTATGATACATCTGTGTTTTTAAAAAACCTGAAGTCAAAGAAAAAAAAAAAATTGGGCTTCCCTGGTGGTGCAGTGGTTGAGAGTCCGCCTGCCGATGCAGGGGACATGGGTTCGTGCCCCGGTCAGGGAAGATCCCACATGCCGCGGATCGGCTGGGCCCGTGAGCCATGGCCACTGATCCTGCGCGTCTGGAGCCTGTACTCCGCAACGGGAGAGGCCACAACAGTGAGAGGTCCATGTACAGCAAAAAAAAAAAAAAGAAAAAAAAATTGAAAGCAGCAAGAGAGAAACAATACCTTAACTGTAGGGAAAACAAATTTAAACAGGGGATTTTGCATCAGAAACCATGGGGCTAGAAGAAAGTGACATGACATTTCAACTCCTGAAAGAAAAGAATTCAGAATTCCATTTCTAGCAAAAATATCCTTTAGGAAAGGAAAGGGGGGATCAAGACATTCTCAGATGACGGAAAACTAAGAAAATTTGTTGTCAGCAGACCTATCCTAAAAGAATGGCCAAAGGAGTTCTCTAAACAGGAAAAAAAAAAAAAATTAAAGAAGGCATCTTGGAATGTTAGGAATGAAGAAAGAACATTTTTACTTTTTCTCTTGAATTTTCTGAATCATGCATGATGATTGAAGCAAAAATTATAATGTGGTCTGATGTGGTTCTAAATTACTCAGGAAATATTTAAGGCAATTGTATTATTGATGGCAGAAGATTAAGGGACGTAAAGTGAAAACCACATAATCATATCAATCAACGCAGAAAAAAGTTTGATAAAATTCAACATCCATTTGTGATTTTTTAAAAAAACTTGCAGAAAGCTAGGAATAGAGAGAAACTTCCTCAACTTGGCAAAGAGCATCTACAAACACCCACAGCTAACATTATACTTAATGGTGAAAGATTGAATGCTTTCTCCCTAAGACTGGGGACACCACTCTTACTCAACATAGTGCTGGAAGTTCTTGCTAGTGCAGTAAGGCATGAAAAGTAAATAAAAGGCATAGAGATTGGAAAGGAAGAAATAAGCTACACCTATTTGCAGATGACATGATTGTCTCTGTAGAAAAATCTTAAGAAATCTACCCCCGTCCAAAATGCCTAGACCTAATAAATGAGTTCATTATGGTGTCAGGATACAAGATAAAAATACAAAAAAATCAATTATATTTCTATAAGCTAGAAAAAACAGTTGGGCAACAAAACTAAATAATACAATACCATGTACACTTCAAAAAGTGAAATAGTCATAAATCTAACAAAACAGCTACTTGACTTGCTTGTTGAAAACCATAAAATGCTAATGAAAGAAATAAAAGAATATCTCAATAAATGGAGAGATACACCATGTTCACGGTAAAGATGTTGATTCTCCTCAAGTTGGTATAGAGGTTTAATGCAATTCCCATTAAAATCTCAGCAACATTTCTTGTAAGTTTGGACCAGATTATTCTAAAACTTATTAGGAAAGGTAAAGGAACGAGAATAGCTAAAACAATTTTGAGAAAGAAGAATAAGGCAGGACGGATCAGGCTACCCAGTTTCAAGACTTACTATATAGCTACAGTAATCCAGACTGTGTAGTGTTGGTGGAAGGATAGGCCTACAGATCAATGGAACAGAACAAAGAACCCAGAAATACACCCACACAAATATGCCCAACTGATTTTTGACAAAGGTGTAAATCCATTCAGTGGAACAGGGAATAACTTTTTCAACAAATGGTGACAAACAGATGAACACACACAACCCAATCTTGATCTAAACTCCTTACTTTATATAAAAAGTAACTCTAAATGGATCATTGTCCTCGATATAAAATGTAAAACTATAACATTTTTAGAAAAAAATTAGGAGAAAATCTTTGGGATTTAGACCTGGCAAAGAGTTCTTAGACTTGACATCAAAAGCGTCAAAGGAAAAATTGATAAAATGGATTTCCTCAAAATTAAACACTTTTGGGACTTCCCTGGTGGCGCAGTGGTTAAGAATCCTCCTGCCAATGCAGGGACATGGGTTCGAGCCCTGGTCCAGGAAGATCCCACATGCCGCGGAGCAACTAAGCCCGTGCGCCACAACGACTGAGCCTGCGCTCTAGAGCCCGCAAGCCACAACTACTGAGCCCGTGTGCTGCAACTGCAGAAGCCGGTGCGCTGTGGCGCCCGTGCTCCAAAACAAGAGAAGCCACCGCGATGAGAAGTCCACGCATTGCAACGAAGAGTAGCCCCCGCTCACCGCAACTAGAGAAAGCCCATGCGCAGCAACGAAGACACAGTGCAGCCAAAAATTAAATTAATTAATTTTAAAAAAATTAAACACTTCTGCTGTGCGAAAAACCTTGTTAAGAGGTTGAAAAGATAAGCTACAGACTGATAGAAGCTATTGGAAACCACATATTTGACAAAGAACTAATATCTAGGATATATAAAAACTCTCAAAACTCAACAGTAAATAATAACAATAGCAAAACAATCCAATTAGAAAGTGGGCAGGACTTCCCTGGTGGCGCAGTGGTTGGGAGTCCGCCTGCCAATGCCGAGGACGTGGGTTTGAGTCCTGGTCCGGGAGGATCCCACATGCCGCAGAGCGGCTAGGCCCGCGCGCCACAACTGAGCCTGCGCTCTAGAGCCCGCAAGCCACAACTACTAAAAGCCCACGCATCTAGAGCCCATGCTCCGCAACAAGAGAATCCACCACAATAAGAAGCCCACGCACTGCAAGGAACAGTAGCCTCCGCTTGCTGCAACTGGAGAAAGCCTGTGCACAGCACCTAAGACCCAACGCAACCAAAAATAAATAAATAAATTTATAAAAAGAAAGCAAGGCAAAAAACGTGAACAGCCGTTTTACCAAAGAGGATACACAGATGGCAAATAAGCAAATGAAAAGGTGTTCAACACCATTAGCCATTAGGGAAATGCAAATGAAAGCCACAATGAGATATTTCTACATGTCTCTCAGAATAGCTAAAATTAATAAATAGTGACAGTGCCAAAAGCTGGTGAGAGTGTGGAGCAGCTCATACGTTGCTCTAGGAATCCGATTCAGTGATATAAAGGAACAAATGCTTGATACACACAACTTGGATGAATCTCCAGAGGACTATGCTGAGCGAAAAAAGGCAACCCCAAACATACGTACTGGGTGACCCCGTTAATGCAGCATTCTTGACATAACGAGATTATAGGAACGAAGGACTGATGAGTGGTTGCCGGAGGTTGAGAGCCATGTGGGTATGCCTATAAAATGGCAACAGGAGGGATCACTGTGGTGATGGATGGAAATGTTTTGTATCCTGACTGTATCAGTGTCAATATCCCGGTTGTTACTATATTTTCAAGATGTTACCATTGGGGGAAACTGGGTATAGAGTACACAGGGATCTCTCTGAATCCCCTCCTACAACTGCATGTGAATCTGTAATGATCTCAAAATAAAATGTTTAATTTAAAAACAAAGAATAGGGGCTTCCCTGGTGGCGCAGTGGTTGAGAGTCTGCCTGCCGATGCAGGGGACACGGGTTCGTGCCCCGGTCTGGGAAGATCCCACATGCCGCGGAGCGGCTGGGCCCGTGAGCCATGGCCGCTCAGCCTGCGCGTCCGGAGCCTGCGCGTCTGGAGCCTGTGCTCCGCAGCGGGAGAGGCCACAACGGTGAGAGGCCTGCGTACCGCAAAAAATAATAATAAAAACAAAGAATAAAAAAATGATAGATAAAAAGGCACAAGAAGAAAAAAGAAGAAAAAAAAAGACACAAGAGAAGTGCAGGGTGTTATGAGGACTGTGGTGAAATTAAACAGGGGTATGTGGTAGAATGTGATGCGCCATCTTGCTTGAGTCATCAGAGTTGAGAGTTACTGTTCAGAGTAAAGATCCCTGGTTGTAAAGACTAGAAAATCACTTCAAAAGGAACTTATGCAAAAGAAGGGAATTTATAGAAAGTAATTGTATAAGAACTTTTGTTGCCAATGAAAGAAACCCAATTCAAACTGGCTTGAGGGGGGAAAAAAATCCGAAAAAGGCATTTGGGCTCCTATAATTGAAAGTCCAGGAGTAATGGCTTCAACTCAGGGATCTAGCTCCTTTTTGTGGCTCTGCTTCCTTTTGAGTCAGCTTCGTTCTCGGGGTGGGTGGGGGGGTGTGACCAAATGGGCTCCAGCAGCTCCTGGCTCAAATCCCACCAGCTTGGCACCCCAGAAAAAAGATGAGCCCTGTTTCCCAATAGCTTCAGCAAAAGTCCTGGGAATGAGTCTCGATAGCCTAATCAGGGTGTCACATGTCCATCCCTGAACCAATTACTGTGGCCAGATGGAAGTGACACTCTCCTTGGCCAGGCCTAGGTCATGTGCACACCCCTAAAGTTTGAGGGTGAGGCCAACCCCACAGGAACCACACGGCCCAAGAGGGAGGGGAGTAGTGGTCCCTTTACAGAATGGGTGCTGGTCAGGCCAAACCAACAGACATGTACTCATGGAATTCCAGAAAAAGCCTGCTTCTTCATTCTCTGTCCTCATGTTCTGAATTTCCATCACTCTAGTTCAGACATCCCAGATTGAGCTAGACTCTTCAGTTTCATTGTTCAGAAGAGAGAACAATGTATCTGACTGGACCAGCTTGGGACAGATATTCGGCCCTCCTCCAATCATCTGTGAACAGTAGGGTGGGGTCACCTACTACGCCCTTTGATGGACAGGGCAGTTCTTAGAGGGGCCAGACTGACACCCTGCAGCTGTCTATTATAGATACTCAGAGTTTCTAGAGGACCTAAATTAGTTTCTTATGAAAAAACAGGGGAATCTCCTAAAGGTTTTTTTTTTTTTTTTTTTTTCGGTACGTGAGCCTCTCACTGTTGTGGCCTCTCCCGTTGCGGAGTACAGGCTCCGGACGCGCAGGCTCAGCAGCCGTGGCCCACGGGCCCAGCCGCTCCGCAGCATGTGGGATCTTCCCAGACCGGGGCACGAACCCGTGTCCCCTGCATCGGCAGGCGGACTCTCAACCACTGCGCCACCAGGGAAGCCCCCTCCTAAAGGGTTTTGCAATAAGGGAGAGATGATGAATGGGGATCCCTGGGAGAAAGGTGGAATCCTCAGATTTCCCCTTGCTTTCCTTCTGAGGCTGACACAGAGAAGAGCAGTGGGTATGGGAGGTGGGCTGCACTGACCTTGAGTAATGCAGGGGTGGTGATGTTGAGAGACCCAATGGGTGGCTGGTGGAAGGGGAGGCTGGAGGCCCTGAGACAGTGCAGCGTTGGCAGCAACAAAACTGAGCCCTTGATGTGTAGGAAACCAGTGATCAAGACAGAGACTGGGCAACAGGTACCTGGGAACCGGACCGGGTGCAACTGGAGCAAGGCGGGTACCCCACTTCTGGTTCTACACGTTACTGCACGGTCTTGATCAGAGGAAGCAGGCAGGAGGCCATTTCTAGAGTGGGCGCTGGAGCAGAGAAGACCAGCAGCCTGGCCAGCTGACTCTCCTAGCTCCACATTCCCCTTCCCTCCTCTCCAGATGTGGACAGGACAGATTCTCCAGCTCTGGTTGACATCCACATCAGGTGAGCGCAGCCAGGAGTCCCCAGCTGTGCCCGGAGGAAGTGTGAGCAGAGAGCCTTAATCTAACAGAGAAAGAGCTTGGAAACCAAGTCAGCTAAATGGGGAGATTGGGACTGACATATATACATTAATATGTATAAAATAGATAACTAATGAGAACCTGCTGTGTAGCCCAGGGAACTCTACTCAGTGCTCTGTGGGGACCTAAATGGGAAGGAAATACAGAAAAGAGGGGATCTATGTATACATATGGCTGATTTCACTTCGCTGTGCAGCAGAAACTAACACAACACGGTAAAGCAACTCTATCCCAATTTAAAAAAAAAAAAAAAAGTGGGTAGAAAGGATGTTGATAATAGTGATGGCAGTAACGAGGGCAAACCTTTCTTGAGTGCCTACTATTTCCAGGCGCTGTTCTAAGATATTTTTAATGGGTCGTTTTCCTTTAATCTTTGCAACAGGCCTGTGACGTGGTACTCTATGAGGCAGACAGGCGAAACACCTTTGCCAAGGTCACTCGGGAACAAGGGTGATTTAACTCCATGGAAAATCAGCTACTAGGGCATCTGACCCCCCTCTACTTTTCCATCATCAACTCCAACTAACCTCCTCACACCCCCTCACTCGGCACCTCAAACCTCCTACGGTTTGTGGCGTGCTTCCTACTGCCTCCTGTCTCCATGCCTTTACACATGCTCTTCCCTCCTCCAGGAATGCTGTTCCCCCTAGTAAACTCTCACTCATCCTCCAAGACCGACTGCAGGCGTTGTTGTATTTTGGTCACTTTCCCTGATGCCGACCTGTGGATGGAATGACTCGCTCTCTTCTTACCTCCCAGTGATGACCTCTGTGGTGTCTGCATCACAGTGTACAGATAATGCTGTCTCCCAGGCCAGACCACGGGTGGGGCCGGGATCAAGTCTTACTCTTCTCTGCAGCAGCACATGCTCAGGTCCGGATGTCTGGTGGGTGTGGTTTTCTGTCCCCTGCCCACCCTCACCGTGGCACCTCTCTCCTCGTCTCTTGGCAGCCTGGCGTGGGGCTCCTTTACCTGCTGCATGGCAGCCTCTGTCACCACGCTCAACTCCTACACCAAGACGGTCATTGAGTTCCGGCACAAGCGCAAGGTCTTTGAGCAGGGCTACCGGGAGGAGCCGACCTTCATAGACCCTGAGGCCATCAAGTACTTCCGGGAGAGGTCAGTGCACACGGGGTCACCTCTGGCCACCACTGGGAATCAGAAGCCCGAGGCCCGGCCTCAGTGGCCACAGGGCGCCAGTCGAAAACTAGAGTGATCTGACGGAAGTGTTCTGGGGGGTTGCGGGTTGGAAGGGGCAGGCTGGGTGAGGCAGCGTTTGGACCCCACTATGTTGGAATTTCTGGGACATTTTAATGTTTTATGGGGCATGAGGTTGCCTTGGGCTTATGTGAACAGAGCCCGAGAAACCAAGAAGGGAATCAAGTTTGAGTGTTTGCCCTTGGGCCCCATGCTTCTTAGAACCAAGATAGGGTCACAGAGAGGCAGAACCAAGGTTTCCTTCTTGGGCTGTGTCACAGCACTGAGTGAAAAGAAGACTCAGCAGTGGGATCCGTGACGGTTGCTAGAGGAGGAGGGCTCCTCAAGGTCAGGGACCACATCCGATCACCTGAGTCCTTAGAGTCCTGCTGGGAATAGAGAAGATGACAATAAATAGTAGGTGGATGTATGGATGTATGGATGGATGGACGGTTGAGTGGATGGACAGATGTATGTATGGTTGGGTGGGTGGTTATGTGGATGAATTGATGGGTGGATGGATGGATGGATGGATGGATGGATGGATGGATGGATGGGTGGATGGATGGATGGGTGGATGGATGGGTGGATGGATGGATGGATGGATGGATGGGTGGATGGATGGATGGATGCATGGGTGGAAGGACAAGCAAATGGTTATCATATTTCCTGGAACCATCTCCTAAATAAACTACCTGTACCCAAATCTTTATCACAGCCTGCTTTTGGGGAGCTGATTGGACATGCCATAATGCCTTTTGGTGGCAGGGAACTGAAAGGTTCTCAGGACTGATGACAGAGTCTGAGGAGGAAAAGGGGGAAGGAGACTGTGGAGCTGGGCAGCACTGAGGAGTTGGACTCTTCGTGGGGCACATGGAAGGGTTTAAGTCAAGAAGTAGCACGGTGGAGGATGGTGGGGGCCACACCAGAACCTCCCTCTGACTGCTGCAGACCCCATCATCTCTCCCTTGCCCCATGAGCCTCCTTTCTGTCTCTTGAACACTACAAGCTCATCCCCACCTCAGGGCCTTTGCACCTGCTGTGCCCCTGCCTGGAATCCTCACCTGGCTGGCTCACTCAGGTCATGGCTCAGATGTCACGTATTCAGTGAAGCCTTCCTTAATCACTTCATCTAAATTTGTACACCCCCATACACCCTGTCCTAGTCACTCTTTATCATTGCTATTTTTTCATAGCACCTACACAACCTGACATTATTATTATTATTATTATTATTATTATTTTGCGGTATGCGGGCCTCTCACTGTTGTGGCCTCTCCCGTTGCGGAGCACAGGCTCCGGACGCGCAGGCTCAGCGGCCATGGCTCACGGGCCCAGCTGCTCCGCGGCATGTGGGATCTTCCCAGACCGGGGCACGAACCCGTGTCCCCTGCATCGGCAGGCGGACTCTCAACCACTGTGCCACCAGGGAAGCCCCTGACATTATTTTATTTGTTTGTCTGTTTGGTAGTTTGTAGACCGGGAGCTCCATGATGGAAGGGCTCTGCTGACTTCTTCCCCACTGTATTTTGAGCACCGAGGACTGGGCCAGGCACCTAATAGGTGCTCATTTAACATTTTGGGGGTTAGTTTGGGGGGGGTGTGTGTGTGATTGGCTGAATACTTCTCTTTGGAGACCTCAGCCCTGACTGCCTCGTCCACTTTCAGCTCAAGCCCCACCATCACTGGGCAGGTTCAGCATCCCAGCGCCCCTTCATCAAAGTCCCAGGTCAGTTGTCCAGTCCTGGGCCTGTCAGGTGTGGTCAGGGAGGTCAGGCCAGCCTGGCACACAGGCCTGCCTTGCTCACGGCTGTGGAAAGAGCCCGTCCGCTAGGAAGGTGGTGATGACTGGCAGAGCACGGGACCCGTAGTAGGTGCTCAGGAAGTGTTTACAGCAGCTGCGTGGGCAGCCTTGTGTCTAAAGCTGCCCCATGGGCACCGCATCTTCTGTCGCCTGGGCTGTGGGAGAGCCCGGAGCATCATGGGCTCCCTCGTTCTCCTGAGGCAGAAGACAGGACCTCTTTGTACCTCATCAGCCAGAAGCTGCTGTTCGCTGGTCCTGAACAGCTCAGGCCCCAACGATGTGGGAGAAGATAAAGGCTTCCCAGCATATGTGCAGAATATCACTTTACACGTTCCTAACTTGAACATTATGCAGAGGTTCATCAAATTTTATTTCCCTTCCTCTCCAAGGAGAACACTTCAGCTTAGCCGGGCTGTTCATTTTTTTTTCTTTCTTTCTTTTTTTTGGTGCCTTCTCTGCAAAGAGCTCAGAGCACACAGACAGATGTCTACACAGGTCTGTGGGGACCCAGCAGCAGGGCTGAACTCCTGCAGTGGCCAGAGTTCCTGAAACCATAGCCAGGGACGTAAGGGAAGAGATCCTTGAGCCCCCCTGCCCACGTTTCTTACTCCTTGGGGAACAGGGTGTGCTGTGGAGAGAATAGGGGTTTGAGGGCCCCCCTGACCTGAATTTTCCAGTTCTGTCTTCTCACTGCTATGTGACTTGGGGCAAGTCACTGAGCGCCTCTGGGTCGATTTCCGCTGACCTACAGTAGGAGAACCCAGAGCTCTCGTCATCTCGGGAAGGCTCAAATTGGACCCAGGTCACGTGGTAAGCACAGTGCATGGCACATGGAGGGCATTTCATGTGTCCCTTCTGCGACTGATACAAAGTACAAAGCTTGGGAATGACCAGCTTAGGATGGAGGGGAAGACAGTGTTGTGGATATCGGGCATCTAAGAAGCACGTTAGTAACCACAGCGGGGGCTTCCCTGGTGGCGCAGTGGTTGAGAGTCCGCCTGCCGATGCAGGGGACACGGGTTCGTGCCCCGGTCCGGGAAAGTCCCACATGCCGCGGAGCGGCTGGGCCCGTGAGCCATGGCCGCTGAGCCTGCGCGTCCGGAGCCTGTGCTCCGCAACGGGAGAGGCCACAGCAGTGAGAGGCCCGCGTACCACAAAAAAAAATAAAAATAAAAAATAACCACAGCAAACAGGTGGGTGAGGTGCGAGGTGGGCTGTGAATACGGAAGAGCGCTGTGGGATAAGACGTGCCCTTGGAGAGGGTGCAGGTTTTCCCAGGCGCCCCCCGCCCCCGCCCTTGCCATTCCTATCAGCGGAGAGCCACCCCTGACTGAGGACAAGACGGTGCCCTGTGGAGGCTGATGGAGTAGGAGGGCCCGTACTGCCGCCCACCCCACTGCACCCCGTCCCCGTCCTGCTGGATTTTTCTCTGCAGGAGCCAGTTGTGAGTCTGAGGAGTGATCGGGCAGATTCCGAACCATTTTCAGAGGTTGTGAAATGTAGTGGTGTGTGGAAGAAAGGTATGGGTGTGTGTGTGTGTGTGTGTGTGTGTGTGTGCATGTGTAGGGGCCAGTGTGCCCCTGTATGTTGGGCTTGTGGGGGAGGGCGAGCCTGCTTCCTCTGAGCAGACTTGCCTGTCCCAGCTCTGAGAAACGTCTGGCCTTAAACCCTCCCAGCCTCACCCTGCCTATTGTCCCCAAGAAGGGCGTCTTAATCGGGCCTCCCAGGGGAGGGTCGAAAGCTGCAGGACGAAAGGTAAATATCTGCACATCGGGGCTTTCTTGAATGCTTGACGTTCAGATCTCGTTTAACAATGCGGGGAAGGAAATGAGACCCTGTTGGATTGGACTCCAGGGGGAATTCAACTGAGCCAGCATCCCGCTCCCGGGAAAGCCGCCGTGGGTGGGTGGGAGCAAAGGGCCGGGGCCTCCAGGGAGGAGCGCAGCTGCCCTCCCCAGGGTCAGATCACCCCGTCACATGCCCTTGCTCCAAGGCATGAGGTGCGCGTCCCAGTCTCTGAACTTGTGCACGCACTTTATCTGCCTCCGCGCCAGAGCAGTGAGCTTTCTTGGCTTCCGCTCTGTCCCTGACACCTAGAGCCACAGATGCTCAACAAGTTATTAACTATCCGTAGTAATTATATTGTTCATTATAGTGGTGCAGTCCCCTCTGTTGCAAGCACTGTTCGAGGGTCTTACCTGTACACTCGCACTTAACCCTGTGGAAGCCACGAGGAAATAGACCAGGGCTGGAATGAGCTCTGCAGTTTATTAGTTGTGAGTCCCCTGGTGAGTCACTCACCTCAGAGCCTTCCAGCCTCTTCCATCACCTGCCGGCCCCCCCGCTCTGGTCTAGGGAGTGCAGCAAATCACCCTGGGTGCTGCGATGGGGTCTCCTGGAGGTCACTCCAGGTGGAGGGCTGGGCACCCCGGGAAAGGCAGAGGCTAGAGAAGCCTTCACAGACGAGACCCTCAAGCCAGGTTTTTAAAGGTACGCACAGTGTGCATGGCCAGATGGGCAGTGGGTGGGAGAAGGCGTTCCCAGGCACAGGCAACAGTGCGAGCAAAGGCCAGGACGGGCAACACACAAGGGTAGTTAGGAAACTCTAAGCAGTTTGGTGTGATTTGAGAGTAGGGTATGGGTGGGAGTTCGGCCTGGCTGTCTCATCTCTCTCGTCCTCCCACAGCATTTGGGGTGGGGGGGGGGGTGCTGGCGCAGTAGCGGACTGGATGTTACTGGGATGAGAAGGCGGCATGGGGACCGTCCCCAAGCCTCCTTCCTGGGTGCCAGGCCTCACGGGGCTCTGGGCAGATGCAGAGCAGCTGCACCCCAACCTGGGGGCGATCGGCTTGGACATAAGTCGTTCTGGCATAGTGGCGGACCACCCCCTCTTTACCCATCCCCACGACTGGAGCAGAAAGGGCCGTAAGGACCCCACTCCCCACTGGTTCTGCTCTCTCTCCTGTCTGTTGTCACGAACCTTTGGAAGGGCTAGTCTTCACCTCCTCACCTCCCCTCATGGCTCGACCCACTGCAAGCTGCCCTCCACCCCTGACTCCGCTGAACCAGCTCCCAGAGGCCTAGATGATGTGCACACACCCTCCCTCCCAGCTCCCACCAGCCACTCTTCTGGTCTCCAGGCAGCCCTTCCCACCCCCTCCTCCTTGTTCTGTTAAATGGAGATGCTCCCAAAGTCCGTTTTAGGCCCTTCCTCGACATTAGCCTCGGCGGCCACATACGCACCAGGACTCCTGAATTCTTAGTCCCCTCCTGACCCCCAGCCCCATATCCAGCCGCCTCCCTGGTGTTTCCACTCTGGATCTTCAAAGGCATCAAAAATCAACACGGCCAGTACCCACTCATGATGGTCTCCTCCAAACCTGGTCCTATTTCCACGCTCCTCCCCAGGGTGGTCCTGCTTGTGCAAGCAGACATCTGCACATCATGTCAGGACACCCCAAATCCAGTGGAGGTGAGATGTAAATCCCACATCTGTCCTCCCCCAGCAGCCAAAGCCTCTTCACTATGCTAATGTGATCAGGGTGCCTCTACCCTCATCTTTCTGCTAAAACACTGCAGTGCCTCCCCACAACCTCAGGACAAAGGCGCAGCTCCCCCCCCCATAACTTATGAGCCTCCCTGTGGACCCGGGCCCCTTCGCCTGCACACAGCTGCCCGTCCCCTGGAAGTTCCCCAGACAGAGTCGTTCTGCTTCCATGCAGCCTCAGGATGGCTGTCCTCTCTATCTGGGGTGCCCCCCATTCTTCGCCTTGTTGGTTCTGGGCCTGCAGATCTTACCTCAAGCATCGATTCTTTTTTTTCTTTTTCTTTTAGAATCAATTTTATTTATTTTTGGTTGTGTTGGGTCTTCGTTGCTGCGCACGGGCTTTCTCTAGTTGTGGCGAGCGGGGGCTACTCGTTGTTGCGGTGCGTGGGCTTCTCATTGCGGTGGCCTCTCTTATTGTGGAGCATGGGTTCTAGGTGCGCAGGCTTCAGTAGTTGTGGCACGCAGGCTCAGTAGTTGTGGCTCACGGGCTCTAGAGTGCAGGCTCAGTAGTTGTGGCGCACGGGCTTAGTTGCTCTGCGGCATGTGGGATCTTCCTGGACCAAGGCTCGAACCCATGTCCCCTGCATTGGCAGGCCGATTCTTAACCACTGCGCCACCAAGGAAGTCCTCAAGCATCGATTCTGAACTGGACTGAGTTCCCCCGCCCGTCCTCTCTCAGCACTGGCCACGGATGCAAGTTCCACGGGGCAGGGATACAGGTCCACTCCCTTCTTTATTCCCAAGTAAGGGATGGATGGAGAGGGTGACAGCAGAGGGGAAGGAGCCTTGTGGGGAGGTCGCTGGTCAGTCTGTTGGCCAAGGTGACCTTTGTCCTCTAGGAGCTGCCACTGGTCTTGCTTGCATGGCCTTTCCCACACTGCTGCCGCCATGCTGAACAGCACACTGCTCAGGTGCGCTCACCTCTGCTCACCTGGTCTTTTGACTTTTGAGATAAGTCAGGTGTAGAGGTTTTCATGTTGTCAGGGGCCTTTAGACCTGTTGAAGGCGGGCACAGGGTGCAGGGGTAGGGGCTCCACTAACGCTAGTGATTGTTTTCCTGAGTGGTAATTTCTAGCCCATGCTGTTCCCCAAATAATATCAAGGCGCTGATATCTAGAGGCGTCTTTTTAAAACCCAGTAGAGGAACAGGAGGTAGAACTGTCAGCCACACACGAAGGTCAGGGGAGGGCGCTGGCACCGTGGCTATTTATCCTCCCTGTATTTTCCAGCCGTTCTGTATCATGATGACCTTACAAAATGGCAAAAGAGAGAGAAAAAAAGAATCTTTTAAATACCCGTTTATTTCCGCCGTCTTGGAATGGCACTTCCGCTGGGATGTTATAGAATCTTAATCTCCCACCTGTGGTCATTTATTTGACAAATTTTCTTTTAATTTCATCCTTCATTCCATCATCAGTGCATCATTTAAAAATCATGGTGTTTGGGCTTCCCTGGTGGCGCAGTGGTTGAGAGTCCGCCTGCCGATGCAGGGGACGCAGGTTCGTGCCCCGGTCTGGGAAGATCCCACATGCCGTGGAGCGGCTGGGCCCGCGAGCCATGGCCGCTGAGCCTGCGCGTCTGGAGCCTGTGCTCCGCAACGGGAGAGGCCGCGACAGTGAGAGGCCCGCGTACCGTAAAAAAAAAAAAAAAATCATTGTGTTCTTTGTCCTCTGTGACTGTTTCTTAGCCATTTAACCTCTGAGACGTGTTCGAGCACAGCTCCCTCTTACCTGTCTGTTTCCACTCTCGCTGCTTGAATATTACTTCTCAGGGATGCCTCGCACCTCTTGCGAGGTGCCCAGAAATTAGAGATGGCGCCATGGAAGGTTCAGGGCCCTCCCAAGATTAGCTCGATGACCAACGCTTTGTGAAAGGAAAGCGAAAAGAACAGAGTGGTCCTTGAACTGGAAATGATCCTGCAGGACAGCTGCTCCCTGACCTCCATGTTTTCTCCAAATCTCAGCCCAGTGGAGGCGGGAGGGCTCCGGGTGCCCTCCTTCCCACCGTCACTACTGCGGGCTCTTCGGTGAAGCTCATTTGCAGCTGGGACTGTGGGGAAGGCACTGGAGGCCTGGGCCCACTGGGTGACAGCCCAGGACGTAGAGGGTGACTGGGCTGACCCTTTGCGGAGCCTCACAAGTGCCCAGAGCCCAGGGTCCAATGCCTAGTTCCTCAGATGTGGTCTGGGGCCCAACAGCATCGACCCCACCTGGAAACCTGTTAGAATGCAGGCCTTGCCCCAGACCCACTGCCCCAGACCCACTGAACCAGAATCTGCATTTTTAAAAGCTCCTCGGGTGATCTGTGGGCACTGGCACATTTGGGAAACGTTGGGCTAGAGGAC
This sequence comes from Orcinus orca, assembly GCF_937001465.1. Lineage (NCBI taxonomy): Eukaryota > Metazoa > Chordata > Mammalia > Artiodactyla > Delphinidae > Orcinus > Orcinus orca. The sequence goes on along the minus strand of NC_064574.1, from coordinate 70,864,197 downwards.
AGAGCAGATGCAGCCCGGTTATGGGTCAGGAGGTGGACATGGCCAGTAGAGGCCAGTGGATAAAGAAGGGTTCTACACCTCAGTGCTACTCAAAGTGTGGTCCCTGGACCAGGGCCCATTTGCAAATGTCCATGATGATATAAGGAGAGGAACTGAGACACGTGTTTGGAAACTTTCATAGTGAGTTGATATCGCTGGTACACCCAAGCTTACCTTTTGTGTGTGTGTGTGTGTGTGTTTCATTTTCTAGCAACTCATTTTTATTGTATTTTATTAAAAATTTGGTCCGAGGTAGATTGAAAATTAAGGGGGAAAAACCTAGTCCTTTATCAGATGGTTCGAGAAGCCCACCACGTAGACTGCCACTTTATACCAGGAAGTGACTGGAGATTTGGGAAACAAGCCAGCCTGGGGCAGCAAGAAAGGGTTTGGCTTTGAGGATGGCGCAGAGAGGGCCACGGCAGCTGGAGCGCGCTGGGAGCTGTGTGCTGGGGAGGCCTGGGGCTCCCGCCACAACAGAGGTAAGACCCGGTAGACCTCTTGCCAGTGCCCCAGCTGCTGTGGCCACACTTGGCTCTGGAATTAGATGGGCAGGTGCCAGGGGTCTCTCCGTAAGACAAGACATTTGTTCACACCATCAAATCCTCGGAGCCTCCCTGCTCCATCGCTTGCGTCCTTCTCTTCTCTCAGAAAGAGCAAATGCCCAGGCTCAACCCGATTCCAGATGTTGTAGGTCATTGGGGCAGTGACTCTGTGACAGTGTGGTCACACCCCCCGCCGCCATTTGCACACCTGCTGGCTGTTCTGGGAGAGCCCGAGTTGGATGGTGCCCAGCCCCGCTTTCCACTGGGACCTCCTAGTGTAGGTGTACCCATGGTGAGTCTGACAGAGCATCCCTTGCCAGCCGGGAATCTGCAGGTCACAATGGAAACAGGCTTGGGCCCTGTTTCTTTTTCTTTTTTTTTTTTTTTTGCGGTACGCGGGGCTCTCACTCTTGTGGCCTCTCCCGTTGTGGAGCACAGGCTCCGGACGCACAGCCTCAGCGGCCATGGCTCACGTGCCCAGCCGCTCCGCGGCATGTGGGATCTTCCCGAACCGGGGCACGAACCCGTGTCCCCTGCATCGGCAGGCGGACTCTCAACCCCTGCGCCACCAGGGAAGCCCGGGCCTGTTTCTTGATAAACCTGAGTTCAAATCCCTGCCCTGCCACCAGCCAGCTGCCGGGGTGGAGCTGGCCCATGAGAGCAGAGTGTACAGATGCCTTCCTGGTGCCACGTTCAGTGACATCACACGTTCAGTGATGTCCAGAGGTGTTTGACACTTTGAAGCCTTTTCTCTGCTTCAGATCAGCCGTGCTGGGAGTCTTCAGCCCACAGAGGTCCACAGACACCCCAAAGCAGAGCACCCTCTCTTGTAGAGGTGGTTGTTGATCTTTACCAGCACACCACTAGACTTTGGGCAAGTTACAAAGTTTTCACATCTGTAAAATGGGGATGATGGTAACGATGATGACGATGGTAGTGCCTCTGTGGTTGGGATACAGGTTTGAATCAGTGTAAATATACCGCAAATAATGAGGATTTAAACAATGTACAAGTTTATTTCTCTCTCCTGTGAAAGTCTGAGCAGTTACCTCTGTTTCTGTCGCCTTTCCCTAGGGATCATTCACCTTTCTGCACATCACAGCATCGGTTCACTCAGCCCCTGCTCTGACTCTCCTTGTCCCCAGTTTGGGGAGACTCTTCTCTTCTGGGGCATAAGGCTGTGCTGTGACTCCCTGTGCTTCCCTCTGCCCTGAATCCAGAGGTGTTTCATACTTTGAAGCCTTTTCTCTGCTTCTTGGAAAACATCCCTTTCCTGACGCAACGAGGTCAAAATGATGAAATGAAAGGAAAGGGTGTATGTGGGGATTTTTGAGGGGAAGCATTGGTTAATATGTTAAAATAATAGCCTTCTGCATCAGGAGCTGGGAGGTGGAGTCACAGAGTGACCAACCGCAAAGGACCCAGCGATGAGGATGCCGACGATGATAATAACAGTTGTGACAGTAGCAAGTGCAGGCGGTGCTGTAAGAACGCCAAACAGATGGAGCTGGAGCGTGTACTATTCACTGAATCCTTATGACAACCCTAAGAGTGGGTACGTCATTATGCCCATTTATCAGATGAGGAAATCGAGGCTCAGGGATGACAGGGACGTGTCCAGACTCAGAGCTAGTACATGGTGGAGCCACCGCTCCACCCGCTCACAGAGGAGACGCTGAGACCCGGAGAGGAAGGTGACACAGCAGGTGCGTGGAGGGCCTGAGGGGCCCTGGGCCCCACCCGCTGCCCCTTCTGAGCACTGCTTCACCCCAAGCATCCCCCGCTAACCCTTCAAGGCACTTATTTAGATGCGTGGGTCACCCCTCACACCACCATCAAAAAAAAAAACAAAAAAAACCCTGTCTTCAGAAAGCACATAATATTTCCTGCAGGACGTACTTCAAATTAAAGAAGATAGTCGTCTAGTGACAGTTGAGTATTTCCTTTTCTTTCAGTACAAAGGTCAGCCTCCCTGGATGAACCTGGGCTGCCTCCCCGGTGGTCTGCTCTTAGCCTTGGCTTCCTTTCCTCAACTCCCTGCCTCCCTACCTACCCCACTCTCCCTTCCCTCCCTTCTGACATTCTTTGGGATACTTTGTGCCATCGCTGTGCTAGGCCCAGAGACTACAAGTGGAGAAGGAGATAAACTCCATCCTTCTTCTCTCTGAGTCTAAAATGTTTGTGGGGAGACCAATGATTAAACAGATTGAAAACCAGTAGTAGTGCTACTCTGTTCTGAGCCCTCCCTCCGTGCCAGGTCCTGGGCTTCTGACCTCACAACAACCAGTGGGGCGGTGGTAGCTGTCCTACAGTCATTCCTACCACCACTGTCCTGCCCATGGCCACGTAGAAAACTCTGGATCACAGAGATTCAGAGCGGGTGAGCTGTCCATTCATAACAGAGCTGGGCTCAGCCACGATCCTGCCTCACTGCAGGGCCCAAGGTCTCAGTTGTGCCCAAGGCATCCTCTTGTCCTCACGTGTTTTCTGCCAGGAAGCACGGGGGTTAGGGGGACAAAGGGTCACAGGCGTTGCCGTAACCGAGCGTTAGCCACTCACCAGACAGCTGCCAGGACCCTGCAGGCCGTTTATTTTCATTGGCGAACCTGGTGGAGAGGGCTGCATTTGTGCAAGGAACCAGCTCTTCCCAGAACGGCCACGCAGCACAGCAGAAAGACAGGTAGACCTGGGCTGGATCCCAGCTCCCTCGCTGAGAGGCGAGCGCGTCCTGTGGCTTTCAGGATGCAGCTCCAGCATCGCTTCCTCCTGCGAAGCCTCTGCTGGTCCCGACACAAGTGAATCTCAACCCTGGCTGTACACTGTGATCACCGGGCAGCTTGAAACTCCCCTGGTGACTTCAGGGGGCCTCCACATGGAGAACCACTGGCTAGACCAGAGGTTAAACCTACTATCTCCCGGAAGCCAGGTCCAGGCCACCACCTGCTGTACATAATCATCTATTAAACAATGTGCCCTGGGCTTCCCTAGTGGCGCAGTGGTTGAGGGTCCGCCTGCCGATGCAGGGCACATGGGTTCGTGCCCTGGTCCGGGAAGATCCCACATGCCGCGGAGCGGCTGGGCCCGTGAGCCATGGCCGCTGAGCCTGCGCGTCTGGAGCCTGTGCTCCGCAACAGGAGAGGCCACAACAGTGAGAGGCCCGCGTACCGCAAAAAAAAAAAAACAAAACAAAACAAACAAAAAACCCCAATGTGCCCATTTGTTTGCATATTGTCTGTGGCTGCTTTTCAACTGCAAAAAAAAAAAATCAGATTACAAAAAATCTGTTTAATTTGAGGCTATTTATGTAAAAAAAAGTATTAATTCTGAAACCCTAAACTACTATCTGTGGTGATCTCCCTTCATGGAGGTTTAATTATAGGGGGACTTTTGCTCTGTCTATAGGGTTGGATTTTTTTTTTTTTTTTTTTTTTCCCGGTACGCGGGCCTCTCACTCTTGTGGCCTCTCCCGTTGCGGAGCACAGGCTCCAGACGCGCAGGCTCAGCGGCCATGGCTCATGGGCCCAGCCGCTCCGCGGCATGTGGGATCCTCCCGGACCGGGGCACGAACCCGTGTCCTCTGCATCGGCAGGTGGACTCTCAACCACTGCACCACCAGGGAAGCCCATAGAGTTGGAAATTTTTAAACAAGCCTGTGCTATAAGGAAACTAACAAGAATGTTTCCACTAAAAAACAAAAATCAAAAAAACAACCAACCAAACAAACAAAAATACATCTTCCCTTATACTGAACCTCCCTTGAACCTTCCTATAGTGTCAGTTATTATAGGATATCTGCCTTCCTATAGCATCTACACTCAGGCCTTTGTTCTGCCATCTGGGGCTTCCTAGGCCACAGAAGGTCCTTGTTAATAAGATCTGTGTTCAGAGTTTGTCTCCTGGGAAGCACAGGCCTATAGCCCCTGGTACAGACATTATCGTAGGCAATCCCGAAGTGTGTTATTTAATGCATGGGATTTACTAACTCGTGTGCATGCTTGACTTCCTGCTTGACTAGAAGCTCTTTGAGGGCAGAGACTATGAAGTAGACATTTCCACCCTCTACAGCATCTGGTACAAACTACACAGAGCAGGGCCTTAGGAAATCCCTGCTGAATGCGTGAATGAACAATGTTAGGAGACCCAAATTATCATTGCATGAGTATTTCTTTCCCTTCTACTGGGGACACTTCTGGCATTGCTTGCTTGTCAGTCACCGCCTGCCCCACGTCTCCTCTAGCCCCAAGCTTCTGGACACAGCTATGCAACTAGGAATAAGAGGTGATGGGAAGAGTCAGAAAACAGGGGAGGTGCATTTGCTTTGGAAAGAATTGAGACATCCTTGCGTGAGAGAAAAGAGGAGAGCAGTGGAAAGAAGAGGAGGGTGGGGAAGAGGGAAGACTCCATGCTGGGGGCACTGGAGAGAGTGTAGGGGGCCCTGAAAGTGAGATGTGAGATGAGAGAGGTTCTAGGACAGCTGCAAGGCAAATAAAAGCAAAGCAAGGAATAGAGGGCCGATGTCAAGGTGCAGGGCCACAGATAAGGAATTGGGGTGCTTTCGGTGTTCTTTAGGACATACAGTAATGGTTGGAATTGTTTCTACGTTAGAGGCCTAGGTTATGTTTGTCTAAAGGTGAGGCACATGTGGACCGGACCTCGTAGAGCTCTGGAATGTATTTGGGTTACACGTGGATGAGTGCCATGTGGGACTATGGCCCTGCGCATTCTCTGGCTCAGTCATCGGTGGGATGGGGGTGAGGATGGGATGTGTTGGAGAATCTGCAGCTGCTTCCACTCTGACGCTTCCTCTGCTCTGTGCTTGTCATCCCATCCCCGGCCAGGCCAGTAGAGACAGCTCCCTCTGGAACTGCAGTGATCTTGAGATGCCAGAGGAGAAATGCTCACAGTTGTTGGTGGGAAAGAGCGCTGTGGCAGAGGTCAGAAGACCAGGGCTTTGTTTCTATGTAGAAATGACTTTAGGGAATGTTTTGATTTAGTTAAAGAAAGTGACGCAGCGAATAAAAGTCCTTTGCCCCCAAATCAGGAAATAGGGGTAAGTTCAAAAAGAAGGTTCTAGATTTAATCCGCTATATTCTTATTATCTGGAGTTAATCACCACTAACCCTTTGGTATATGTTCTGGCAAGTAATGTTTTGTGCATATTCGTGTGTAATTTTTAAGCAAATCAAACTGTACACATTCTCGTGTCATATGCTATTTGCATGTGATTGAACATCTTTTTGTGAGAGCATGTAGGTTTGCATCCCTATTCCGCCTCTAATTTATCAGCTGCATGGCACCTGATTGGTCACATCACCGTTCAATACCTCAGTTTCTTCATCAATAAAATGGAACGATAATAATGCCCATCTCACAGGGCCGTGGGAAGGATCCCGTGGGACGATGGGCCACGTTGCTTCGCAAAATGTTCCCCAGAGGGGCGGGGCTGCGTTTTTCAGGTCCCGGGTCTCTGCCGGCTCAGCCTGCTTTTTCTTACACTGGCTTTTGGCTTCTTTTCTTTCCAGGATGGAGAAGGGGGATGGGCACGAGGAGGACTTTCGCTTGGATTGCCGCCACGAGAGATACACTGCCCGTAAGTGGCCTCACCTGCAGGAGCCAGTGCTGCAGATTCGTGAGCTGTCTGAGAAGAGAGGACCCTGGAGATGGGCCAGGCCAACCTCTCCCTGCCCCCCTGCATTCTCCCCCAGACACATACTGCAGATGGCGAAACTGAGGCTGGGGTCTTAGCAGAGCAAGTCTTCCGCACATGGCAGCCACGGCCCTTGCAATGGGGTCGGAATGCTAAGGGAGCAAGAGGGACACGGGGGTGCCTTAAAGACAGGCAGGCGAACCACAGCTCCATCCAGGCCGGGGTTAGCCATTGGCTGGAAGGGACAATGGCTCCGGGGCAGAGCTAGCAAGTCAGGGAGGTGATAGCTCACAAGATCTGTCTGAGCAGTGGATACTGGTGGCAGCTCAGAATGCACGGACTTCATATGCCTCACTGTGGGGGTCAGAATCTAGGGCTCCTATTCAGAAAACAAATGCCTGGACCAGAAAGCAAAGGGGAGGTCAAAGGAGAGAAAGGCCTTGCTCTGCACAGAAAAGAAAGGAGCTGAGACTAAAGTGGCAGGATCTCATCCGAGCCTGCTGAATGCCCACCCCGTGCTCCCTGCCCACCCCGCTCTGTACTAAGGGCTTTTTATGCCTGATCTCCTGTTCTTGCTGACCGCCAACCCCTACAGCCGGGATTACTAACCACACTTTGCAGAAATGAGGGCTCAGAGAGGTGGAGCAACTTGCCTAAGGTCACACAGCTTAGCTAGTCAGTGGCAGGGCCCTTAGAGCAGGTGCTGTCTGTGCCCTGCCTGTATCTCTCAGACCTTTTAGGAAGCTACGAGGCATCCCAGCTGCCAGTATCTGCATCTCTGTGCCTGGGGGCTTGCCCCACCTCCACCCACAGAAGGCAGGAAGTGCCAGGGAAGCTGGCATATAGATACCCCGGCTCCCTCGCCCCTTGAGTGGTATCGCCCCGAGGTGTGTGATTTGCAGGATTAGCCAGGTTTACCAGGTCTAGCAGCTGCCTGGGTTGGCCGCCTTCCCTCCCCTGGGCCACATCCCCGCCTCTGTCAAGTTTCCCTGCATCTTTGTAGTGTCACCCCTTTGCTCCAATTCCTATCTCAGGGTTTGCCTCTGGGGAATCTGAACTAAGAGAGCAGAGATTTAAACTCAGATTTGTCTGCCCCCAACCCCTGGGATCCTAGTAACAGAGTGAGAAATGGCTCTGCTGAGAGGAGAAGATGGAGGCGGGTGAAAGAGCCTGGGAGGAGGCCCGGCTGGAGAGGAGGAGAGGGTCTGGTCTTCACGCTGAGGGAAGAGGCTCCTGTAGGAGACACCAGCCCAGGAAGATGTCCAGAATGCTAACTGCCTACCCGAGGAACTGGGGTGGATGCTGGGCCCACAGACTGTGGCTTTATGGCAGGTGTCAGGGTGGGGGGCTTCCTGGAGGAAGGGGTCAAGAGCCAGGGCATGGAGGAGGCTGGGGAGCACCTGCCTCAGGGATAACAGAAGAGAGCAGGAATCCACCAGAGGGGTTCAGGAAGCACATGGTAGGGACACAGGCTGAGAGCCCTGGCATGTTCCAGAGGGCCACCGGCTCCCCTGCTTGGGCCGGAGCCCCCTGAGGCCCCTGCAGAGTGGGCAGGAAGCCCTGGGTGGAAAGAGGTCGTGGGGATTGTCTTGGGGGCAGCTAGGGAGCTGGGAGGAGGAAAGGCCAGATCCCTGAGGGCTGACGATGGAAGAAAGAGTCCAGAGAGCAAATCTGGCCCTGAAAGCGAGCCCTGGGATGGAAAGTGAGGACAGCCAGTGTCGGCGGAGCCGCAGAAGCCCTGCACCCCCAACCCAGCCCCTCACCTCTGTCCTGGCGTCCACTTCACCTCCCAGGCATCACATGCATTCCCCAGGTCAACAGCCTGCAGAGAATTCCACCTTTCGTGCCCTCGGCAAATACTGAGCTGTGCAGACCCTCTGTGCGGGCACTGGAGATGCAGCCGGGAGCCAGAGCAGGCAAAGCTCCTGCCTTGTGGGGTGGGAGTCCAGAGGGAGGGAGAATCAGGAAAGAAGTGAACTCAGAAACAAGCATGGTGATCTCAAGTGCTAAGGAACGTGATGATAAAGAGGGATCGGGGGAGGCCTCCTTAGAGCCACCTCTTTGAGGGGCCGCTGGAGCTGGGGCCTAAGGAAATAGATGGAGTCAGTCAAACAAAGAGCCTTCCAGGCAGAGGGGCCTGCAGGTGCCAAGTCTCCGCAGCAGCCAGCACTGGAGGCCACGTGGCCGGAGCAGGGAAGCGATGGGGGTTGGGGATTGGGATGCGGGAGGAGACGGGGCTGGGGTGCCCAGGAGGCAGGACCATGGGAAGGAGCTGGCTCTGCAGTGGGGGGGAGGGGCATTGTGAGCGCGGAAGAGACTTGCCCAGATTATTTATCTGTATCTGTATCTATAGCTGTGTCTATATCTGTGTCTACATCACCTTTACCTATATCCGCATCTATCCATCCCTCCTTCCATCCATCTGCAATGTGGGAAAAGGATGGGAGGGGAGGAAGAGTAGAGGCCAGCAGACCAGCTTAGATGCTGTCCCCTCATCCCCGGAGTGACGGCGGCCTGACCTGTGGCAACAGAGATAAAAGTGGGAGGATCCAAGAATTTTTTGCCGGAAGAGCCGTCTGAGTGCTTTGTGCTCCTGTGGAAGCAGATCCCGAGATAAGGACCCAACAGCAAGCACCTTATTTGGGTGATCCCGGAAAATACAATAGGTGCCGGGGAGGCGGACTAAGCAGGGAAAGGCAGGCAGGTGGAAGCCGTGCTCCAGGCTGGTTATCACTGTAGGCCCTGCTGGGTGACTTGGGGAGCCAGTGCAGAGCACACGGTCTGAGTTATCCCCCCCGGACATGACAGTAGCTCTCCTCAGGCGTTGTTCGAAGGCTGCTGGGGTAGGGTGGGGTGCATGAATTCTCCTGGGGTGGGTGGAGAAAGCTCTGGCGCCGTAGGAGGTCAGCAGCCTGCTCCACTGGGAGGGAGGGCGCACCCACAGCCTCAGCTTGTGTGACTTGAGGTGACAGATGGAGGCGGCCAGGAACCTAAGATACGCACAGAACTTTCAGGCCAGCAGTCAAGGGCCAGATGTCACCCACTGATGGACCTGGAGAGGACGAGTTTGAGGGGCGTGTAGGGTTGAGGACAGAGATAGTTGAAGCTGGGGGACTTTTGAGACCGTCGAGGGAGATTGTGTGGGGTGGGGAGAGATGGAGAAGCCACGAGGTCCTAACACCCTGGGGCTCAAAGAGAAGCATGGAAGCCGGTGGGGAAGGGCCTGTGGCTCCCACAGGTTTTCCAGGTCCCAGCCTCTCGGGGAAGAAGGAACCTCAGAGTCCCCAGCACCTCTGCCATGTGTGCCTTTCATCAGATAGCCGAGTTATCCGGATGGCTGTCTTTCCCCGGGGACCAGCGGAGGCGCTGGGGTCTCAGAGTCACAACAGTGAGGAAGAGGTAGACCCCATCTGCTGTCGGAGCTGACGGGGAGGCACCCGAATGTGGGCTGGGCACACCCCATCTGCCAGACCCCAGGCAGTGTTTGGGGATGCAGAGCCCAGCCACCTGTGGACTGGGTCCTCACATGGTTCATGGGCTGGAGAGCAGCCTGATCGTCTAGGGAAAGGACACCGTCTCCAGAATGCGGCCTCTTAGCTGCTAGTGGGATTTTGGCCAAGAAAATGTTTTGGAAAGTCCTGGACAAGTTTTGCAATATTTCTCTACTGAGCAACTGCTCAGATCTGGTTGGTGTACTGACTTGCCAGCAGGACGCACGGGTGGGGGGAGGAGTGCCAGGGAGCCTGCATTATTAAGCACTTACTGTGTGCAGGTCCCGCTCAGCACTTCACAGCCGTCTCATCTGATGGCTGGCACAGCCCTGGGAAGGAGGGTTGAGTGTTGTTATTGTGTAGACTGAGAGGCTGAGGCTCTGAGACGCAGATTGACTTTGTTGAGATCTCTGGTCCCCCGGGGAAGTACAACTCAGCTTGGCGTGTAGATCTCTCCCATTATCCTGGAACCAGGCCGTTCCTGCTCTGGCCCCCAAACTCTCCACCTCATTTCTTCCCACTGTCCCCTCCCTCATTCTGCTCCAGCCACCCTGGCCTTTCTCTTTCTTGAACATACAGAACTCATTCACTCCACAGAATCTCTGCACGTGCTCTTGTCTCCACCTGAAAAGCTCTCCCTCTAAATCTTTGCATGGCTGGCTTTGTCTCCTCTTTTTTTTAAAAAAAAGAATTTATTTATTTATTTTTGGCTGTGTTGGGTCTTTGTTGCTGCACATGGGCTTTCTCTAGTTGTGGCGAGCAGGGGCTACTCTTCATGGCGGTGCGCGGGCTTCTCATTGTGGTGGCTTCTCTTGTTGCGGAGCATGGGCTCTAGGCACATGGGCTTCAGTAGTTGTGGCACGTGGGCTTCAGTAGTTGTGGCTCGCGGGCTTAGTTGCTCCGTGGCATGTGGGGTCTTCCCGGACCAGGGCTCGAACCCGCGTCCCCTGCATTGGCAGGCGGATTCTTAACCACTGCGCCACCAGGGAAGTCCCTTGTATCCTCTTTAAGCTTCTCCTCAGAGAAGCTCCCCTAACCTGCACCAGCTTCCCCAGTCGACCTCATATCACTGTGTTTTCTTTTCTTCATCGTATCTGTACCTCTCTGACATTATACTTACATACCTGGTTTTTGTTTTGCTGCCTTTCTCCGCTGGGTTCCATGAGATTAGGCACCCTGTCTTTTGTTTTGTTCACGCCTGTATCCTGAGAGGCTAAAACAGTGGGTGGCACACAGTAGGTCCTGAATTGCCTCTCTGAACTTCTCATTTTCTCCCACCATATCCCACCCGAGAAGCCACTTTTACATAACAGTTACATGAACTTTTGGTTATCTTAACTGTTCCAAAAGTTGCTATTTTTTCTTGGGCTGCTGTGATATAAATTCTGCCACATTTTTTCTTTTTTCTTCCTGAGGAAAGAGTTTGCCTTTGAAAGCTGCCTTTGGGGCTTTGCAGTGCCACCAGCTAGCTCGGGGGCACATCAGATGTGGCATTTAATGGAGGCGGTGCTGCCATATGGTCCAGGTGTCTGCATCTTCCTTTTAGGGACAGCTGGGGTTTGCGGCTGATTGCAGCTGTCCAGTTCAATGCCCGAGACAAGCTTTTGATTTTGCCAGGTGTGTCTGTGAGGCTGGGCTGAGTGAGAGGCTGTCACTCGCCGGGTATAGAGGTGGCTTCTGGGCGCTCCATCTAGACGAGTCTCTGCCGCCGCTGCCCTTGAAATAGCAGAGGGAATTTCAAGGAAGACTTTTCTGGGCTCAGAGCAACTTGGCATTTTTATTAGATCAAAATCAAATCCAATATAGTACTGCTTGAGTCTGCTTCCTTTATTAAAATGGAAACAGACAATATTTCTGAAATAAGTATCAATGCCAACTTGCTGGACACACAGACAGCCATGCAGCTTGGAGATAACTGAGACCCTGGCACTGGGGTAGAGAGAGCTGAGCCAGCGTCAGCATCGGAATCCCCTGGAGGCCTCCCTGAAACACAGATTGCTCGGTCCCACCCCAGAGTTTCTGGCTGAGGAGATCAGGGTGGGGCCTGGGGTTCTGCATTTCCAGAGACTCTGCTTCTGCTGCTCCACAGACCACATTCTGAACTGCACTTGTCCCTGGGCTGCTGCCAGGAGGGAGTCTGCATTTTGTCATCTGTTTGGGCTCTCCAGCAACTTCTGGATGGAAACTGCTGCTTCTAGGGCCGATTCTCTTCCCGTCCATCTTCCTAAGACACAAAATCCTGTCTTCTCCACCCCCTCCCAGCCCCAAACCTTCCTGTGAGAGCATCCCTGGTGGGTGTCAGGTCCTGTGCCAACCCTCCTGGACGTTCCCCGGGAAGCCTTCCCCAGCCATCCCATTCGTGCTTCCGCTTTCTTTCAGTCACTCATCACTCTTGGAATCCTCCTTTGCGAACTCTCTCCCCGCTGGGATGGAAATGTCACGAGGACCAGGACCTTGTCACCACATTTGTGTGGCAGTCCCAGTGCCTAGCACGGGCTTGGGCCTCCGTACCTTTCCAGTGAACGGTTGAGCTCACTTTGTCTCCATGGGGCAGTTTCTCTGAGGACTGTTTCCGTTTTACAGGTGAAGTTCCTTGGATTCCGAGCAACTGTGTCATTTTTCTTCGCTTAGAAGTCTGGGCGACGCTAAGCTGAAAGCTGCGTCATTGTTCTTTATGCCCATTTGTGCCCAAGGCAGTGTTGCTGCAATCATCCCCGATCCTAAGAAACACTTGGGGCCAGTTGTTAAAATACAGATTTCCCTGGAGATTCCAATTCCTTGGTTTGGGGCAGGCCAGGAATTGGCTTCAGGTAAGTCTGATGATACAGCAGAAACCCCAGGTGCAGGATAAACCCTGTACCCCCAGGGGCCTGCCGGGCCGTTTACACCTGGCACCCAGCGTCTTTGCAGCTGCAGCCTTGCACTCCTCACCCCTCCAGCCCCGTGTACTGGGCTTTCCAGCCTCACAGACCATCTTGCTTTCCTCCAACCACCAACATCATGAGCTTTTCACACCTCCTGAGAACCTCATCTACCTGCCAAGAACCTATTTCACACCCTGTTCCTTCTGCCTGAAATGACCTGCTCCCTGCCTCCCTTTGGCAAAAAACAAAAAAACAAACCCTAGCAGTGGAATTGTGAGCTTCACAGTGCTTTCCAAGTCTAGCTCAGATTCTAGCAATAGTAACCAGCCCCCTCTCCAGCCCCTAGCGGAGGTGGTGTGTTCACCTCTGCATTTCCCTTCCCTGGTGCTTGAGTAGATGAGGGAGAATTTTATAGTGGTTACAAGTCCAGCCTGTGGAGTGAGGCTGCCTAGGTTCAAATCCCAGCAGTAAGACCCTGGACAAGTCACTTAACCTGTCTGAGCCTGAGTTTCCTCATCCGTGTAATGGGCATAGTAATGGCACCTAACTCCCATTTCTGAGGATTAAATGAGCCAGTGAACACGAGGCACAGTGAATGGCTCCTGACACAGTGAGAGCTGGAGGCATGTTTGCTCTTGTCATCTCTTCCCCTCACTAGACTGTGAGCACCCAGAGGACAGGTCTGCATCTGACTCCTGTCTGCAGACCCAGCACCCAGATGGAGGCGGACACACAGTAGGTGCTCAACAAATGAGGAAATGAAGGAATCAGTGGCTCTGGGGAGAGGTGGCAGGTTCAATGGACTCAGCCTGATCCCGAGTGTGGGAAAGAGATGGAGAGAATGTTATGGCCCAGGAAGGAGTCCCCAGCAGGTGGACTCTAGTGAAGAGAGGGATGAGACCCCCATTCGATCTCCTAGGAGAGAACCCATCCCCAAGGTAAACCAGAAAACCCAACCTTCCCCTCCGCATGGATCCCACACAAATCCTTCCCAAATCCTCCATCGTATTCATTCAACAAATCTACTCTTTCAGCACTGTGTGTGGAATTGTGCTGGGTGCCAGGGACACAGCGATGAATAAAAGTAGAGCTAGCCTGTGTCCTCATGTTACATACAGCCTAGAAGAGGAAAACGGGAGGAAACAAGTAAACATATTACCGAATATGATGGAGTTTCTGAAGCGTCCTCAGCGTGCAGATTTACAGAGCAGGGTTGACTTGGAGAGGCAGTCAGGGCGGCAATGGAAGAGGGATGACGGTGTCACTAGCTGGAAGGGTCTCCAAAGCCAGACATCTCCGTGCCAACCTTGATTCCTCTCCCCATCTCTCCCCACATCCCAAGTCTTTCTAGAGGTAAGAGTTCAAGGTTGGGCAGCCAGACAGTAGGCTCTGGATGGGCCCATGAGTCCTGGAGAGAGTTCTTCAGTACCTTGGACAGCTGGTGGAGAGGGTCCATCTGGCTCTTCTGTGATAGGCTGAGCTCCTCTGGGGTCAAGAACGTCAATACCAGCTGCCTGCCCACCCTTACTAATTCCCCTACTGGCTTTGGAGCACCTTGGACAAGTCACCTCCCCTGTGATCACCCCCATTTCTCTGCACATTTGTGATGCCGCTCTTGGTCTTGAAGGACCCTTCCAACCCACTGAATCCATTTTGGAACAGTGGATGTGATTTCACACAATTCAGCAGAGCTGAGAGCTGATCTCCCGGGATCTTGGTGCCTTGGAGAGAGTTTGAGACAGTGATTTCCCACTGAGGGATTGAGATGTTAGGACTGGAAGAGGCTGAATGTTAAAAAACTTCATGTTTGATATTTGGACCAAAAATGGAAGATAAATCACATCTTCTGAGAACCTCCTATGGGCTGAATACTCTGCTAAGCCTGGGAGGTTCCCAGGGAATTTGAAGCACAGTACTTGCTGCCAACCCTCTGAGTGAGACCTTGGATAGATCTCTTCCCACCTCTGGGCCTTGGCCACCTCATCTGTGAAGAGAGGTGGTTGAACCCAAACCCCCTCTGTACTGGCATTTTTAAATTTTCACATCTCTCTGATGTCACATAATGAAAGGCTTCTAGCAGGGGGCCTGCAGGGTCTGCTGACTCCTTTGTAACTAACATCCATTTGCGGGCCCAGAGAGGTGAAGCTACTTGTCAAAAGTCACACAGCTTTAAAAAAAAAATAGGTTCACTCAGCTTGTCAGTGGTGGAGCCTGGATTTGAACCTTTGACTATCAGACTCCAAGTACAGTTCCCTGCCCTGAGTCTGTACCCAAAGGAGGAGAGGCTAGCAAAGAGACTCTCAAACGCACAGAATCTCAGGGAAGGTGGGCCGAGCACATGCCTCCAGCTCAGGGATCGCTCCTTCTCCTCCCGCATGGTTTCTTTATTTGTTACAAAAAGTCAGCTCAGGACATGCTCTGTGCCCAGCCAGGTGCTGGGGGCTGCGGGCTCCGGGATGAAGCAGACCCAGTCCCTGACGGCACTGAGTGCCCAGGTTAGTTGGGGAGACTCCGGAGTCATGGGACAAAGACGCCGGCTGGGAAGTAGTCAGAGGTCAGAAGTGGGCTCCTGTGGGCTGAGTCGAGCCTGAGAGATGCTGTTTGGCCCACAGACGGTTTAAAATGCTTTAAAAGCCTTAGTTGTCATCATTTAAAAGCCAGGAGATTTGATTTCAAAATCCCAATTTTCAGTTTCTCTGATCATTTTGGGAGATCAGAGCCCACATTCCCCACGGCAACAGTTAACCAAAGCTGAGGAAAGGCTGCTTCTGGCCACTTCACCCAACTATGTCATTTGCTTGGGCCAGTAGGCATTTTGAGGTGGGATTCTCTGATTTATAGCATAAGGCTTTTTCTTTTTTCCTGGCTGGTAACTGGCCCCAAAGTAAAGGAACCAGGAGAAGGGAAGTGGGTGAGGAGTCGTGGTGGGCTGGTGGGGTGTATGGTGAGGTCAGGGCTCCCCTCACTGTAAATGGCTCTGGGCCCCAAGCCCCTCCTGGGAGGCTAGAGAAGGGAGGAGGACCCCAGTCATCAGCGAATTGACCTGATTTTGACTCACAGAAGTCATTTAGAAAAACAATCAAGGCTTTCTGTGCACCAAATATTTGCTTTTAGATTTAAAAAAAAATCCCAACACCTATACTTGGCAGCAGGCACTTACAAAGAATGCAACTGTTTCAGTGACTGGGGCCAAAACAAACGTTTTTCCTGAGGCCAAACGATTCCAGAATGTTTGACAAATGTTTCCCACCCCTTTTTAAAATATAGTAAAATTAGCAAAGCACCAACATTAAAGAATATTAAAAATAGAAGAAATGCCAAAGAAAAAAAAAATCACGCGTGCACACTCCCCACCATTGGTACAACCATCCCCATCTTTTCCTGTTCCCTTCCAGCCTTTGTTATGGGGAAGAATCTCCCAATAGTCAGAGCTACTTTGGGGGTGGAGGAAGAGTGATGAGCCGTCTGTCCTTGGAGGAGTGCAAGCAGCCGCTTGGCTTCAGCAGGAATTCCCACCTCAAGGGGCTTGCTCTGAAGGATGTCTGACCCTAAAGGATGAGAGGTATATCTGAGCATCCTTTAGAGCTCAGAGGGGGAAGCAAACGAGCAGAGAACACATTTCTTTTAATGCTGAAGTTTCGAATCAGGAAGAAATTGATTCAACCCAGCAGGCCTGTAGCTGTGAATCCTAAGGCAGCTGCTTATGTTGGCTGAGTCTCAGTTTCCTCATCTGTAAAATGGGCTCAGGCTTGCGAGGACAGAACCTAGCAGGGTGTGTAGACTATAAGCACTCTGTCGCTGTTAGTTTTCCCCTTTGCCCTTTGAGCCAGTCCCACCCACCATGCCACGCGGTCTCTCCTCCCTGTGATCCCCTTTGTTCTTATCTTTCTGGCTCCATTGATTCACCATGGAATATTCTCCAGGGGTTGAGCCATTTCTCTGCTGGGCTGTCTAATGCTGGGGGGGTTGCTGACAGAGCACCACTTGGAGTGGATGCTCCAAGAGAGGGAGACCCCTGAGGCTGGAGAGAGGATGTCCGGAGGGCTTCCTGTAGGAAGAGAAACTTGAGCTGGGCTTTGAGTGTTCGATTCAGCAGTAGGTACAAGGGCATTTTAGGCAGGTCCCAGCTTGGAGATGGAAATGGGTCTGGTGTGTTAGGAAGACATGAAGGAGGTGCTTGGGTGAAGGCAGGGGAGCGAGCTTCCGAGAATCAAGAACAGAAGAGTGAGCATGTTGGATCAGTCGAGCCTCCCAGCCCCTGTGCTTGCCCAGGCCGTCAAGAGCAGAGGGCTGTAGTGGGAGGCGGTAGAGTCTCTGCCCCACGTCTCGGCCCAGGGAGCTGCTCAGGGCCGGCTTTGGGACGTCCACGTACTTGCTCGCTGGCCTGAGGTCAAGTACAGTTGGGGCCCAGGAGTCATCTACACTGTTCTCCTTCTAACCCTCCCACAGCTCCTCAAGCACGTGGGAGCCCACAGCGGAGCCCAGGGAAGCCTGACGGGGTGGGTGGCTGGGGGGCAGGTGAGGGTGTGGGTAGGTGAAGGGGGGGATGGAAGGTTGGTGGGTGGATGGCTTGAGTGGGGTGGGTGAAGGGCAGGGCAGGTGGGTGTGCAGGGTTGGTGGTGGGGCAGTGGGGATTGTTGGATGGGTATGTTGGTGAGTTAAGGGGTAGAGACTTGATGAGTTAGTGGATGTGTTGGCAGCTTGGGAAGCAGATGAGTAACCGGATGAGTTGGAGAGCGGCTGGGTGGCCGGATGGGTGGATGTTTCAGGTTACGGGTAGATGTGTGTGTGGGAAGCCAGGCTGGTGGGAGTATTATGGGGTGCTGGGAGGCTGGATGAGGCAATGGTGGGCGTATGGTGTGTTGAGAGGTGGGAGATGCCTGAGTGGGTTCTAGGGCTGTGGCAGGCTCCTGGGGGGATCGTGTGTGAGTGATGGTGGATATCTTGGTGGGTTGGTGAGTGGATGGCAGCAGACCGATACTGGCAGGTGGATGTCTAGGTGTTGGTGGACCGGTGGACAGAGAGGTGGGTGATGGGGGCGTGGCAGAGGTGGAGAGCTGGGTGGGCGGATGGCGATACGGTGAGTGGGACAGTGGGTAGAGAGCTGGGTGCAGCTTGATAGATGGGTGGGTGGGGAGCTGGTGGGGGTCGGTGGGCCGATGGGGTGGGGGTGGAGGAAGGCAGCCGTTGGCACTGACCACGCCGTCTCTCTGCAGGATACCAGCCACACATGGGAGATTCCTGGCCCCGGAGCTCTGCACAGGAGGTGCCAGAGCTGAACCGCCAGTGCTGGGTCCTGGGGCATTGGGTGTGACAGCGACCAGCCTGGCTCCAGACCTCGGGCCGTCATCGGCACCAGCCCCCTGCTGCAAGACCACTGGTCTGGCGCCTTTGGAAACCTGGCCTGTGTGGGACACATGTGGCCTGCCCTGCCCGCCGCTGCCTGGGTCTCAGGGTCCTGGAAACAGGGCCAGGGCAGCCAGAGGGACTGCACAGGGCTGCACAGCGTGACTCTGGGACAGCAACTCCTAACTCTCGCCACCGCCACATGCAGAGCCCTGCTGGGTGCAGCTGGGATGCCGGGAGAGACACAGACCTCGGCCACCGAAAACCTGGGACCCGCGAGCCAGCCGGGAAGTTCAGGAGGTCCCCAGCGTGCGGAGCCCTGCGGGGGGCAGGGAATGGGCGGGGCTTCCTGAAGGAGGGGCAGTGGCACTGGCACCAGGGGCATCACACAGCAGGCACACAGCAAGGGCTCAATAAATGCTTGTTGAATCTGTTTCCTTGCCGTGTGTGGAGGCCAGTTGCTCTCTGGGCCGTGGCTGCCCCCTCCTGGCCCCCCATCAGGTCCCTAAGGAACCTGAAGATGAGATGGCCCTGAGTGAGCTGGTCAGGGCCAGACATTGAAGCATGGGCGGGTGGGGCAAAGTGGGGAACCTGGGGGGTGGGGTCAGGATGGAGCCAGGCTGGCAGGCTGCCTTGGATTCCAGAGGGTGGGCGAGGTGGGGGCCGGGCAGGTGGGAGATTTGGGTGGACAAGAGACAGGCCCTCAAGCCCAGGCGCTAAGCTACCCTGCCTCCCACAGGGACCCTTTACCCTGTGTCTAGAGCCACATTTACGTGGAATCTTAAGGCTTAGGTGACTGGGGAAGCATTCCTATTGTGAAGACGAGGGAACCTGGGGTCACAGAGATGATGTAACTTGCCCAAGACCACAGAGCTAGCAAACGGCAGGTGAGGGTTTGAACCAGGACTCCTGACTCCAAGAGGCCTCATCCCTTCCCAGAAGGATTTCTAGAGCTTTCCCTCAAGTAGAGAATGTTTTTCATTCTTTCATAAACCCGTCATCCAACCATCCATCATCCTTTTTCCATCCATCCATCCACCTCTCCAGCCAGCCAGCCAGCCACCCATCCGTTCATCCATTATCCACCCATCAGTGGTCTTTCTTCCTTGCATCAGACATCCATCCATCGTCCTTTCATGCATCACCCATCCTCATCATTCAACCATCCATCCATCTGTGTATCCATCTATCCAATGATATAATTCATGTGTCCCTACTATGTGCCGAACACTGTGGTAGGCGCTTGAGACAGGACACTGCACCATCCAGAGAGGGCATCTGTCCTCACGGAGCTCACAGGTGGGCAGGACACATAACTAGACAGATGATTATATAGGGCAGTGTGCGAAGTGCTCTGGGACCAGGCAGCCTGGATTCAGATCCCAGCTCCTCCACTTGAGGCCTTGGGCAAGTTACCTGACCTCTCTGTGCCTCAACCCCATGGGCACATGGGGGTCATCAGCACACCTACCTCTTAAAACTATTCTGAGGGTTAAAGGAGGGAATGTATGCGAAGCTTTTAGAACAGAGCCTGGCACACAAACGTTCTGTCGGTGTTTGCTGTTACCTCAATGAGGGGAACTGAGGGGGGGACGCTGCAGGAGCCCAGAGGCAGCACCTGCTTGCTGGGGGGGCGGGGGGGAGTGGTGGTCAGGGGAGGCTCCTGTGGGAAAATGACATTTAAGCTGAGATGTGAAGTTGTCTAGATGTTGGGCAGGCAAAAATGTAGAGGGGAAGAAAGTTGGGAACATTATAGGAACTTTAAGATAGTCTAGATGGCAGGTGCGGAGAGAAGGGAGAGCAGCGGAGGTGATGAGAAATGTGGCAGCAGAGGTCGGTGGAGCCAGAGGGACTCTGAAGCCTCTTTAGGATGGAGCAGCAGGGGATGCTTTCAGCAGAGTGGGAAGCGCCCAGCTGTGCATTCCAGGAAGGTCCCCGAGATGCGGGAGGACGGCCCCCTTCCTCACCCTCACCACACCTGAAGGGAGAGAAGAAGGTGGGCTGCTTCAGCACGGAGGCCCTGGGATGGGACAGTGAAAGCAGATTCAGGAGCTAGTCAGCAGGGAAGATAGGCCGATGTGGGGGGAGGAGAGGGGAAAGTCAGCGATGACTCTCAGGTATGGGCTGCGGGAGGCGGGGGCAGGGTCAGATGTGTTGAGTCTCAGGTGCCTGGGGGACACCAGGTGGAGGTGTGTGCTATTCATTCATTCATTCATGCAGCTGTTAAGTCAGTGATTCATTCACCCAGTAAATATTGCAGACCTACCGTGAGGGGTGGGAGCTGGGTCTGGGACCCAAATAAAAAGGCTTTGAGTGTCAGGACAAGAGGGTCAGGCTTTGGCCTCTGGGCGAGAAAAAACCACAGCAGCAGAGCGAGGCTGGGCAGGGGCGTGTCCAAAGGGAAATCTGGCCCAGGGCCCCTTGGAGCTCTTTATTCTCACCCAGGATCCTTTCAAAGTTACAAGTGGACCACAGAGGTCCGGGAGATGAGTTTCATTGACACATGGGAAAAATTTTAATCTATTTTAATAGTTGTGTTTATGTAAATGTGTATTAGGAAAAAAATGTATAACGGGCACATTAGTGCCATGATTTCACAGACGTTATTGCTTAAGATGAAACCAAAGTAGGCATTTAAGTTCAAAGGAAAAACGTTGGCTTAAAGAAAAATATTAAATAAATAATCGTGGAAGTGGTATGTGATTATGGTACGCGGACGGCTCAAGCGAGGGCCATTCTTACCCTCTGCTCAGGCCAGAGAGGGAGACGGGGAGGAGGGAGGAGGCCCCTGGGACTGCTCAGGCTTCAAGTCCTTTTGGGCACCTGCTGGGCGGCGGGGAGAAGTAGCTGTCTTTCGGTCTCACAGAGGTTGCAGCAAGAAGGCTGCAGGTTAGATTAAAGGAAGCACTTCCAGGCAGGCCAGGTGAGTGATCCCAATGAGTCCCTACTGAGAGTTACTGGAAGGGTTGTCTTCTTGCAGGGAACAGATGCCACACTGTCTGAACCTGGGAGGACGAAGGACCACCTGGTTTGAAAGCAGGGGTCCTGGGTGAGCACACACAGGCTTGGATGGGGAGGCAAAGGCGCCCTCCTCCCGCCCCGGTGGACAACTTTCCCAGCTGCATCCCCTGCACTGAGCAGACATGGATAGAATGACCATCCGTCTGTCCATGGATAGAATGGCCGTTGACCTTGGATGTTGACCTTGACCCCCATAGGTTGGCCTGACCCGCAGCCCAGAGTAGTTCTTATGCAGCCTGTTCTGCCCTGGGCACCTGCTCCCAGCCTCCCTGTAGCCACACACCCTGGGCTTGTGTGCACACGCCAACCTCGACATTGTATAAGCTTGAGTTAGCAACTTGTACGTGCACAGCTGCTAACCCACCCTTGCCTGTGTGCTCCCACTGGCCCTGAGCACGCGTTCATGTGGGCACGTGCTGGCCCTGGACACGTAACAGCCCTGGACCTGTGACTGCACATGCCCCGTGCCCTGAAATGAGGCTCTGCCCTCTTGTTTGCTCACGTCACCCCCTTTCTCCCCAGGTGCCCTTGGGGCCATGGTCCTTCCCCTGCCCGGGGGCTAGCGGGCAGGTCCAGGCCTCTGGAGGTCACTGGGCTGACTGCCTTCTTCGGCTGGTGGCTGTGATGAGCCGTCCTCCCCGCCACCAGCACCAAAGCCAACCCATCCTGGCCACACACTCCCTCAGGTAATGGAAGCGTCAACTTGATTCATGGCCATTCCTCTGTGGCAGCCAGGCCTGAGGACAAGGCACGCTGGGAGGCTCACCTCTGGGAAGAGCTGCTGCTTCCAAGGTGCCGACTCCTTGTTTGGGAGGAAGTGGGGACAGAGGAAAGCAGCTGGGGCTGCAGAGTTAGTTCAAATCCTGAGACCACCGCTGGCCTGCATTGGGCCTCATTCATCGAGAACTCTTTGCTGAGGGGCTTCTGTGTGCCAGGTGCTACGTGTGCACTGGAGCTGCCACGGTGAGTCAGAAAGACACTGACTCTATTCTCATGGAAAGTACATTCCAGGGAGGAGACAGAGATGACTTTAATAATTCTAACAAAAATATCAGTTCAGCTTCTGAGAAGCGCTGTGTAGGCGAACCACGGAAAGACCGGATTTAAACTGCAGGGGTGAGGGCGGGCCTCTCAGAGGAAGGGCCATGGCAACCGGGATTGAAGGATGAGGAAGGAGGCGATGAGGCGGTGTGGGCAGAAGTCACAGCATGTGCAAAGGCCCTGGGGTCGACATGAATGCCGTGTGGTTGTGTGTGACACCGGGACAGTATGCCTGGAGCTCCAGGCGAGGGCATGAGGGCTGCTACGGAGCAGGCGTCTGGGGTCAGAGTGTGTGGGGCCTTGTGGATTACGGCAAGTTTGGCCTTCACCTGGAAGGCCGCAGGGAACCTCTGATAGGAGGGTTTTAAGAGATGGACACATCAGCTCTGCGTTTTGGGAAATTCATCCAGGTCTGGGAGATGGGGTGCAGGGCAGAGGCAGGGTGACCAGAGAGGAGCTGCTGCAGTTCCTGGAGGGAGATGGGGAGGGGGGGAGGGGTGCCTGGATTGGGTTGGCCTTTCTCTGAGCCTCCCTTTGGGGCTTTGATACTGTGCAGGCAGGGATGCTGTAGGCCACATGAGGCCTTCGTGGAAACCAGGAAAGAGTGTCCTCTGAGTGGATGACTTAGAAAAGCTCCTGTCCCCAAAGCACGAGAGATGGGGCCCTGGAGCACACAGCCTGGGAGGCCTGGAGTTTAGCTCCACCCCTCACCCCTCACCCCTCACCCAGGGCCTCTGGGCAGTGAACGAATTACACCGTTGTGCTGGTGGACAGCCCCGCCGTGGGACTGAAGATAAACTCAGCCCAGCTGGACCACCAGTCATGAGGAAAAGCCAGTCTCCTCCGCGTGGGGATTTACTGCACAGACAGAAAATCACGGTGCGGGCCCTCTTCCCTGTGCCCGCACAGCCCAGCCCACCATAGCCTGGAAATTGCTTCTCGGGCCACATTTCACCCCGGACTGACGCTGTCTGAGCCTCTGCCTTCGGGGAGGCCGGTGGCTGGGGGATGGCCAGAGGCCTGGCAGGGGAGCAGGCAGCGGCCAGGACTGGCCAGGACATTGGGGAGGGAGGGGCCCTGGGACTTGGGGGGCGGGGAGCGGGAAGGGGCCTCTGCCTGGGAGAAGTTCCATGGCATGAGGCCAAGATGGTGAGTCAGTGCACCAAGCTCCCTTCCCTGGACCCTGCTGACCCTCCCCCAGAACTTCCAGGGTGAGTGGGTGGGTGTCAGGGGTGGGAGGTGCAGGCAGGGTGGGTTAGAGAGAGGAGGCGAGGGAGGGGCTCGGAGCAGGGACAAGAGCTGGTGGGGGAGGGGAGAGCACTCACTCTCTAAGGCCAGTGCCCTTTGAGGACGACCAGCTGAGGCTGGAGGGCATCCCGGAAGTTCAGGTGGGCGGAGCGGGAGAGAGTGCCGCACCGCTCTGGTGAGGAGCCTCGGCCCAGAGCTGGGCAGCCCTGGGGTCCCATCTCAGCCCCCAGGCCCCTCTCTTACTGTGAA
The DNA here is from genome assembly GCF_937001465.1 of Orcinus orca. Taxonomy (NCBI): domain Eukaryota; kingdom Metazoa; phylum Chordata; class Mammalia; order Artiodactyla; family Delphinidae; genus Orcinus; species Orcinus orca. The sequence continues at coordinate 70,840,706 of NC_064574.1, read as the reverse complement.
AGCCTCAGTTTGCACACCTATAAAATGAGGGCAATCGGGCTTCCCTGGTGGCGCAGTGGTTGAGAGTCCGCCTGCCGATGCAGGGGACACGGGTTCGTGCCCCAGTCCAGGAGGATCCCACATGCCGCGGAGCGGCTGGGCCCGTGAGCCATGGCCGCTGAGCCTGCGCGTCCGGAGCCTGTGCTCCGCAGCGGGAGAGGCCACAACAGTGAGAGGCCCGCGTACCCCCCCAAAACATAAATAAATAAACATGAGGGCAATCATGGAACTTAGCCAGCATGCTCTCCCTCCCAGGAGATGCCCCAAGGGCACCCAGAGCGACTCCACAGAGCAGGCACGGCTGGCACCATGCGACCTGGGTAAGGAAGGTCACTCGAGAAGGTCGCACAGCTAGGAGGCGGTGGGGCCACACTTGAGCCCCGGCTGGCTGGCCCCAGGGCCGTTGCTCCCATCAACAGCACGCTGGGGAAAGGGTACCCTGGAGGGCTCGGTGTCTGACAGTGACGTGCGCCTTCAGTGACGAAACCCCAGAGCATCCAGCTTGGTACGGGCTTCGCCCGCGTTGGCTGTTATTATTTTTGTTGTTATCATCACAGAACACGACTACCAAAGGCTGCCCCTTCAGCAGGGGCTGAGTGGAGCAGTTTCCCAGAGGCTGGGAACCTGGAAGTGGTGTCGTGAGTGCCACGTAGAGGTCCAGGGACATGTCTGACCGCCAGCCCCATGGCACATTGGGACACACGACAGACGCCTCGCCTGCCTCCCTGGCCCCCTGGCCTGGGCCTGTTGCCTGACTGGATGTTTGAAGCTTGAGTCCCAGGTCCCCAGGATAGCTCTCTGCGTGCCTAGGAGGCTGAGCCCCACCCCTGCCGGGCCCTGCAGCACTGTCCCCCCGTCCCCCCTGCTCTTCCACATGATCAAACTGTCTCTGTCTCAGGGGTGCCAAGTCGGATGCTGTGGAGTTGTGATGTCGAGGCCAGCGAGGCAAAAGGGGCTGGTGGGGACTGTGGTGATCCGGGAGGAGCTGCCGGGCTCAGGGCCAGCTCTGGCTTTGGGGACCATCTGGTAATGTGGGATGAGAGCTGCCAGAGCTTCCGGTTTTTCCAGAGAAGCAGGGAATTGCCAGACCAGTGCAGCCACCCAACCCCGAGGAGGCTGGGCCTCCGGACCGTGAGCTGCCGTTCCACTCCGAGGCCAGGGGGTGCCTGGAGCCTCAGGAAAGGGCCATCCTGGCTCCAGGTGGGGTGGGAGGTGAGGCCTGCGGAGGGACCCAGGGCATCTCAGCAAACGTGTCTGGGCATGGGGCAGTTGTCACCTGTCTGGCTACAGAAACAACAGCCTTGGCAGGCTCTGCGGGACCCTCTGGGCCCTTCTGAGGTCATGGTGCCAGTGCTGGAACTGTTTGGAGCCAAACAGACAGACAGACAGAAGCAGGCCCTTCCCACTGTAGCTCAGAGAAGGCAGGTCGCCAGGGCACAGAGGCCTGGGGGAGGCTCCCCTGGGAGCCTGTGCCTGCTCTTCCTCAATCCTCTTGTCAGCTGTGCCAAGATTCATTCCCAGCAGACCATGCCTGGGTACCAACAAGCCCCTGGGTGGTCTGGGTGCCAACTGACAGCTATGGTTTGGGGCTGATTTACACCCCTGTGTTTACAGGGTCGGGGTGGGATGCAGGGGACAGGAAGCGGGATGTGGAGAGAGAGGAAGGCCTCTGTTCTCCAGGAGGGCTGGGGGTGGGAACTGTAGCTCCAGTCGGCAAAGGTTACCCCACTGACCCCTGCCTTTCTGCCCCTGGGGATTGAGGGGCGGGGCTGAGGCCTCAGGAATAATCCCCTCCTTCCCTTTACCTCCCTGGAGAGGCGAGGAGGGCTGGGGGGAACCAGCCCCGGACACTCACCGAGCCAGGGGTCAGGGACCGAAACCTCCCGGGGGCCAGGAAGGGAGGGAGGGCTGACGTTCAGGCTGAGCTGGGGTGGACGGTCGGCTGTGCAGGACTTGTAACCAGATTTATTTGGCTCACTCAATGTTTACTTAAACGATTTAGAGCCAACATTTAAAAGTCCGATTTCACATTAAAAATAATGGAAACACCTGGATTCCTGGCTTCCCTTAAAACCCCTGAAGATCTGGCCTTGCGGGACCCTGGGTGCTGAGCTGCAGCTGCCCCCTAGAAGGGGCCCGTGCTGCCCTATTGACCAGGTCCTTGGAGGCCAGCTTTGCTCCCCGACGTTGCCTGCCTGGCTCCTGAGCAACAGGGACCCAGGCCCAGGGCCCTGGCTGGTGGCTGGACAGGCTTAGAAGTTGGGATGCCCGACCGGCCTCACAGCCCACAGCTGGAGTGCGGGAAGGGCTGGCCTGCGTTCAGGGTCTCCAGGGCTGGCGCAGAGACACAGCCCTGGCAACACCAGGGTGGCTGGCAGAGCAGGGCCCTTCTGTCTTCACAGGAACTCAGAGGGGAGCAGGGGCCGGGGCGGGCCCCCTAGAGGCCCTACCAGCTTCCTTACATTCGGGCAGGACAGAGGCCCTCTCCCCTCTCACAGGTTCAGTGGAGGGAGGTGGGGTCTCCAGAGGGCCCTCTTACCTAGTGCCAATGCAATTGCTGGCAACCGAGCTGCAGTCTAGACCCCTGGCCCCTTCGACTGAACCTTCTGCCCACTCAAGGGCTGCTTTAACCAGAAGCCAATGCTCACCCCTAAGGGATGCAGGGGCGTGGGGAACTGCAGGAGGAGCCAGCAATCCAGCATCTGGGGGCTGGGCTTTCAGAATCCACACATGCTGAAGGGAAACCCCAGGGCCCAGGGAATTTCACCCCGTCTCAGCTCTCCCTTGGTTATCTCAGGATTTGTGTATTGACTAATAGCTCCCCAAGCTGTGTGTCTTGGGCAAGTTACTCAACCTCTCTGTGCCCTGGTTCCCTTGTCTGTAAAAGGAGGAGCATAAACATACCTACCCTACAGGGTTGCATGTGGATGAAATGAGTTAGTTCCAGGCAGGTAATAACCACTATAAACGTACGGGCTTCTATTACCTGGTCAGGACCACGACCCCATTTGCAGGTGGGAAAACAGAACAGCCAGCCTCCAGTGGACTCTGACTCAGTTCTTGGCGGCAGCACAGGCTCCCTCTATCTGACCCCAAATCCAGTGTATCAGACCATATTCTTAACAACATCTTTTATTGATTTTACAAGAGAAAAAAATAGAAAGTTATTTTAGAGTTAATGCCTGTACAGCTTTTTCTCCCCCTAAATTGCATGGTACATACAATTATTCTGAACATCAACTGAGATCCTGGGAGCAAGTGTGTGCGGTTTTCGTGCAAGCTCCCGGACACGTCTGACCTGTAAACATGCCTCGGTGGGGATGGAAGGCTGGGCTCCCTTGAAACCCGCGGCCCTGGTTTTGGTCACTAAAAGCTGGTCAGGTCTCCTGGGAGCCCCCAGGCCCCGGAGGCACTTGCCACATCTGGGGGGTGAGCAGGGCAGCCGGGGGCTTGCAAGCTACAGAAATGATGGATCTTCTCTGGGAGAAACAATTCCTTATCTTCACATCAGCCCCACGCTCCAAATGAGAAGCGCATTTGCATAGCTGCTCAGCTGAAGCTGCAAAGCTCATAAAGTATCTGCTGGGGCTTTTGGTTGCATAGGAACTACTTAGAGTACAGTAACGCGGCGGGGCTGGGCCGGGCGCCAGGAAAACAACGGATTAATATTTGGAACAAGAAATTACCCACCACCGGGAAACCAATTAGGTCCCTGATCCGAGCTTGTTACACGGGTGGAAATAGATGCGTTTTGGGCTTCACGCAGCTGGGGGTGCAAGGCCTATTTCCAACTTGCTGGGAAGCTGCTCGATGAGGGAGAAGGGGTGGGGACCCCCGGCAACAAGAACCTCACTGCCCGATGCCCAGGACACGGGGTCAAGGACAGATGGAAAGGGAAACAGCAAGCGCGAAAAGCCTGGATCAGACCGAGGGCACGGACAGGCGGGGAGTGAGGGCCCCGCCCCCTCCAGGCTAGTTCCAGCAGAAGGGGGCGGGGCTTCTGGGGCCCGAGCCTGGGGCTGTGGCCCCGGTCCTCTGGCTCCGGGCCCTGCATCCAGACGGCATCTGGGTGTGTCCTACTGGCCTTCGGGGTATGACGCTGCCCACCTGTCCTATCTGGGCCGGGCAGCACCGCAGGGACAAGGCTCCGCATGCCAGGGTGGGGCCGGCTGTAGGCCACCGGTGGGCTCAGCTCCCTCCGTTGCCCAGCAGGACACATGCCCTTGGCAGATCCATTCTTGGGCTTGACCAGAGGACGGAGGCCCTGCAGGACCGGCTCCCCTCAGGGGATCCCTCCTTCTTAACTGGGCCTGGGCGGGACCCAGGATGGGTGAAGGGGTGGTAACAGTCCAGGCTAGACATCTGCAGGGGTCCAGGGGAAAGTCCCACCTGCTCAGCTGGCTCCGCAGCCCCCAGATGAGGCGGGGAGGTGGTGGGGGTGGGAGCTGCGGCCCCTCAGCGGGGGCCTCGGAAGGCAGGACTCTACGCCTGTTGGCGTTGGTGTCTGACGCCTGGCCTCCTTCGCCCGCTCAGCCCTACTCCAGGCCCTAGCATGGCTGGCCATGGTACCTTCCTGCCTGGAGTCAGGCCGAGCCCGCGGATCCCACGACAGGCCTCAGCAGACTCGGGCCCTGCTTTGCTGGATCTCACGGTAGAGCGATGGAGCCAGGGGACCCCAGGCTCCCTGCAGCTGGCCCCAGGACCGCGGGGGACAGTGGAAGGCCACACCACACCACTTCTTCCACCTGCCCAGAACTCCTGTATTTCCCAGGGCCATTCACCCCTTGAGTCCCTTCTCTCCAGCGGGCTCCCTCCATGCTGCAGCTCCCTTCCAGCTCCTGGGGTCTGGGGTCTGGGGTCTGGGGTCTGGGCTGGCCCACACGGAGGCCTGAGGGCGGGGGACATGGGTGCTGAGTTGGGGCTGGGTAACGGAGCCCCACCCTGGCTGAGAGGACCAGCTCCCCCTCCTTCAGCGGTCAGCACCGCCAGCGTCTCGCTGTCTCCTTCTCGCTGATGCAGGTTTTGGGGCGTAAGGCTGTCGAGGGAGAGCACAGAGGGAGCAGTGTCACCCAGCCGCCATCCCCGAGGGCTGCCCCATGCCCTTGGGGTGAAATCCAGACTGCCCGGGGTTGCCATTCACGGCCCCTGGAGACCTGGCCTCCGCCCCCAGCAGCCTCGAGCTCCCTCTGCCTGACCAACCCTGAGCATCTTTCAGGATCCAGCTCGAGCATCCCTCCTCTGGGAAGCCCTCGCCCTGTGCATCCTCTCCTGGTTTCCAGTGGCCCAGGGCAGGACAACCCTTTCAATATAGCGCTTCTGCCCTTAATGGCCCTTTTCCCTCTGTACATGCAAGGCTTGGCTTCTGGGAAGCACACCACATTGCTCCCAGGGTTCTGCCCCCATCAGCCCCCCCACAGCCCCCCGGGGAAGGCTCCTGGGTGGAGGAGAGGTGTCTGAGAGCTGGCAGGGGCGAGAGACAGTGTGTGATGCTGCCAGCTTCTTCTCTGTTCCGACCAGACTCCTGAAGGGGGGTGGGAGGGGTGCTCTGGGCAGAGAAGGAAGCTGACCTGGGTCAGCTGCATTCTGCTTCCTTTTCGAGTTGGTAACGATTTGGTTTTCATTCATCATCTGCACGTCCTGACCCTCCACCTGATTACTGCAGGGAGGGAAAAGCCAGAAGGTTCCATCAGGCTCCAGGCAGCGTGTCCCTGCCATCCTTCCTCGTTAGGTCCGGCAGGGGAGGTGATGGGGGAGGGGAGGTCACGGGCTCGGGGCGCACCTGATGGCGGTGTGTTTCTCCTGGTGACAGATGTCCGTGTCCTCGGTGAAGAGGATGGTGTGGTAGGGTACTGTGGGCTCGCATGTGGGCAGGATGCCCCTGACCAGGTGGCCCACCATGGCCAGGATCCCATTGTACACGAGCAAGTCATCCACCAGGAGCTGGACAGACAGAGGAGGGGCTGTGTGGAGGGTGGCGTGTGGTCCATCATCCCCCTCGTCCTTCCCACGTGTGACCTCGGGCAAAGTGCATCACTGCTCAGAGCCTCGCTTATTAGGTGCGCGGCCCGTGTTATGACTTCAAACCTTCACGACGACCAGGAAAGGCGCCTGGATTAGCCCCACATTGCAGATGGGGAAGCTGAGGCTCAAAGGGCTAAAATCTTTCGCCCATGTGGCAGGGCATGGCGAACTCGGGTCTCTGGTCCCCCAGGGCCCTAGCTCTCCCTACCCCAGAGTTGCCTCCGGCAGGAAGAGCTCCCTACATGAGTGCAATTCAAGAAGAAAAGATGAAAGAAAAGCCACTTTGTTTTTTTCGGGGTGATGATTCGATCACTCGGAGGTTTTGAATTCACGGTTGGATGGTACAGCTCCCTGCCTCTGAGGACCAGGCATCTGTGTCTAAGGTTGCAGCCGAGAGAAGTAAGTCAAACTGCGGCAAATGATAATTGCCGGCAGCCTAATTACCAATGAGCATAATTATCTCAAAAAACGCAGCCAGTAAGTACTTACGCCAAACTCCTTCACCCCTCGATGGGGTGTTTTCGCGTAATTCCACAGTTTGATCATTGACACCGTGGTAGGCAGATCGAAAATCACATAAACCCGGTTCACCTGTCAGAGAGAAGAACTAATTAGAACAGGCATGTTTGGGAACAGAGGCACTGGGCTGGGCCCGGGGTGCCAGGCGTGGGCCGGGGCGCGAGGGGTTGGGTGCCCGAGGCAGTGCCGGCCCAGGTGGGCCGCCTGGGCTGCTCGGGGCCGCTGTGCGTGGGGTTCCCGCCGCCTTTCTTCTCCTTGCAGCCCATCTTGAGTCAGGTCACGTGTGGCTGCGTTTGCAACAAACTGCTGAGCTGGCTGTTGAAAGGCCTGTTTTCTGGGCCTGGCATGGCCGTCACTGAAATGCCTGCGGAGAACTGGGCGCGCCCTTCCCTTTCCTCCACGTCAGGTCCAGAAACACAGTCTGGGGCTCCAGGGGCCAAGGGAACGTTCCCCAGCTCCAGAGTCAAGAGGCACGACCTCCGAGCAATCAGCACAGCCTTGACCCCTGTTTGTCCTTTCTCCGGATCATAAATGAAAAGCACGGCCGAGTGGCCTTGAAGGCACCGCTGGGTGATTTTCAGCGGAGATCTTTGAACCTCTGCCGGCGGAGGGGGAGGGAGGTGTCCCGATCTGTGGCCGATCAGCTAGTAAATTGGGACCCAACAGCCTCCTCACCCCCAGCAAAGACTCGCAAATATTAGGGGGCCCCTTGCAAGACAGAAGGAAGCATAAGAATTCAGTGTTGGCCACAGGCTGCAGACTTCGTGTGGTTCCAGCCCTGGGTCTCAGCCCCGAGAGGACGTAGGGGGATGTGGACAGGGTCAGCCTTCCGCTTGTACCATGGAAATAATAAAGGTCTAGAGGAGGGTCCTCAAACTCAGTTGCCCACAGCGTTCAACTGGATACAAATGTTTGAGTCCAGCTAGAAGAGGGAGAGACAGAGAAGCTGCTCTGCACCCAGAGGCCTTCATGTGAAAGATGTTGGCAGATGCCTGCTGGCCAAGGTCAAGGTGGCAGCCGGCTGGACTGGCCAGGGGCCACCAGTTTGCAGCCCCAGGTCGGAGGGCTGATAGATCTATGTGGTTCTCCTTTGCAGTGGTGGGGCTGAGGGGTTTGGCCTCTTCTCAAGGGAAGCTGATGGACCATTGAAGGGGTGCTGCCCCTTCCTGTGAGGGTTTTGAGAGGAAAATGTACCCCTTATCTTCCCACCCAGTGGTCACAGGGGCAGATGCCCAGCCCCTGCTGCACATCTATACAGGCATCTGGCCCCGTGACTGAGAGGCTAGGGAGTGCTACCCAACCCCTCCCGTCTCCTGGTCTCTCACCTCCCTCTCTACCACTATCGACCAGGCCCAGGTGGGCAAAGGCCCACCCCGAGGTTCACCATCAGGCCTTGGAGCAAAGAGATAGGCAGGACCAACTGCAGAGTCTGAGATCTGGGAGACTGAGTCAGTTGGTTGGAAGAGCTTACCAGGCAGGTCTGAGGCCAGAGAGAGGGCAAGGTTGGGGTCAAGTGCCCACATAAAAAGGGAGCAGAAACAGTGAATGTGGAGAGGCTGGGGCTGGGAAAAAGAGGACAGAGTGGACTCTGCAGAGAGAGACAGGGGCAGAAAAGAGAACCAGAGAGGGATGTCTTACAGGGATCGACAGATGCCCAAGCCCCCAGGACTGCTGCACTGGGCTCCTGGCCTCAGAGTCCAATGTGGCCCTTCATCTCCCTGGTGTCCCCTTATAATATGCACCCTCAGAGCAAAGGGAAAGAACTCTGGCCAGGAAGAGCCAACCTGTCAGATGTGTTAGCAAAGACCCAAGGCTTCCTGGCGGCCCCTGGGCATTTTGACTTGTTCGAGGTTAACCTGGCCTGGAAGAAAGATGTGTCACTGAGACCAGGGACAGAAAGCGCCCCCAGCATCCACCCCAGGGCTGAGAGCCTCCGGAACCCACCAGGCCGGGCAGGATGGGAGCCAGCCACATGTGTCTGCCGTCACTGGTGTCGTTCACTTGGTCGATGAGCTTGTCGGGGGTCCGGACGTCCCCACATACGCCCTCCAGAGAGTTGACGCTGTCGGGGAAGGCGGCGATATCTGTAGACACCTCTAAGCTCTCATAACCCAAAGTGGAGTGCTCACCACCGTGCACCTCTTGCGGCCTCCAGCCTCCATCACGCTGACGGCACGGCTCAGGGGACGCCAGGGCGGGCGCGCCTGGCGGGCAGAGCCACCATCTGCTGCTCTGGGCAGCCAGAGGAGTGACAGCCAAGTTAGACATGTTCTGGGGAAAATGAAAGCAAGGAGGCTGACGGGAGTCGGGGTGAGAGCGGAGGCGTGGCCAGTATCAAGGAAAGGGGAGGAAAGCGGGCAGAGAGCAGGCTGAAAAAGACGGGTTTCATGGCAGTGCTGGAGGCGGGAATAAAAACTGTTGCTGTCTCTTTGGAGAGTGGAGGGCAGACTCTGAGGTTTTCCTTTGCGAGGGGATGGACAGGGTCATGGCTGGATTCTGCCTTGGCATGTGACCACCCTACCGAGACTGGAAGGATGTGGGGGGCGGAGCCTGACTCAGCTATTGCTACTCAACGGATGGGCATTAATGTGGACGAAGAGGACATGGTCCCAGCTCTGACTCTGCCATCCTGGCCTGTGAGATCTTGGGCAAGTCATGGGCTATCTCTGGGCTTGTTTCCTCATCTGTAAAATGGGAATAAACATCTCTATGTCCCAGAATTGATGAAGACTTATACATCTAAGGGATCACTAATAACGATCAAAACCACCAAGAATCACTTATCCCAGGTGAGGAGCATGGTGCCACCAGGGCAAAGCGGAAAAGGATCCAATCAGAACCCAGGGACCTCAGAGAGATGCAAGGGAGGCTTTTGGGTTTGACCTGCTCTGGTAGTTCCCTAACTGGTGCATCAGGGATCACAGATCAAGAGCCCAGAGGGGTCAGGCAGGTTGTATCAAAGGGAAGCAGGACAGCTCAGTGGTCAAAAGCATGGTCTTTGGAAGCCAGACTCCCAGCTCACTGGCTGTGTGACCTTGGGTAAGTTACTCAACCTCTCTGTGCCTCACTTCACAAGATTGTTGTGAGGGCAAATGAGGTACATGGGACAAGCCCTGGCACCGAGTGAGCCCTTGGTGAATATTAACACTATGTTTCTGGGGCCTGGGAGGTAACTGGAGGTAGAGGACTGGGATCAACCAGGTGGATGCGCTTGGGGAGAAAGGGCAGCAGACACTCAGGTCCAGCCATCGTCACTATGCAGGACTGTGGCCTCGCACTGCCAACTTCTCAAGAGAAGCTGAAAATTGGGTTGTCATCTGAAACCTCCTGATTTTTAAAAAATATTAGCGACTAACTCAAAACATTTAAAAACTCACTGGGCTAACAGTTTGCTAATTCTGGTGTCGGTATTCTGTGAGCAAAGGGCTCCACGGTCAATAAATTCAGGACACGCTGGGTTGAACACAATAGAACAGGTTTCTCCCTACAGGTCCTGTCAGAGCCTTTACAACTCCAAAGTGTCTGTGGTTCTCCAAGAGGGGGCTGCAGTTGGTAGCCTCTCCCAAATCCCTGAACCACAGGACTCTTTGTCTTATGGATGTCGTGGCAGGTGTGCCTGGGAGCTTCTCTCTGCTTTGCAAGGGTCACATCTGACTGTAAGTAGAGCCCAGTGGCATTTTTAATTTCCAGGTCTGGTTCCTACAGGGACATTTCTCTCTACATTCGACAATTCTGCTTCTTCCCCCCGACCCTCCCATGCTCCCTGCAGTCTGGGTGGAGCCCCCCTTCTGCCTAGAAAGGATACTGTTTTCCGACAGAGGGATTTTCTCTCCCTGTTCGTCATACAGCTCCAGGCCGGTAAGACCGATGTAATAGGGGTCACCCCAGCTGGTCAGGAGCTGAAACTGGAAAATGACTGCAACAAGTTATTAAGGAAAAACAGGCTTAATTTTCTGGAGAACAGAGGAAGACAATTACAAAGATAAAAGGGATATGTGTGTGTGTGTGTATATATATATATACACACATGTTTATGGAGATGAACAAGAGAAAAAATGATTTCTTTTTCCTTTGAGACTGAAGTCAATCACAATGTATGTGGCACGAAATTTTCTTTAATTTAAACTGCATATGAATGTGTGTATGTGTGTTTTAAGAATTCAAAAGCTTTCTCCAGGCCCCAGGAGGTAGGAGGACAGGCAGGGAGGGTGCGCTCCAGGGAGCTGGCAGGGGGGACGCATCTGTCACAAACTCAGTATTTAGAGCTGAACAGTGACCAAGCCTCAACAGTGACCTACCTCCTGCCTCAGTTTCCCTGGTTGTAAAATGACACGAACAGAGTGCCTGTTCCCTGCTCCACCCGTTTCAAGTGTGCGGGGTGTGAACAGGGAGGGGGGGATGCGGGAGCATCACAGTATTGGGGGGATGGGCCCTGGCAGGGTGACCGCCCCCCCCACTCCCGCATTGCTGACTGCACCTCACACAGACAACAAGGCATCCAGCCCTTCCTCAGCTCTGTCCCCCACTGAATTCCAGAATCCCCAGGAGCAGGCAGGCCGGGAAGCCTGAGAAGTGGTAGGGTGGCCCCCAGGCGATAAAGCCGGAGGGAGAACAGGCTAGTGAGAGAGCCAGGCTGTCTGTGTCCACTAACCCGGTCCTACCCCTTCCCGGCTAGGTGGCCTGGCAAGTTAGTTAACCTCCCTGCGCCTCAGTTTTCTCAGCTGTGAAATGGGGCTGCAGTACCCACCTCATGGGGCTAACACATGAGGTTCATACAGGCGATCTACTGCGAACAGCGCCGGGCGGCAGAAAGGGTCCAGCACATTTGAGCTATGATTCCTTCTCTCTTCACCTCCTCCCTGCCTGGTTCCGAGGAGAGACCCCAGCCCAGTCCCCGGGTCGGTTCCAGCTTCTCTGGCCCCTCCCAGCTACAGTCCTTGGTGCTGCCTCCTGAACCTCCGCCCACCAGGGGGGCGGGGCCTGGAACTCCTCGGTCCCAGCAGCACCCAGTGTCCCCAGGGACCCGGGAGCTCTCCCAACCTCCCCTTAGTTTCACTGCATGGGCTCCAGCTTCCTTGGCTGTGGCCTGGCTGAAACCCAGGGCAGCAGCTGAGGCCCAGACCCCACGTCAGGGCCCGCGAGGAGGCCACAAGGGCCTCGCCCTCTCCCTGGGTTCTGGGCATAGACCCAGTGGCCGGGATGTGAGGCCGGTGGAGGAGGATACAGCCACAGGGCATCAGGGGCGCCTCATAGTCCATGCTCGCCCGCTCCAGGCTCTTTGTGTCCAGTCTGAAAAAACACAAAACAGCACCAGGAAGCAGAGGATTGCCGTGGCCCGAGTCGCTGGTCAGTTATCCCCCGGGGAGGCAGTGGGGGAAGGACACACAAGCTTCTGGAGTTCCCATCTACTGGGGGAGGCTCGTCACCTTGGGTTTGACTCACATTCCTCAGAACAACCCTGGGAGGTGGGTACTCTCACATCCCTGTTGTGGGTGAGGAAACTGGAGCACAGGGAAGTGAAGTCACTTGCTCAAGGTCACACAGCTGGGAGGTGGCAGAAGTGGGATGTGACCTGAGGTTGTCTGGTTCCAGGGTCCACACTCTTAATCACCCCACCCAACTTTAGCCCCTTCATGAACAAGGTAAGTCCACACTGTTCTGAGAGCTGAGTGAGACTCACGATGGGCCGATGGGGTAGAGTGCTGGGAGGGGGCAGGCTACCCCAGGCAGTAATCAGGGAAGTGACGTCTGAGCTAAGGAGGAGGCAGCCATGGGAAGAGTCAGAGCCGAGCCTTCCAAGCCGAAGAGCACCCAGAACAAAGGCCGTGAGGTGGGACGGGGCTGGACAGTTGATGTTTGTCCCAGAAAGCAGCCAGATGGGCTGAAGTGTGGGGTGGGATGGGAGGCGGGCAGGGAGAGGAGGCAGAGAGCCCTGAAGTCTTTGCTTCATGATCTTGAGCAAGAGGCTTCACTCGCCTGGGCCTCAGTTCCCACATCTGTGAAATGGGCCTAACAATCCCTGCTTCAAAGGGTGGTTGGAAGGATTCCCCGAAGGATGACCACAAAGCATCTGGCTCACAGCAGGCACATGGGAGGGAGCCTCTCTCCTCCTCCAGACTCCTCCCCGCGGGGCTTCTCTCCCTGGTCCACGGCCAGTGCCCTCCGGCCCTGGCCTGGTTTTCTTCAGTTTCAAGGGCAGTGTTATAAGTAAGTGACTATCCCCAGTATCTGGCCCAAGGAGTGATCCCAGCTACAGTGGAGGGAAACTCATTTTGTTTTGAGAGCTTGGCCTCTGGTACTTGGACATCAGGGGGTTTAAATGAATAAACTTAACGTGGCATTTACAGATTGTTATGAACTTAACGCAGCTGAGACGGGCCAAGCAATCCCAGGGAATCCATGAAATGTTAGGCTCTATTTTTCTCTTTGAATCTTTCTAAATCAGGAATACAGAAACAAGAGGAGGAAGGCCCTTCCCCGAATTGGCCAGCAGGCATTTCTGGAATCTAGGCGGGCTTGAGCCTCTCTTCCCAGCAGGAAGCACAACGAAGCATTTAAAATCTCAAGCACTCCAGACTATGAGAAAGCCAAACATCCCCAGACAAGGTGGGTACATCCCCCAGGCTTCCGGAGAGGCTTGGCTAAGCTTTACAAAACAGCCAAGTTGAAAAGCAATGTGTTTGATCATCATTTCAAAACCCTTTAGGTACACATTTCAGAGCACGATGCAAAGCCAGTGCCCTTGGACCGGGAGGGACCATTCATGGAGCCGCTCCCCTCACCTCTGGGCTGGTGGGGGCAGCGGGCAGCGTTGCAGGTAGTCCACAAAGAGGATTTCTTGAGCAAAATCGAAGTGGCAGTTGCCCGGCCCCTTCCGGATGAGGAAGCCCTCAGGAGGGGAGACGCACAGGCCATCCAGGGAGACGTGGACGATTTTAGCCTGGCAAACAACAGAAATAACGAGTCTGAAGAACAGGAGCCAGCGTGAGGAGGGTGGTGAGCGCTGACGTGGCTGGCGCTGCTGGCAGCTGGCATGTATGACTGGGGGCCTTCACAGAGCCCCCAGGCCCTTCTCCCAGGCCAGAACCACTTGGCCGGGGTCCCCTTTCCGGTGCCATCCCTACTCTGTGCTGGGCACTGGACGTAGAGCAGGGGAGCAGGAAGGTGAGGCTCCAGCCACAGTGGACACGTACAGACCTTCCCCGGTCTACTCAGCTGCAGCGGCCTGAGGAGGTATGACATGGTGGTCAAGGGCGTGGACTCAGCTGCTCTGAGATCCACCATGAGTAGTTGTGCAAGTTACTTAACCTCCCTGCCTCAACTTCCTCATCTGTTAGATGGGCTCAACGAGGAGCTGACTTATATAAAGTCTCTAGAACAGAATAGCGCCTTGCACAAAATACACCCTGCACCAGTGTTAGCCTGGACTGATCCTTCTCCACACCCTGGCTCCCACCTCACCTCCTCTCCTAGCACCTGCCCCTGCGACAGAAATGGGCCCCTTCCCGATATTCCTTCTCACAGCCCTTGGCTTGTCCTTTGAAGGGCATGTGTTCCCTAGCTGTGTCCCCCATGGTTTCGGGGTCTCCCCTGATGGCAGAGACCCCAGCTGGATTCTCTCTACATCCGCCTCTGGGCATGGCACACAGTAGGAGCTTGCTGAATTGATTGGATCTGCGCCACCATGGCCCCCTGTTATAGGCAGAGTTTGCCAGCCGGATGGCCAGGATCTGCCAGTAAATGTCAAAGCCTAATGGCAGGATCTGAGGTGGCTCAGCTCCGTTCCCCTGGGGAAGGGCGGTGGTAGGGGAGCAGAGAGGGCGCTAAGCCAGTACCCTCTCTGACTCCACATTTTGGAATCAGGGCTTCTTGGCACCTCACTCCACCTTCATGGTTAGCAGCCCAGCCAGCTGCTGACCAAACTGGTGGTGCTTCACCCCGGAAGACGCAGAGGGCTTCTCCGTGAGGAAAGGAAGGGGCCCTGTCCTGGGTCTCGTGGATAACCATGTACCCTGGGGCTCTCCACCCCCACGTAACTCAGTCAGTCGGTCACAGGGTGCATAACCTAAAAGGTGTACAGGGGCTGGAAATGGCGCCCCCAAAGCTGTCACTACACTTCCACGCTGCTTTCCTCAAGCCTAATTCCTGCCTGGGCCCCAGGGCTGGACCTGTGACTCAGGCCTGGCCAAACAGAGAACTGTCACCCACGGGCCATGTGGATGCAAGAGCAACGTGGCTCCTGGGGTTTTGCTGGCTTGGAGCATGCAGGATGCAAGCCCAGAGCTGCCAGGGTTGGCCTGGAGGAGAAAGCCACCTGAAGTGAAGCTGGCAACAGAGCAGAGCAGAGGTCCAGGAAGTCCCTGTCCCTCTTCTAGGGCCACCACCATCTCCTGGGAGCATCTCTGACTTCCCCAGACCCCGGTTCATTGCCTCAGAAGGGGCTTTTATTATCACCTCCATCTTATAGCTAAGGAAGCTAGAGTTCCGAGAGGCTAAGCAATTTGCCCAAGGACACACTGGAGGGGTGTGAAGCCTACCTCTTGGAGTGCCAGGCCTGGCTCTAACCTCATGCCAGGGGCTCAGAGCCAGGGTGCCCAGTGGTGCCTTGTGGGGTAGGCATCTGATGCACTTCCCTGGGGAGGGAGGGACCAGAGTTCCATTACTCTGCGCCCTGGGATCGCCCTCTCAGATGGCGCTCATTCCCGCTCCCATGGTGGCCATTCATCACTGGCACCAAGGCTGCTGGGGGCCAGACCTGGGAAGCAGGGCCTCTGGGCCCAACATTTCCAGGCGGTAAATCCAGGTCGTGGAAGCTCAACTGGAAAGAGGGATTCACTCAAGGGAAGGGAAAGGCCCAGAGGCATGAGTTGAGGCAAAAGAATGTTTCTTTAACGCCAATATAGCTGACATTTTATTCGCGCTCGACCCAAGAGCACGCTTACAAAGACACCAGGGCGGCCTGGGCGGGGTTTGTAAACTGCACACTCAGGGGAGCCAATGCTCCTGAAGACAAGCGCCGGGGGCTGGGGGCTGCTCACTCCGCTGTGATAAACCCCCACAGTCTTAAGTCCCTGGACGTACTGAGGACCCAGGCCTGGGCTCACGGCATCCTCACAGGCCAGGTCCTGGCTCTGTCAACTTCTGAGGGCCAGAGGCAGGTATCCTCCTCCCCCTTTTACAGATGAGGAAACTGAGGTCCAGGGAAGGCGGGCCACTTGCCAAGGTCACACAGGTGGTAAGGGTCAGAGGGGGGGATTCAGACGCAGAGCTGTGCATTTAGGGCCCTAACTGCATTGCTATATTTTAGGTGACCTTGTCATCATCACTTCCATGTAGTGGGAGGGGACAAATGTCTCATGGTTCATGGTCACACAGGTCAGAAAAGCCCATGAAAAGGGGCACTTCTTCTCTTTTTTTTTTGCGGTACGTGGGCCTCTCACTGCTGTGGCCTCTCCCGTTGCGGAGCACAGGCTCCGGACGCGCGGGCTCAGCGGCCATGGCTCACGGGCCCAGCCGCTCCGCGGCATGTGGGATCCTCCCGGACCGGGGCACGAACCCGTGTCCCCTGCATCGGCAGGCGGACTCTCAACCACTGCGCCACCAGGGAAGCCCCAAGGGGGCACTTCTGATGCTCTTTTCCACATGCCAACAGAGGCCCCTGCTTTCTCACACCCAGAAGGAGAAGAACATAGTGTAGAAATTAAGAGTGTAGGCTCCAAGCTCAGCAGACATGGACTGGGCCTCTAGCTGTGTGACCTGAGACGAGTGACTGGACCTCTCTGAACCTCAGTTTTCAATACCCTGAAAGATGGGGGTAATAACACCTGCCTCCCAGAGGCTGGAATGCGGGTCCAATGAAACGACAAAGGCATGAGCAGCCCTCAGCCCGGGCCTGGCCGCCAAAGCGCTCAGTGAACAGCAGGGCTGCAACCGACCCCTGTGAGTGGGGGCTGGGCCTGCTGAGGACCCCTGAGCCCCCAGAAGAGACAAGGCGCTGCAGTTCTCCGAGTCAGCCCCGGGCTCTGTAGCTTGCATTTGCTGTTGGCAGAAGGGAACAGCGGCAGCTCTCTCTCCCTGGCTGTAACCTCCCCCAGCTTCCTTTGGAAAGTTCTGGAGGATTTATGCTCCTCTCTGGCAGCCACGCCAGCCATTCATCACGGTGCTGTTTCCCTGACAGTGGACTGAGCGCGGCTGCCGTTGCCCGGCTTACCCCTCGATAGGTGTCCTCGGGAGATTTATTGTAGTTCCAGAAGCGCAGGCCTGCGATGCTTTCGGCTCTGTCGAAGTGGATCGTGACCACGTGGTCCAGCCCCGGCAAGAAGGGGATCAGCCACATATGCTCCTCCTCCATCGTGATGTTGGCTCCATCGATTAACCTGCACTCAGTGGGGAAGGGGCGGAGAGATGGGGGCAGCCCGGTCTGCCGGGAGAACTCACAGTGTGGGGTCTACACCCACTCCTGTCCCCACGGCAGCCCCTGCCTGGCACGAGCCTGGCTGGATCCGGCTCATTACGGGGAGGTGAGACTAATTAAAGCAGCAGTGAGGAGCCACCTCTCATGTGTGAAGTTAGACAGAATAGGAAAACAAGGGGAAAAATAACAGTCTGTGCGGTTAAAGGTACAGTGAAGCAATCATCAGGGGTTTTAAAGCGGGGATGCGGGTGTGTGCTAGTTTTTAGGACTCTTTAACCCAGCGATCCCATTTCTAGAATTTATTCCCCCTAAGAAAAATTTATTCAACATGTCAAAAAGCTATCTGCACCAAGATACTACTTACATTAGCAACAAACAAGCAAACCCTGAAAGGTCTCAGGGAAAAGTTCAGTAAATCTGTACGGTAGTTAAAAGATAATCACAAGGATGATGCAGTAACGGGGAAAGGCGGGGGCGCTGATTTTAATGCTGTAAAACGAGGACAAGGACCAGGAGAGATTACGCAAAAGTGAAAGATCTATTTCTGTCAGGGGGTGGGGGGTGACTACTTCTATTTTCCCAAATTTCTATGAAGTGATGTATTGACTCCATGGTACATTTTGAAAGAATTCTATTCCTTCTTTCTTTCTTTTTTTCTTTTTTTTTTTTTGGTACGCGGGCCTCTCACTGCTCCGGACACGCAGGCTCAGCGGCCATGGCCCACGGGCCCAGCTGCTCCACGGCATGTGGGATCTTCCCGGACCGGGGCACGAACCCGTGTCCCCTGCATCGGCAGGCGGACTCTCAACCACTGCGCCACCAGGGAAGCCCTATTCCTTCTTTCTTGTGCTGGGGGAGAAAGATACTAAAGCACCAGGGGGAACTTGGCAGCTCCTGGCGTGGGACAAGTACAAGAAGGGGCAGGTGCCTCTGGTGGGGGGATGGTCTGGCCTGTAGTCACCCAGCCTGGATATCCCAGGGCAGCCCGCCACTGCTGGGAGGGAGCCCCCAGCACCCTCATGTTCTAAAAGAGCTTGTCACCACACTGCAGTCCCATCCTGGCCAGTTTCTGGTTCTCCTGCTTGGGACATCCTGTCTCATCCTTCCCAACTCTGCCCAGCACACCCTAGCCCAGACCCCAGCCGTGAGCTCACTACCACTGAGAGACCTGGCCCTGGAGAAAGGGGCCCAACTCTGAGCCTCTTGGGCGACCTCCTCCCCTCACCCTCCCATTTTCCTGGTGACCTTGAAGCTGCTGCCCCGGGAGGGATACAGGCTGCTGCCACATTTCCTGGATTTTTAATTTTTTTTTAAACATTCTATTTATTTATTTTGGTGGTGCAGCATGTGGGATCTTAGTTTCCAGACCCGGGATCGAATCCATGCCCCCTGCATTGGGAGCACGGATTCTTAACCACTGGACTGCCAGGGAAGGCCCCACGTTTCCTAGATTTTAAAATAAACTTTATGTTTTTCCTCTTACGTTTTGAAGTTCGGGACTTGGAAGAAATCTTACAATCGAAGTGTTCATCCAAGGAGGTAATGTTTCTTTTTTTCTCTAAAAGGCTGTTATTAAATTGATGGGTGGTGTGTCTTACAATTGCTGGCATCTTAACACTGAGGAGATCCAGCAATTTAACCCTGGGGTGTTTGTGGAATTAAGCTAGAGAACCTTCTATTTCCTTCCAAAAGCAATTACCTCCCTGTCCTAGATATGGTGCCACCTCTAAAGCAAAACTACTGCCCAATCTGAGAGTGGAGAGAACCAATGAAGCGTTCACAGCTGACAGCGAAGGGACGTCCCCATAGACACCCTCAAGGATATCTAAATGATACTTCCTAGCTCTGTCCACAAAAAAAGCCTCGAAACAAGGATTGACCCAGTAGCAATGAGCATCCCTAGTGGCTAGATTATGGTCTCTAAATACCCTTTCCCACTAGAAGGAACCTGGGCTTCTTGGAGAAATAGCTGATTCCATGCCTGGGACAATACACATAAAAGAGGAACCTGGACTACCTTGTGACATCAGAAAGCAAGGCAGCTATCAGAGACTGCTACTTTACAAAAGGATTTGGGAGGTCCCAATGTCCAAAGAGGGATCAATTTGAGCATCGATAGGATAAAAACCGTAATAGATTGAAACCCTTCAAACGTAGTAGGTTTAAATCCATGAGTTTATGGTAGTCAAAAGCAAACAAATGTTTTAAAGGATGCTAGAGAAACAATTTGCTCTTTTGAAAACTGAAAAATAAAGGGAAGGAATCAAACGTTTAGGTTGTCTTTCCTGTTTGAATTGTACCTCAAAGTAACCAAACAATTGAGGGAAATTTTCCCTTTATCGACGAAAAAAGAGTGATAGGATCAGTGTATCACTGTTTCACAACCCCCAATAGAGTAACAGATCTAACCACTAAGTATTGGCTGCCAACATCACAGAAAGCCTGACAACCAGATATTCCATGAGTCCTGAAGGGAATACACAGTGACATCCACGCCCTGATGGTTATGTCTTGCCCTAATGGTCAAACCTCAATCTGATCAGGCCTCTAGATCTGGTGAACAATTTACGAGAAATACAGGGGCCTGAAGAACAGGCTAAACGATACCATAGCGATGCAGCCAGTAAAATCCAGACTCAACAGGGCAAAACCCCTGGTTTCTTCAACAGATAATTTATAAGGAAAAAAAGAAGAACGATGGAAGGGAACCTAGAGATTATGAGAGGCTTAACAGACATATCAACCTACAAAGGAACTTACTTACAAAACAGAAATAGACTCACAGTCATAGAAAACAAATATAGAAAACAAACTTATGGTTACCAAAGTGGAAAGAGGCGGGGTAGGGATAAATTAGGAGTTTGGGATTAAAATATACACACTACTATATATAAGATAGACAACCAACAAGGACCCACTGTATAGCACAGGGGACTCTACCCAATATTTTGTAATAACTTGTAATGGAAAAGAATCTAAAAAAGGAATATGAATATATAGATATATATATCTGAATCACTTTGCTGCTTACCCTAAACTAAAACAACATTGTAAATCAAATATATGTCAATAAAAAAATTTTTTTAATAAATAAATAAAATTTTAAAAATTAAAAAAAAAATTATTTTTTGGCCGCACCACTCGGTTTGTGGGATCCCAGTTCCCCGACCAGTTATCAAACCCGGGCCCTCTGCAGTGGAATTGTGGAGTCCTAACCACTGGACTGCCAGGGAATTCCCAAAAATTTTTTTTAAAACGAGGCATAACAACCAATCACAATGTATGGACCTTACCTGGATGTCAATTCAAGGAACAAACTGTTATAAAAGGGGGAAAAAGATGGTCAGGGAAATAGAAACATGCTGGATAGCTAGTAATTTAAGAAATGACTGTTAATTATTTAGCTGGAATAATGGTACTCAGATTATGTTTAAGTCCTTATTGTTTAGAGCTACATACTGAAATATGTAGAGATGAAATACTATCAGACCTGGGATTTGCTGCAACACAATCTGCGTGGAGGGTGGGTGTGGATATGCACAAGCAGGGCCAGCCATGAGCTGATCACCTTTACAATCGGCAGCGGGGACCACAGTGTGCAGGGGTGTGACTCGCCAAGATGGCCCGTGAGCAGGTAATGACAGCAGGCTGTGAGGGCCGCGGCTAAGGGGCACCTTAGAGGAAAGCAGGTAGGAGTCCGCTGTGGACCCCACACACGCTCTGGGCCAGGGACAGGGCTCAGCTGTGATGTGGCAATCCCCCTCCCGCCCTCCAGCCATGGGAATTATTGTCTCCATTCTACTGATAAGGAAACTGAGGCATAACTTAGTGGTCAAATGTATGGGTGTTGGTCTCCCATGGACCCGTGTTCAAATCATGACTCTGCCACTCAACTACTGTGGGTGACAATTTTAACCTCTCTGTACCTCTGTTTCTTCATCTGTAGAGTGGGGGCCTCTTTGGGCTGTTTGAGGTTTAAATGAATGAACATCTGCAAACTGCAACCTGCTTAGCATGGTCCAGTGTCTAGCATTTAATAAATGCTCAAAAAATGGCAGTTATAATTTCCGTTATTATTATTATTATCATGACTATTATTATTGGAGAGGTTAAGCAACTAGCTGGTAAGGGGCAGAGACAGGATTTGAACTCTCATCCCTCTGGCTCCCCTAGACTCTTCTTGTTTGCACCTCCAGGCAGGGCCTAAGCCTGACAGCTGTCCTGACTCAGGGGGGCCGAGTGCCAGACTGCAGGTTCTGGGGCCCCGTGGATCAGGGCTATATGCAGGCTTGTGTTCTCTTACTGACTTGACCCAACCTGGGCTTATGAATCGGACAAATGCAGAGGAAAGTGCAGCTGTAGCCACCTGTGGAGACTCCTCAGCCATCACCTCTGACCTCAGGGAGGGGAAAGCTTTCAGCCCCCGAGAGGTGGGGTCCCTCATGCCTAAACACCGAGCTAAAGGCTTACCAAGCAGCCACCATGTGCGAGGCCCACGCTGAGCACCGTGAAGAAAACACAAAGCACACCTGGGTCTGGAAGCAGGAGAGCCTGGCTTCCAATCCTGCCTACCTCTTCCAGGTGTGTGGCCCTTTCCTGGGCCTCAGTTTCCCTTGAGTACAAAATGGGCAGACCCCAGACCTCACGGGGTGGCTGGGAGAAGGTGGAATAGGAGATGCCGCTTGATGGTTGCGTCTGAAACCTACGATAGAGATCAGGTCACCGAACCCCTGCTGTCATGAGCCTTGCTTATGCTTCTTACAGACACTCACTTGTCCAGGGTCCGGGAGTCGTTGGTGCACTCAGGGAGGTCTTTTAAGTCTCTGGGGGAGGCAGAGATCTGGTGCAGGTTGATGGGCAGTGCCTGGCCGTCCTTGCCCACCACTTCCAGGCCTGTGAGCCCCAGGTAATGCAGGTCTCCCCAGGAGGCAGTGAAATTCAGCTGGAGGCCTGCAGCAGGAAGAAAAGTGTCCCGTGAACATCACAGGTTCCAGAGGAGGTACCCAAGATGGAGAGAGGAAGAGGAGTGATCTTCAGCCTCTGCATTCTACCAACTGGAAAGCCCAAACTTCAATGAAAGGGCCTTCAGAGTGGGCTCTGCACCTTTCCTCTCGGTGGCCCTTGGACCTGGGTCACTGTTGATGCTTAGGAAATGTCTGCAGGATGAGTGCGCTGGTGTGGTTTAAACTTGCACACAGCCCTGGGTCTTTTCTCCACTTATCAATCACGTTGCCCACCCCATGCTTAACACCTTAGCGTGGCTTCCCATGCTGCTTGGCCAGCAGGCTTCGTCATCTGGCTTCTGCCTACTTCTCTAACCTCACCTTGCACCCAAAATCCCTTGCTCCACTCAGACTGTCTTTCAGTCCCGCATATTCACATTCCCCTCTCCCACCACAGGGCCTTTGCACATGCTGTTCTCTCCCTCCTGAACTCACATGGCCTAGGCTAACTTGTGCTCATTCTTCAGATCCCAGCTACTTCCTCAGGGAAGCCCTCCCAACTTCTTTGACCACACCAAGCCTCCACTCACAGCCTGCCATGTCACTCTGAACTTCCCCTTACATGCTCTGGTCACCAGTGTGATCTTGTGATCGTTTGGTAAATACCCATCTGCCCTGAGGGCAGAAATCCCATCTGTTTTGCTAGCTCATTGTGCCCCCAGAGCTTGGCAAATTACCTGCCCCACAGTAGGAGCTCAGTACAGATGGAATGATTCAACAAGTAACTAAATAGAGGAGGCTGCAGCAGTGAGCCTCAGCGTCAGAAATGGACATTTTATGCAAATTGGCCACTATCATGAGGATTCAAGGTAAAGGAAGTGACCCATGTGACACTCCCATGCTTTTGCCCTTGTTCCACCCCTTCTCCATCAGGGAGCATTTAGGAGTGAACTGGGCAAAACTGCCCAGGTGAGTCACTCATTTGCCCAGAAAGTGCAAAGTCGATGACTCTCTGTCCAATATCCGGCTGGAGTTCCTCCTTCCTGAATGGTCTCCCGTTACAGCAGGACCGGGACCAAGCCCCATGAACTCTTCTACCCTTGCAGAACTGGGGGCCTACTCTAGCACTCTTTTGGGTGGCTGTGTTCCAAAGGGCCACACTTGTTGCAACTTTCACAGGATGCCAGCACTGTAGCACTGGAAGGAGGAAGCCTGGATTCACGTAGCTCCACCCAGTTCAGCTCAGGCAGGTTGCAGACGCCCTTGTGGCTGGAAGGGAGGCCAAGCCACGTGACCTCCCTGGAGCGTGGCTTCCTCTCCTACGCCCCTGTCGTTTCCATCATACATTTTGTAACTTGGTCTCAGATCCCTCTGCCCTCCGTGGTGCCAAGGTAACTCTGAGCATCTTGGGGGCACATGAAACAGATGTGTGACCAGCGTGGTCCTGGGCACATCATAGCTTCTCACAGCACCAGAAGCCTGCAAGATGGCCACAAATTCCTCCCACCGAGTCCTTGCCTCTTTGCAGTGTGATTTCGCCGCTTCTCCCATCCAGAAGTGGAGTCTATTTCTTCACTTCCTGAATCTGGGCCATGTGATTTGCTTTGGCCAATGGGACAGAAGCAAAAGCGAAGCTTGCAGAGGCTGTAAAGCACATGTATACAGGGGTCTGGCCTCTCTTTCCACACCTGGAGTCTTGCCATGTGAAGGAGCCAGGCTAGCCTCCCAATTGCAGGCCATGTGGGTGAAGACATCTTAGGTCATTCAACTGCCAGCCCATCTGCCAGCTGACTAGACACGTGAGCAGGGCCAGCAGAGGCCAGCCTGGCTCAGAGGCAAAGGAGTGCCCAGCCAAGCCACTGAATTACGATAAATCACAATTAATGGTGGTTATATTAAGCTGCTAAATTGGGGGTTGGTTTGTTTCACAGCAGAAGCTAACTGATGCATTCCTTCTCATGATGAGTCTATGTTTAATTGTCATCTCCTCAGAGAGGCCCTGCCAGCCACCTGAACTCAAATAGCACCCTCTCCCATCACTCTCAAAAACCCTTCCTCTGCTTTATTTTTTGTCACCTGACAAGATGTTCTACATTGATTTGCTTATTTGTTTTCATCAGTCTTTCCCACTAAGATGGAAGCTCCCTGAGGGCAGGGGCTCTGTTAGCTGTGTTCACTGTTGTTATCTCTAGAGCCTAGAATAGTGCCTGAAAACAGATGGTCAATTAAGGCTTTTTTTAAAAAAATAAATGATTGATTGAAGAGTATGTGTTTAGTAGATATGTGTAGGTAAATGAATCAAAATACAATCATTTGAGTTTCACCAAAATCACAGTCAATGGTAAACATGTTGCTACTATGGTACCAAGCCCTGTTCTTGGCCCTGGAGAATTAGGGGTAAACACAGCAAAATCTCTCTAGGAGCTTCCACTGCAGTGAAGACAGACAATGAACACACATCAAAAAGATAATCTGATAGTTCCACGGAGTGATGAATACCATGAAAAAAACGAAAGAGGTAAGATAGGGACTAACTAAGCAGGAATAGGGATGGTCACGGAGGGCCTTTCTGAGGAGGTGACGTTTGAGCTGAGACCTGGGCGATAAGAAGGAGGCCGCCATTCTCTAGCATTTCTGGAAGAACATTCTAGGCTGAGAGGGCAGGAAGGGCAAAGGCCCTGGGACGGGAACATATTTGATCTGTGGTTGGAACCAAGTGACTGAGGTAGAAGATGGAGGAAAATGAGATCAGGAGGTTAGGTGGAGGCTAGATCATGTCATGAAGTCTGGATTTTCTTCTCTGCAGTGGGCAGCTAGGGAGGCTTAGATGTGGAAGCCGAGAAGTGACATGATCGGACCCGCGTCTTGGAAAGCGCACTGGGGTTGGACTCCATAGGGAGGCCAGGCAGGAGGCTGTTGTGATACCTGTGGCCGGGACAAAGGCGGTAGTGGTGAAAATGGGGGCAAAGTGGACAGATTCGGGATCTGTTTTGGAGACAGCGTTGACAGGGCTCTCAATGGCCTGTATGGAATTAACGAACAAAGAAAATGTTTCGACCCAAGAGACAGAGTAGCTGTGGGTACCATTCCTGAGATGGAGAAGGCCTAGAGGTGAAGGAGGGAGTGGATTTAGATCGGGGGATCCCTGTGAGGGAGAAATGCCACCTCCCGCTCGAAACAAGAGGCAGCACCCCAGACTCTCCCGAGCCTGC
This sequence comes from Orcinus orca, assembly GCF_937001465.1. Taxonomy (NCBI): domain Eukaryota; kingdom Metazoa; phylum Chordata; class Mammalia; order Artiodactyla; family Delphinidae; genus Orcinus; species Orcinus orca. The sequence continues at coordinate 70,815,558 of NC_064574.1, read as the reverse complement.
CACCCCTTGTTTGCCTGGCGAGATGCACTGTGACGCCGTCTAATCTAGGGCTGCTCTCAAAGTGATTGCTCTCCTTTTTGAGCTAATATCCGTGTTCCATATTCATTTTCCTCTGGTGTATCAATTAGTATTTATATAAATGGAAGTTAATTTTGTTATTTCTCTCCCATATTTCAACTCTCTCAGCTCCTTTCCTATTCATCACCACTGATATTTGCAAAACTTCCAAAATTAGTGTCATCTGCAAATTAGCAAGTCATATATCCCCGTTCAAAACATTGATAGGATTGGCCGTATTTACCAACCCCAACGCATCCCCCCTGGGTCACTTTATCAAAGCTCTCTTCATTTGCACAGGCTGGGAAAGTAGGGTTAGGATTTGGGATACAATGAGGAAAAAGCCAAAGGTTCAGAGAAGAGAGATTTGGAAATCACAGGCCACAAAACGGGCAGAAGGTCCCTGATCAGGAGGTTCTTCTGCCTTCCTGCTGAGTAGAGACGCAGAGAAATTACACTTTCCTTGCAGCAAAAAGGTCTGGGAGCGCTATTCCAGGGCAAAACTCCCAAAGGCACTGAAATAACATTTCCAAGAAAGGTCAGAAGCCGGTTCAGTGGGACAGACATTTACATACAGCATCTTTGGGGAAATCATCAGATGAAGAGGACAGTGGCTCCTCCCTTCCTTCCTTCCTTCCTTCCCTCCCTCCCTCCTTCCTTCCTTCCTTCCTTCCTTCCTTCCCTCCCTCCCTCCCTCCCTCCTTCCTTCCTTCCCTCCCTCCCTCCCTCCGTCCTTCCTTCCTTCCTTCCTCCCTCCCCCCTCCTTCCTCCCTCCCTCCTTCCTTCCTTCCTTCCTTCCCTCCTTCCTTCCTTCCTTCCCTCACTCCCTCCCTCCCTCTGTCCTTCCTTCCTTCCTTCCTTCCTTCCTCCCTCCCTCCTTCCTTCCTCCCTCCCTCCTTCCTTCCCTCCCTCCCTCCTTCCTTCCCTCCCTCCCTCCTTCCTTCCTTCCCTCCCTCCCTCCCTCCATCCTTCCTTCCTTCCTTCCTTCCTTCCTCCCTCCCTCCCTCCCTCCCTCCCTCCTCCCTCCCTCCTTCCTTCCTTCCTTCCTCCCTCCCTCCTCCCTCCCTCCCTCCTTCCTCCCTCCCTCCTTCCTTCCTTCCCTCCTTCCTTCCTTCCTTCCCTCCCTCCCTTCCTCCCTCCCTCCTTCCTCCCTCCCTCCTTCCTTCCTTCCTTCCCTCCTTCCTTCCCTCCTTCCTCCCTTCCTATGGTTATGGCACTCTAACCTCCTCTGAAGCACTGTATGGGAAGCTGACTCCTCACCCTTGGCTCCAAAGATGGGCTTCTGACCCAGGCCGGGCCAATCCGTGTTTTCCATCACACCCCGCTCCCTGCCAAGGTGAGCCACGGTGATTATTAGTTAAGGATGGGCACGTGACCCAAGCCAGGTGAGGAGACAATTCTGGGACAACTGCTGGACTTAATTGGGAAGCAGAAGTTCTTTTACCTGGGATTACCGGGTACAGCTTCTAGGGGCTCCCATGTGGACAGTCTGAATGGGAGATGGACAAGAGAGTGAGAAATAGGGCAGAGAGATGCAGGGAGATGCCAAGGCCTGATGACGTCATTTGCACACCTGGATCCGGCAGTACGGGGAAACTAGCAACGCCTGATCTTTTTAGTTGCATAAGCTAAGAAATGCTCTTTTTTGCGTAACTCAATTGGAATTCAAGTTCCATTGTTCCCCCCGGACCCCGCCGCTCAGGATCCTGACCAACCTAGGGGAGTCCAGACTAAACAAGAAATGACTGCTGTCTTCCAGGACCTTGCAGCTCTGTGGGGATGCTGACTCTTCCCAAAGACCTCTGAGGTGGGGCAGCCTCTCAGGGAGTGTGTTGAGTGGTGAGGACCTGGGCTTTGAATTCAGATATGCTTGGTCCCGTTCTCGGCCTTGCACTAGCTGTGTGACTTTGGGTGGCTTTCTCAATTTCTCGGAGCCTCAGTTTCCTAATCTAATCTGAAAAATGGGGAGAATAAGAGCTGTGAGTGGGATAAGGGAGGGAAAGCCCCAGCACAGTGCCTGAATGGGATACACAACCAAGCCTCAAACCAGGCTCTTGACTACATTAGGTTGGCTTTTAAATTACTCAGTTGTCCCAAAGTCCCAAAGTAATTGAGAGAGAGTTCTGGAAAGTAAGGGGCTGTGAGGATTCAAAGGAAGACTTTGTCTTTTCTAAGAGGTAATTTATCCTTCTGGAGTGAGGGAGGGAGAACTGAATTCTCAGTGGGCACCGTGGGGAAGGCTTCTGGGGATGGGGTGGGATTACAGCAAGGCCTTAGGAAGGCGGAGTGGAGGACAGTGTGGGGCACCACCCAGATCCCACCTCCCATCCCCAGGGCTGAAGGGCTCATCCCTCCAGTGGCTGGGAGTGCTGACAGCTGACAGCCCACAGCTGAGTCCCCCCACTTGTGACTAACCCTGGCTTTGCCCCTCGCCAGCCCATATCCAGCGGCATGCTAACACAGGCGTGTAAAGGCCCAGCCCCCTTACTCAACTCAGGGGCAACTTCCAGGGGACTCTGCAGCTCCCTGTGGAGCTGGCAGAGGCCTTGCTGCGACTGCCCCGCGGCCCAGTTCTCCCTCTGCCCAGCCCTGCTTCCTGCCCTCCCCCAAAAGCATGCCCCAGTAACTCCATCTCAGAGGCTGCTTCTTGGGAACCCAATCGAGAGTCACATCCTTTCAATGGGCAGGGATGGAGAGCAGGGAACAGAAGCCTGCAGGGGGAGGTGGGGCGGGGAGGAGGCTAAACTCTGACACATTCCAGCTTCAGCTTCCTTCTGGAGACAACGGTGGGGAGGTGGGGAGGGGGCGTGACAATGGCACATCTCTTCTTTTCAGAAGATAACTGGAGGCAGATGACAGGCACGAGGGGGCAAGAAAGAGCAGGAGGGGGACTTCCCTGGTGGCGCAGTGGTTAAGAATCCGCCTGCCAATGCAGGGGACATGGGTTCACGCCCTGGTCTGGGAAGACCCCACATGCTGCGGAGCAGCTAAGCCCGTCATGCGCCATAACTACTGAGCCTGCGCTTTAGAGCCCCCGAGCCACAACTACTGAGCCCGTGCACCACAACTACTGAGCCTGTGCTCTAGAGCCCGCGAGCCACAACTACTGAGCCCATGCACCACAACTACTGAGCCTGTGCTCTAGAGCCCGTGAGCCACAACTACTGAGCCTGCGCTCTAGAGCCCACGAGCCACAACTACTGAGCCCGCGTGCCACAACTACTGAGCCCGCGTGCCTAGAGCCCGTGCTCCGCAACAAGAGAAGCCACTGCAGTGAGAAGCCCGCGCACCGCAACAAAGAGTAGCTCCTGCTTGTCACAACTAGAGGAAAGCCTGCGCGCAGCAAAGAAGACCCAACGCAGCCAAAAATTTAAAAATTAAAAGATTTAAAAAAAGAGAAAGAGCAGGAGGGGAGGCCGCAGCAAGCAAACCCCCAGAGCCTTGTGAACAGGGAACCGGTGGGAGAGATCACAGCGCAACGCTGGGCCTGAGGAGTCCCTGGGATGCAGGCGGAGGTGCTGGTGGGAAGTATGCGGAGTAAGAGAGGAACTGGCTGGAATGGCACACAGGCAGAGGAGACAGAAGAACAGACACAGCGAAACCCAGACGGGATCTGCTCAGAGGCCACCAACCAGCAGCCGGCTGGCCGAACACACGTGTTTTGTTTGGCTCATAGGGTGTTTTAAAATACTGTAAAATTAGTCAGCAACGTTGAAAAATCTGGAGATTTCATGTAAAAATCCAGATTTCTGACTTCTCAGAAGACCTGGCACCTGCGCCGGTACTCCTGCTGCCCCACCCCCCCCTAGAGCCAGGAGGATGCAGACTTTCTCTGCTCCAGCATCTGCTCTGTGGTCCAGTGTGAAGGGGCAACTCAAACCCCTGACTGACAGATGCCCAAGTCTCTCTGGCTCTTATGTCTTCTTGCTCTATAACTTCTGGGCTCTGACTGCCGCCTCCCGGGTCAGGGCTGCAGCTAACACGTAAGACGTCTGCGTGTGAAATGCAGAAGTGCCCCTCTGGGAGGGCACACTGTCAGGAGGACCCCTCTTCTGAAGGGATGCAGCCCTGCCCGGGCCAGTGTCACCAATGCAGGCTGGTTTCAGCCCTGACTTATCCTGGGGCCTGGTGTCTCTGTGCCAAGGTACAACCTGCCCAACTGTCCCGGGAAACCCCGTCCCAAGTGGCCATGACTCCCTCCCCACCCCCGACCCGTGAAGGTCCTCCTTCCCCGACACTGCCCCCAGAGAAGGTACTCACAGATGCCCTGGTAGATGCCCGGCTCTGGCGTGGTGACTTCAGGGACAGGGGGGCTGGGGGGCAGCTCTGGTTCAGGAGTCTGCACACAGGTTGGAGAGAAGCACAGGGAAAGGGGGTGATTTTAGTGATACCCACGCATCTCACTGGACATCTTCCCAGCTAGATGCCCACTCTGTGCCCCAGGTAAGTCCCGGTGTCTTTTCTGGTGTTTTCTGCCCTGGTGGGAGCTCCAAGACTGGTAATACGGCGGGCCCAGAAACCCTGAGTGCATCTGAGTCCTTGCTGGAAGTTCTTACTGGTAGGGGAGGAGTTTGACACTAACCAGCTCAGATGATTAGATTTTCTGGAACAGGGAAGGGCCCTATCTAGTTTACCTAGTGAACTAGAGGAAGGGGGGAGGGAGAGAGATCGGGAGGGAGGGATGGAGGGAAGGAGAAGAAAGAATTCAAACGTAGAGAGTGGTTCTCAACCCTGGGGCCTATGCATCTGCATTTTTAAAACCTCCTCTGTGATTCCCATGGGCAGGCAGATAAAGAACCCTTGGTCTACAGACACGGTGGGCTGCCACACCCTGCTTCTTGGGTGTCTATGTAAACTCTTTTCATTAGATCTCTGCACCGTGAGTCAGGGTAGAAGTGCCTGTACTGCGTCACAGACAGGAAAGCTGAGATGCAAAGAGAGGTGAAGTCGCTTGTCTGGATCTTAGAGTTTTTAGTGGGGATAATGTTTCGGTACCCAGTGACACCCTGATGACCCCTCAGTCCAGCCCCTAGGGACGGCCCCTCCACGCCCCTGCCCGGCTATGGGGAGGAGGGAGAGGAAGGTTGTCTGCCAGAAGTTAACCCCTGACACTGAGTGGTCTCCCGGAAAGCTGCTGCCCTGGAACCCACGTGCCTCCTCCTGCCTTCCCTGGCGCCCTGCCCTCCCTGAGCCTCCTGCCACGCCCCCTGGTGGATGCACCCGACCCGGGACACCTAGGCGGGCTTGGGGCGGCTCCAGCCCAGACACCTGCTAGGGGTGTGACACTGACGGGGCCTCCCTGAGCTCGAGGTCCTATCTCTAAGGCAGAGAGAGTGATCCCTCCCTGCCCCTCCCAGGACCAGATCCTACCAGAGCTCCTGAGCAGGGACTTTGCCATTTGGAAAATGTTGGGGGAATGAAAGGCCTCAAGGCCATCTCCCAGCTGGAGGCCTGCGCAGCAAAGCCAGACCACGGACATGTTTTGTGGCCGCAGAATGGTTGAAAACATCATGGATTAGTTGCCAACGTTTCTTAATGGGGAGATTTTTACGTAACAATCCAGATTTCTGACTTTCTTTGAAAAGACCAGGACAACCGTCAACAACGAGCTAGCCTGTCTGAGTGGGCGGGGCATGTCACTGTACCGCCTTGGTCATGACCTTCTTGTGTCCGAACCTTTTGTCCCTGGTTCCTGGTTCTCTCCACTCTTCCCCCCACCCTCTTTAACCATCTCCTCTTTCTCCCATGGCCTCAAGAACATCCCCGGAGACCCTGGTGTCTCTTCACCTTGATTACTCGTCTTTGACTTGGGCTGACCATTGCCCTGAAGGTCATCTTTCATTTTTGATAATTTGTCCATTAAAAGCACGGACTTTGGAGTCCTGCATTCAAGTTCTAGCCTTGTTATGCTCCCAAGATGTGCCCTTGGGCAAGGCCCTTAGCCTGTCAGCCTTGGTTTCCTAAACGGGGATATTAATCATCTCCACTCCAAGGGCTGTCACGAGGGTTAAGCACGACAACAAGGTGCTCCACACCTGGATTACTGGTATGTGCCCAAGAAGTGACTGCCAGGATCATCATTCTTTTAATTCTCAAGTTCGCCTATTAAAAGCATTTCTAGCCCTTCCATCAAAAACAACAGTGAGTGATCAAAATGCAACCCAAAGCAAAACTTCCCGAGACTGCCAACCTCTAAATTACAGAAATGACACAGAACTGATTTCCCCTAGCTTTGATTAAAATTTGAATACTTCCTTCACTTTGGTTTAAAAAAAAATAAAAAATAATTAGAGAATGAAATATGACCTACAGAACAAAAATGAAGCAGAAAAATGGGAAATGTCAAAACGGGAGTACCAGCAGCTTAAAGGAGATCCATCTTCATTCCTCCTGGTATACTCTGAGTCAGGAGGAGAAGTCTCTCTGGGGCGCCCACCCGCCTCCAGTCCTACCCGGTCATCAGCCCAGGAGCCAGCCTGGGTGTAGGGCCTCTCCTCCCCCAGGCCGTCGGCCGTGCTGGGCCTCCTCAGCGCCTCCTCGCACCGCAGGCTGCACAGGCTCTCCACGTCCAAGTCAAACGTCTCATCAGAACAGAAGATAGCCTCAAGAATGTCATCATCCGTTGTGAATAAGATCGTGTCTCCAAAGTGCTCTGGAGCTGAAAGGGGTACCAGGAAGACAGAAGAGTCAGCTCACCCCACGTCCCAGTGATGTGCAGACCAGGAACCTAAACCCATCAATCTTTGGGCTAGAAGGTCCCAAACCACTAACAGGTCTTGATTTGTGTAACTGAGCCTTATTCTTCTTTACGCATTTGCAAATGGAATTCACAGACCATAAGAACCACATAGATTTAATGAAGGCACCTAATCTGATGAGAGTCACTGTGGTCTATCATGAAATAAGGGATGTTTCTCAGGCGCGGGTGAGGCACGGTAGCTGTGGCTGCTGCTGCCCCATCCAGACCCTCTGCCATCCTTATAGGGGGCCTTCCTGGAAGGGTGTGGGAGTTACGTCCCAACCAGGGGAGTCTGAGGGTTCCGAAGCCCTGCTGCTTTGCCTTAAGGCAGGACAGACCCTGCGATTTACACTCCAGAGCTCCCCTTGGGATCAGGCTGAGGCTGGGCTTCCCCTGAAACGATATCCTTGCCTAGCTTCTCCCCCCGACCCTTCCATATCCTACACCCCTCCCTGCCCTACAGGGTCTCCTGAGAGCGCTCCCTCCATAACTCACTTGCACTCGTCAGGCTCAGGCCCTAGGAGGCTAAGGAAGGCTGGTACCCAGGGGAGGCGTTTCAATGAGGTCAGCTCTTTCACACCCAGCAGCAAAAGGCAAGGAGGGGGCCAGCTCTTGGAAAGGAGAGAGACCCGTCCGTCACTGGCTAGCCACTAAGTTTAGTTTTTCCTCAGAGCCTCAGCGAGTAGCAGGTAGGGGCTTCGAGAGCATTCTTACAGACACACCGTACCTCCCGTCAGGGTGCCTGAGGCCTTGGCGATCTCTCCCTTAAAGATACACTGTGTATCTAACAGCATCGTGATGTCCTTCACACCCCGGAAGGAGTGTATCCGCGATTTGTTGTAATTCCAGATCCTGATCAGGGCGACTTGGCAAGGCTGCACGAAATCAATGGAGATGGAGTGGGACTTGCCCGGCGTGAAGGGGGCCAGCCAGACATGCATGTCGTCCTGGGTCCTATTCACCCCGTCGATAAGGTTGGTGACCACACGGGGGTCTTTCCCATAGGCCGGTAAGATATTGATGTCCGGGGGGTCGGCTTGAATGTTCACTATTTGAACCGGCTCTCCCTTGGAACTGAATATTTCTATCCCGTTAAGGCCAACGTAGTGCCTGTCCCCCCACGTGGACTTGATATCGACGACCAAGTGCTGTCCATAAGGCAGGACGGGGATTTTAAAGTCACCCCCGTCATCTACCTCTAGGGAGCCGTGCTCCTGGCCTTTCATGGGCTCCGGCTTCTCCTCCTTCCAGGGATGCGGCTGGTCGCTGTGCCGGCTGCTCTTCTGCTGCTGCAGGAACTCATCCAGGATGTCGCCTTGGAACTCCACGTTGGAGATGCGTCCCCGGTGGGAGTGGTCAAAGACGGTGAGGGAGTTCCACGATTCACGTAAGGTGTGTTCCTGCTTGCTGTGCCACTGGGGCCGCAGTGGCGTCTGGGTGGACCAGGCATCTTCTGGAAGGAAGGACACAGGAGAGGCAAAGCCCCATTAGTGGCGTGTGTGGAAGTGGGGACCCTTAGTGATCGTTTCACCCAGTGGCTCTCAGCTGGGTGGGGGTCACCCTCAGGGGGAAATTCTAGAAACCAGTGGGTGGTTCGATGCTCTTGGCTGTCTCAGTGCCTATTGGTCCTGCTGGCACTTGAAGGGTGGGACCAGGGATGCGACTGTCCCTCACTGCCGGGGATGGTTCCAGGCACAGAGTACGCTCTCCTGTCTCAGGCACCATTCAGGTCGGTAAAAAAACTGTTTATGGTCACCCGAGTCTGGAACCTAGTTGTTTTACAAAGAGCACAGTGTTTCTCGGCGTACTTTGAATTTTCTAAGAATGCGACTACCTTGCAAATCAAGGGAACACTCTCTGCTTGTGTGAGAACCGTTTCAGAAACTCACATGACCCAGGGCGATGCTGCTGCCTGCGGAGTCTGAGTCAGCAACCCCAGGGTCTGCTCTGAAGGCTGTCACAGCCACGTGACTCTAACGGGGTGTTTCAAAGACTGCCTAATAGCGGGCGGAAGACTTGTGAAAGAATGTTACATGGGGAAAAAAAAGAGCCAGGGGGCTCCCCTGGTGGCGCAGTGGTTGAGAGTCCGCCTGCCGATGCGGGGGACACGGGTTCGTGCCCCGGTCCGGGAAGATCCCACATGCTGCGGAGCGGCTGGGCCCGTGAGCCATGGCCGCTGAGCCTGCGCGTCCGGAGTCTGTGCTCCGCAACGGGAGAGGCCACAACAGTAAGAGGCCCGCGTACCGCAAAAAAAAAAAAAAAAAAAGAGCCATATAGGCCATTTTAGATGCGGCCTCTCCTAGTGTGGGCAGCATGTCCCGACGTGTTAATATCATCGTTTCTGCGTGGTGAGTAGGAAAGACTTGTACTTTCTTCTTTGACACCTTATCTTCTAAGTTCCCTACGTGTAATTTTTATAATCAGGGACAAATTCTATTAAAAAACCAAACAACCCAGGTATATTACAAGGTAAGGAATTTCCTTCTACTTGTGCTTAAACTGGCTCCGAGAGCCGAAGCTGCGTCTGGGGCTTGCGGAGAACGCGGGCCTGGCCCTCGGAGGCATGGCTCTGACGGCCCTGCTCTCCTGCTTGTAGAATATTAAAGCCCCGGCGTGTGCATCTAAGCAGCGGCCGGTCCTCACGGCCACGCCATGGCCAACTGCCATGTAAGGGTGTCATTCTGAAAAAACAGCAACTGATGACACTGACATTCTGTTTTTCCTCCTTTCATATCGTGCTGCACCCTGCACTCCATTTTCTGCCTGTCTCCTCGGGGGCCTGACCCCATCAATTATCTCCTCTCTCCAGAATCTTCAATCACTCCTGCCCCACTGGCATCTTCCCCTCTCTCTGTCTGCAGACATTCATAAATCTCTCCTACCTGAAAGAAAAAGGAAACTGACCTGATCTTGGGGCTCCCTCCCACCACCGTCCTATTTTCTCCCTCCTTTCACCGAAGACACGGCATCCTCATCACCACTGCCCTCTCTCACCACCATCACCCTCTCTCAACCCCCTGAAACTTGGCTCCTGTGTGCAGAGTTGTTGTTTTGCCCACCCAGACTCCACTTCTCCTCCTAGGAACAAAATTCTGATTTTCCCCACCTTCAGTCCATGCAGATTAGGCAAAACACTGACAGTATCCTTCCAAGCTGGGCTCATGAAAGGAACTACGGGGAGAGAGAGGGGCTCTCTTTAAATGGGCACCGCTGAGCTGGGAGGATGGAGGGGTGGGGTTGTTGGATGCCATTTGCTACACTGTGTGTGGGGAGCCTGGCTGAGAATGAAGCTAACCTGGGGAACGTGAGCTGAGAGATGGTGAGTCCTGATGACAATCATTTGAGCCCCTGGATCCAGCCGCACCTGAAGTCCATCCCTTTGTGGTTTTCTGTTCCCGGCATCCATAAGAGTTCTATAATTCCCACAACCCTCCACTGAAGTGACTTTCTCCAAGTACACAATGACTCCAAGTACACCACCTTTTCTCAGTTCTCCTTCCCTGCTTGACATTCCAGGCAAAGCTCCTCCACTCAGCAGTCCCCCCCGCACACCAGCTTAGGAGACATCATCCCTTCCTGGTTCTCCACTTCCCCGGCCAACGGCTCCTCTCTCTGTGTCATGGCACCTTCCACTCCTCCTTGCACTCTAAGTCTGGTGGTGCCCAAACCCCTCAGCTCCATGCCGTCCTCTCCCAACACTGCCCTCATCCAGCTCCTGGCTCCCATGCAGGCCCTGCTCGCTGACATCAGCCAACTTCTGGCCTCTCTTCCTGGGGTACCATCTTCCAATTCCAAAGACCCCTTGGACGGTCCAGACATGTCCACTCTGTCACTTCAAACTCCGGGTACCTAAAATGGAGTTTGTCATCAACCCCTCTAATTGGCATTATCTCTACTACATTGAGAATAAAGAAAATCTAACTCCTCACCGTGCCTCTAGGGCCCTGAGTGTGGACCCCCAACTCCCGGCTGACTTCTCCAGCCTAGCCTCACACCCTTCTCTCCACAAGCATCCCACTCCAGCCACGCCAGCCTTTCATTCCATGGACACGAGTCTCTCCTTGCCTCAGAGTCGTTGCCCTTACTGTGCCCTCTGCCAGAACGCTCTTCTCCCAGAGCCCCATTTCGCTGGCTCTTCTTGACACCCTCCTGCTTGGAGAGGCCTTTTCTGCCCTGTTCCCTGCTGCATCCCAGGGCCTGGCACAGAACCTGGTGCCTGGAAGTGCTCAATAAACGTGTGCCAGTAAAGGGACGGGTGGTTGGCACCACCATCATGTACCCCCTGTGCTCAGGGCTGGACGCCGAGGGACTCCCCCTCCACCTGTCAGTTCTCCTGCACCTCCTGTCCTCTCCCCTCCTCCTCAGCTGTCATTAACAAGACCCCAGGAGTGCCTTCCATCCTTTCTTTCAGGCATGAGGCTTAACATCTGGCAGAAGGAACTTCCCATATGGATCGTCATGACCTCAGTTTACTGTGATTTGATTTCCACTGGCTGAAATGAATGCGCTGGGTTGGTCTGCAAGGGCAACGGAGGAGAATTCACCAAACGTCACGTGTCAGGGACTCAGCCTGCCCTTCTCTGCCGGGGTGCGCAAGAAAGGCAGGCCTTGGCTTTCATCCTGCATCTGCTTTCTGACCTATTCTCCCCGAGATGTACGTACGCCCTGGGTTTTAAAAGCAGAGAGGTATAGACTTTGCCTTGGACCTCTCAGATGAAACAGCAGGCTGGGGCCCACGTTTCCCTCTGTCACACATGACTCATTAGACTTTGGGAGTTGGGCAACTGCTGGGATTGGTGCTTTGTCCCGTCTGTCAACATTCCTGCCAACAAATCTGAACCGATAACAGAAAGCTACTGCTTTAATCTGCAGTCCTCATGGTCTGGGAGGGACCAGTATGAGATGATGGGATTAAAGGTTCAAAACTACTCCTTGGTGGAGATTAATATGAACTGCAAAATTCTGAACTTCAGTTTATAAAAATCACTGGCACCACTGTAAGGTAGCCATTAATTGCTATTAAAATGGGAAGTGAAAAAGCATGTAGTGAGATGCAACAGAACCACGTTTATTCGAGGTGAACAGCCCATTAGCCATAGCTGATTGGACTAGGAGTGGACACCTGACCCATGCCAGCCAATCAGCTTCTGCCCTGAGACTCTGGAATTGCATTCTGGAGCTAGAGCTGGGAAATTGTCACTTTTGGACTGCGAAGCCATTTCCTGTCATGTGCACAGAGGAGGGGTGAGGAAGAGTGGACCTGCAAAGCAGCAGAGGCAGGGCCCAGCAGCCCTGGAGAGTCAGGGAGAAGCTTCCTCGGTGCCTACTGGCTTTCTGGTTCCTCCTTCAAATCCCATGTGGTGCCTCCTGCCTTTGGGGGTCCAGGAGCTTCTCAAATAACACCCCATTTTACTGCTCAAACTGGGCCAATGAGATTTCATTCACCTGTAGCTAACTGACCCCTGATAAAGACACTTCCAAAATGCAGATGTCATTACAATGAGATACTTTGTTTAACAAAAGGATTTCCAGGCTCTCTATTACGGTGACAGCAAGATTCCAGTCCCAGGGAGGATCGTGGGCAGTCATTCATTCTACAAGCACTGTTGGAGGGCTTGGCCCCCACCTTTCCTGACGGGCATGGCTATGGGATTTGGCTCTATGTAATGGGTAATTTAAAATTTCTAAGCAACTTTCTTTTTTAGCACGACTAGCTTAACAAGCATGAAATCTCAGGGGCTCAGTTCTTAATGTGTGTTGAGCCAAGCAGTGAAATGCCTGGAAGGAAATTAAAGTGAGACAAAGTCTTCTGAACATGGACAAGCTAGAAAAATGCCCATCACCTCATAACTCCCAGAGGTTCTTTGGGTCTGTTTACCAGGAAGGTTTGGAATTGCCTAGCTCTTCTGGGGCAGGTGGCTGATGACAGCTGGGGAAACGGCACTGTAGGGTAGTAGTTCGAAGCACGGATGCTGGAGCAGGACTGCCTGGGTTCAAATCCTGCTCTAACACTTATTGGCTGTGTGACCCGAGGAAAGTTACTTAAACCTCACATTTTCTTTTCTTTTCTCTTTTTTAATCATATAACTTTCAGGTGTACAGCATTGTGGTTCAACATCTGTATACACTACAAAGTGATCACCACCATAAAACTAGCTCCCATCCATCACCATACAGTTGACCTCCTTCATCCATTTCACCCACACCCCAACTGCCTTCTCCTCTGGGAGCCACTAATCTGCTCTCCATATCTATAAATTTGTCTTTGTTTTATTTTGTTTGTTTTGTTTATTAGATTCCACATATTAGTGAAGTCATCGGTATTTGTCTTTCTCTGTCTGACTTATTTTACTTAGCATAATACCCTCAAGGTCCACCCATGTTGTTGCAAATGGCAGGATTTCATTCTTTTTTATGGCTGAGAAGTATTACATTGTACATACATTATTCCATGTACATATATACTATATATATATGTATATACATATACCACATCTTCTTTATTCATTCATCAGTGGACACTTAGGTTTTTTCCATATCTTGTCTCTTGTAAATAATGCTGCAATGAACATGTGGTGCATATATCTTTTCAAATTAGGGTTTTCATGTTCTTCAGATAAATACCCAGAAGTGGTATAGCTGGGTCATATAGCAGTTCTATTCTTAATATTTTGAGGACTCTCCATACTGTTTTCCATAGTGGCTGCACCAATTTACAATCTTGCCAACAGTGTACAAGAATTCCCTTTTCTCCACATCCTCGCCAACATTTATTATTTCTTGTCTTGTTGATAGTAGCCATTCTAACAGGTGTGATGGGACATTGCCTTGTGGTTTTGATTTGCATCTCCCTGATAATTAGTGATATAGAACATCTTTTCTTGTGCTTGTCAGCCATCTGTATGTCTTCTTTGGAAAAATGTCTATTCAGACCCTCTTCCCACTTTTAAATCTGTTTGTTTTTGCTGTTGAGTTGTATGAGTTCTTTATATATTTTAGATATTAACCCCTTAAAAGATATATGATTTGCGAATATCTTCTCCCATTCGGTAGGTTGCCTTTTCATTTTGAGGATGGTTTCCTTTACTGTACATAACCTTTTCTGTTTGATGTAGTCCCATTTATTTATTTATGCTTTTGTTTCTCTTGCTTTTGGAGTCAGATCCACAAAAACATTTCTAAGGCTGATGTCAATAAGGTTACTGCCTATGTTTTCTTCTAGGAATTTTATGGTTTCAGGTCTTATATTCAAGTCTTTAATCCATTTTGAGTTAATTTTTGTGTACGGTGTAAGACAGTGGTCTAGTTCCATCCTTTTGCATGTGGCTGTCCAGTTTTCCCAACACAATTTATTGAAGAGACTGTCCTTTCTCCATTCTATGTCTTTGCTCCTTTGTCATTGATTAATAGTCTATATGTGCATGGCTTTATTTCTGGACTCTCAATTCTATTCCATTGATCTGTGTGTCTCTTTTTGTGCCAGTATCATACTGTTTTGATCACTATAGCTATGTAGTATAATTTAAAATCAGGGAGCATGATACCTCCAGCTTTGTTCTTCTTTCTCAAGATGCTGATGCTTTTGGCTATTTGGGATCTTTTGTGGCTCTATATACATTTTAGAATTATTTGTTCTAGTTCTGTGAAATACACCACTGGAATTTTGATAAGGATTGCATTATATCTATAGATTGCTTTAGTAGTATGGTATGGACATTTTAACAATATTAATTCTTCCAATCCATGAGCAAGGAATATCTTTCATTGTGTGTGTGTGTGTCTTCTTTAATCTCTTTCATCAGTGTCTTATAGCTTTCAGTGTACAAGTCTTTAACCTCCTTGATTAAATTTATTCCTAGGTATTGTTTCTTTCTGATGCAATTGTAAATGGGATTGTTTTCTTTACTTCTCTTTCTGAGAGTTCATTATTAGTGTATAGAAATGCCACATATTTCTGTATATTGATTTTGTGTCCTGCAGTTTTACTGAATTCATTTATTAGTTATAACAGTTTTTTGATGGAGTCTTTACGGTTTTCTATATATAGTATCATGTCATCTGCAAATAGTGAGTTTTATTTCTTCTGTTCTGATTTGGATGATTTTTATTTCTTTTTCTTGCCTAATTGCTGTGGCTAGGACTTCCAATGTTGAATGAAAGTGGTGAGAGTGTGCATCCTTGTCTCGCTCCTGATCTCTTAGAGGAAACACTTTCAGCTTTTCACCACTGAGTATGATGTTAGCTGTGAGTTTGTCACATATGGTCTTTATTATGTTGAGGTATGTTCCCTCTATACCAACGATGTTGAGAATTTTTATCATAAGTAAATGTCGAATTTTCTCAAAACCATTTTTTAAATCTATTGAGATAATCATATGATTTGTATTCTTCATTTTGTTGTATCATGTTGATTGATTTGTGGATATTGAACCATCTTTGCATCCCTGGAATAAATCCCACTTATTCATGGTGTATGAGACTTTTAATGTATTGTTGGATTAGGTTTGCTCATATTTTGTTGAGAATTTCTGCATGTATGTTCATCAGTGATATTGGCCTGTGATTTCTTTTTTTTTTTTTTTTGGTGATGTCCTTGTCCAGTTTTGGTATCAGGGTAATGCTGGCTTCATAAAATGTGTTTGGAAGGTTTCCCTCCTCTTCAGTTTTTTGGAAGCATTTGAAAAGACTAGGTATTAAATCTTCTTTGAGTGTTCTGTAGAATTCACCACTGAAGCCGTCTGGTCCTGGGCTTTTGTTTGTTGGAAGATTTTTGATTACTGTTTCAATCTCCTTACTAGTAATTGGTCTATTTAAATTTTCTATTTCTTCATGATTCAGTCTTAGAAGATTGTTTGTTTCTAGGAATTTATCCATTTCTTCTAGGTTGCCCAATTTACTGGCATATAATTGTTCATAGTAGTCTCTTACGATCCTTTGTATTTGTGTGGTATTACTTGTAACTTCTCTTTCATTTCTGATTTTATTTATTTGAGCCCTCTCTCTTTTTCTCTTGGTTAGTCTAGCTAAAGGTTTGTCAACTACATTTATCTTTTCAAAGAATCAGCTCTTAGTTTCATTGATTTTTTTCTATTTTATTTTAGTCTCTACTTCATTTATTTCTGCTCTGATCTTTATTTTTCCTTCATCTACTGATTCTGGGCTTTATTTGTTCTTCTTTTTCTAGTTCCTTTAGGTGTTAAGTTAGACTGTTTATTGGGAATTTTTCTTATTTCTTGAGGTAGGTCTGTATTGCTATGAACTTCCCTCCCAGAACCACTTTTGCTGTATCCCACAGATTTTGGTATGTTGTATTTCTGTTTTCATTTGTCTCCAGGTATTTTTTGTTTCTCCTTGATTTCTTCAATGCCGCCCCCCCCAGTTGTTTTGTAGTATGTTGTTTAATCTTCATGTTTTTGTGGTTTTCCCCATTTTTTTCTTGTGATTGATTTCTAGTTTCATACCACTGTAGTTGGAGAAGATTCTTGATGTGATTTAAAACTTCTTGAATTTATTGAGACTTGTTTTGTGACTTAACATGTGATCTATCCTGGAGAATGTTCCATGTGCACTTGAGAAGAATGTATGTTCTGCTGCTTTTGGATGGAATATTTGGTATATATCTGTTAATCCAATCTGCTATAATATGTTGCTTAAGTCTGATGTTTCCTTATCAATTTTCTGTCTGGATGATTTATCCATTGAGGTAAGCAGGGTGTTAAAGTCCCCTACTATTACTGTATTGCTTTCAATTTCTCTTAAGTCCATCAATATTTGCTTTATATATTTTGGTGCTCCTATGTTGGGTGCATATACATTTATAAATGTTATAACTTCTTGTTGCATCGACTCCTTTATCATTATGTAATGCCTTTCTTTGTCTTTTATTATAGTCTTGTTTTAAAGTCTATTTTGTCTGATATAAGAATAGCTACTCCAGCTTTCTTTTCATTTCACTTGCATGGAATATCTTTTTCTATCCCTTCACTTTCAGTCAGCGTGTGTCCTTACTTCTGAAATGAGCTTCTTGTAGGCAGATATAGATGAGTGGTTTTTCTTTTAATCCATTAAGCCACTCTCTGTCTTTTGATTGGTGAATTTAGCCCATTTAAAGTAATTATTGGTAAGTATGTAATTACTACCATTTTGTGAATTGTTTTCTAGCTGTTTTTGTAGTTCTTCTCTGTTCCTTTCTTTTCTCATTTCCCTTATGTTTTGGTGGCTTTCTTTAGTGCTATATTTAGATTCCTTTCTCATTTTCTTTTGTGTATTTACCGTGAGCTTTTTCCTTGTGGTTACCATGAGGATCACATATGCCATCCTAGGTAAGCTGCAGTCTGTTTTAAGTTGGTAGCAACTTAAATTTGAACACAGTCCAAAGCTTTGTCTTTCTACTCCCCCTCCACACATTTTATACTTTGATGACAAGTACTACATCTTTTTATTTTATGTATCCCTTAACAAACTATTGTAATTTTAGTTAATTTTAACATTTTTGCCTTTTAACCTTCAAGCTTGCTTTATAATTGATTTTTTTAAATAAATAAATAAACAAATTTATTTATTTATTTATCTATCTATCTATCTATCTATCTATTTTTGGCTGCGTTGGGTCTTCGTTGCTGCACGCAGGCTTTCTCTAGTTGTGGCGAGAGGGGGCTACTCTTTGTTGCGGTGCATGGGCTTCCCATTGTGGTGGCTTCTCTTTGTTGCAGAGCACGGGCCCTAGAGCGTGCGGGCTTCAGTAGTTGTGGCACATGGGCTCAGCAGTGTGGCTCACAGGTTCTAGAGCACAGGCTCAGTAGTTGTGGCATGCGGGCTCTAGCATGCAGGCTCATTAGTTGTGGGGCACAGACTTAGTTGCTCCACGGCATGTGGAATCTTCCCAGATCAGGGCTTGAACCCATGTCCCCTGCATTGGCAGGCAGATTCTTAACCACTGCACCACCAGGGAAGTTGTGCTTTATAACTAATTGATCCACTACTTTTATTATATATTTACCTTTGTCATTAAGATTTTTACCTTTGTATGTTTTCATATTATTAATTAGTGTCATTTATTTTCAGTTTAAAAGAGTCACTTTAACATTTCTTGTAGGGCCAGTTTAGTGGTGATAAACTACTTCAGCTTTTGCTTACCTGGGAAACTCTTAATCTCTCCTTCAATTCTGAATGATAAACTCACTGGGCAGAGAATTCTCACTGGAAGTTTTCTTCTTTCAGCATTTGGAATATGTCATGCCATTCCCTTCTGGCCTGTAAAGTTTATGCTGAAAAAAAATCTGCTGACAGCCTTAAAGGGATTTCCTTGTATGTCACAAGTTGCTTTTCTCTTGCTGCTTTTAGGATTCTCTTTTTATCCTTAACTTTTACCATTTTAATTATAGTGTGTCTTGGTGGGTGTCTCTTTGGGTTCATCTTATTCGGAACTCTCTGGGCTTCCTGGATGTCTATTTCCTTCCCCAGGGAAATTTTCAGCCACTATTCCTTCAAATAATTTTTCTTGCCCTTTCTCTCTTCTCCTTCTGGGAGCCTATAATATGAATGTTATTCTGCTTGATGTTCCAAAGATCCCTTAAAATATCTTTATTTTTCTAAAATTCCTTTTTCATTATGCTGCTCTGTCTGGGTGAGTTCCATTGCTTTGTCTTCCAGCTTGCTGATTTGTTTTTCTACCTCATCCAATCTGCTGCTGAACCCCTCTAGTGTATTTCTCAGTTCAGTTATAATTTGTGTGATACTTTCTTATATTTTCTATCTCTTTGTTGTTCTCGCCATGTTTGTCCATTCTTCTCCCAAGTTCTATGAGCAGCATTTGACCGTTATTTTGAACTTTTTATCAGGTAGATTGATGATCTCTGTTTTGTTTAGTTCTTTTACTGTGGTTCTGTCTTGTTCTTTTGATAGGAATATATTCCTCTGTTTCTTCATTCTGCCTAATTTTCTGTGTTTGTTGCTATATATTAAGTAAATCAGCTACCTCTCTTGGTCTTGAAGGAGTGGCCTTATGTAGGACATGTCCTGTGGGGCTCAGAAATGCAGTCGTGCCTGGCCACCAGAGCCAGGTCCTCAAGCAGTGTCTCCTTATGGGTTGCGTGCATGCTCTTGTTGTGGCAGGGTCGTGGATGCTGCTGCCATGCATTGGTGGGCAGGGCTGGCCCCTGGAAAGACTGCAATGCTGGCCACAGTGGCTGATGGGTTCTAGTGGGCAGGGTTATCACATAGTCAGCTGTGAGGCCTGGCTGAGGTGTAGGGGTGGGTGGGGCTCTAAGTGGGGTGTGCCGACTGGTGCTAACAGACTAGAGGGAGAATTCCAAAATGGCACCCACCAGCACTGGAATCAGCAAGGTAGCCTGAGACTGGAAAAATTGCTCCCTCCAGTTTCTCAGTCCCCAGGGAGCATCCCAACTCGTTCCTGCCTCTCCAGCAGATGCTTCAAGATTAGTAGGTGGGTCCCATTCACCTATGGTCCATGCACTTTTCAGTCTGGTGTTTTTGTGCTGGTTTTCAGGTGGAGTGAGTGTGAGTGTGCCCTTTAAAAGCTAGCTTTCCATTCTCTGCAGTTCTATAGTTTTGAGTGTATTCCCCATTGGTTTTCAAAGCCAGATGTTTTGGGGCCTCATCTCTCTTGTGCAGGATCTAAGGACTGGGGTGCCTGATGTGAAGCTCAAATCCCTCAATTCCCAGGGAAAGTAACTGTACCTGTGTAATCCCTCCCATCTGTGGACTGTCACACCTGGGGTGTGGTTTTTTCCTTGATGAGGTCACCTCTCTGCCTCTCCTACCTGCCCTGATGCTGCCCTTTTACCCTTTCTTGTGGAGACTCTGTTCATCCAGTTTTCAGGTCCTTTTCAGAGGGAATTAGTCTACATGTAGCTGTAGTTTTGTTGTGTCCATGCGAGGAGCTGAGTTCAGGATCTTCCTATGCCACCATCTCGAACCTCCCATCTCACCCTGCTTTCTTACCTCACATTTTCTTTATCTGTAAAATGGGACTGGTATGAGGATTAAGTGAACCCGTTTGAGTAACGTGCCCAAATGACAGCCTGGCTTACGGCAAACATGCCATGCATCTAGCCATTGCAGTTCCTTCTTTCCATCATTTCTCCCACACTGCAGAAGACCCACCATGAGTCAGGCACCTGGGTCCTGGGGACCCCAACACAAATAAGACGCAGTCCCTGCCCCCAAAGAGCTTCTCGGTTCTGTTCTCCCACTCTGCTCTCCTCCCTGATAGCCAGTCTCAGGGTTAAGTCTTGGTGGGGGTGGGCAGCAGAATCTGTAAGGCTGGGCAGCCAGAAGGGGAAGCCCTGCCTGGGAGAAGGGAGCCAGCCACTCACCATGGAAAGGCACTCAAAGAGTCTGAGGGACTTGCTCTGCCCTAAGTAACATCAAGGGTCTGAAAGAGGCCACAAACGCTTCACATTTCTATGTGTAAACTCTGGCTAAATGCAGGCCTTTGGGGTCTGTCCAGTAGACAGTCATAGTGCAGATGCTAATGTAATTCACTGAAAATATATACATTGGCTTCACATACAGATACACCAAGAGGCAGAGTCACAGAATGGGGATGACGGTGATGATGATGATGACAACAACAATAATAATAATAAGTAGCAGTGGCTAACATCTGTTGGGGCGCTTATGTCCCAGGCACAGTGCCAACGCTGCACACGTAGGATCTCATTTGATCCTCCCAGCCCCTCGTGAGTTGGATATTACTGGTGTCCTTATAAACGAGGAAACTGAGGCTCAGGGGGATTTCAGAACTTGCCCACAGTGTGGGTTGGCAGTGGGGAACCAGGACACATGCCCAGTCAGTTTGACTCTAGGGCTTCTGCTCCTGTGTGGGAGGGGGTGGGGATAAACTCAGAGGATCTAGAGGTGAGCCTTGCCTTGGTAGGTCCAGGAGCTCTGTGGACAATAAAGGATGTAGATGCTAGTGTTGAAATCATGGCCACCACTTCTGGAGCACTTTCCACATGCCAGGCTCTGGTCAATATTTTGAAGCTATCAACTCATTCATTTTTCACAACCCTGTGGGGAGTGGGGGTTCATTCCCATTTCACAGATGAAGATGCTGAGGCTCAGAAAGTGGAAATGCCCAGCTCTATAGGACCCAGTCTAGAGGTCCCAGACCTATAAGTAGCAGAGCTTGAATTCAAATGGTTTGACTCCTTGTTGCTATGCTATACTCCATCCCAGTAGCCAAATCTGAGGGCAAATATTCAGAAACCCAGCCGTTGGCACCTCCTTTCAGATCTCTTAGAGATAATCTACTGCAAAGTTCACAGAGCAGGTGAATCCTGCTAGCAGATGTATATATATATTTTTTGACCCACACAGTGGTTTAAAAATAATCTCCATCAGTTGCCAATGTTGAAAAACAAGAATATTCTACAATTTTGATTTCTCTTGATAAAAGGAAAAGGGAGATCTGGCATATACTGGTCTTGTATTCCTGAATACCATAGTCCCCACCATTCCCTATAGTCCTTCCAACCCCCAGGCAAGAATTGATTGCTATTTTTCATCACACTTATTTTGTATTATTTTTCTAATGGTACGGTTACAAAGAAGTGAAGTTCTTAGAGACCAACGTCTCTATCAGAGGTGGGATAGCAGTCTAGATTGGAAAAGCCATGTTTTGCAAGAAAAATGGACAAAGGAACGTATCTTGGAGGTAATGACAAATATATCTATGAGTTTAACATGCAAAGTGTGCCTTGCCCATATCACTCACTGCTGCCACCCCTGTGGCCCCTGAGACAGGGAATTTGTGACCCTTAGTTGAGAAGAACCCACTTGCTTTGCAGATGAGGAAACTGAGGTCCAGGGAGCAAAATGGCTTCATGCCAATCAGTGGCCCTGGCTCAGGTGGGATGGCCCCGAGTCAGACTGCTTCCCCAGCTTACCTCTGCTGTCTGGCTGGCCATCACTGTGACTGTTGCTGAGGGCGTCCTTCCTCAGGCCCCTCCTCCCACTAGCAGGGTGCTCCCTGTGGGAGGGTTGGTCAAAGGTGTCGAAGTCATCACCGCAGACTCTGGGGGTCGCTCTCTGAGCTCTCTCGCTGGCGATGACATTCCAGCTGCTTGTCCGCCCTTGCTCACGCCTGGGGCCTTTATCTCCAGCCTCGGTCTCTCCAGGCCCCTCACGGATGATATCCTCTGACGGAAGCCTGCCTCTCCAGTCCAGCGGCTTCTCCGGACTCAGCCAGAGGGGTTTTGACTTCAGGCCTCCCTGCTTCCTGCCTTTCCCTGCGGGAGAAGATTGTAACCAGGATGGGGTTTTCCCTGGAGGCTCAGAGACTTTTCTGCCCATAAGGTTTTCCAGCTGTTGGATCAGCGAGAGCTCCTGGTCAAGAGGAGGAGGGCATTCCGCGGGGGAGGAGTGGGGAGGGACACTGGGCATGCCACCCGGCGAGGATGGTGCAGCTAAAAAGCTGCACTCTTCCTCTAACTTGGACAAATTGTCTTTCATGCAGTCAGGAGAATTCGTCCTTCCACCAAATAAATGTCCTTGTGAAGAAGCCTTCACATCCTCTGCTGCTCCAGCTGGCTGCGAGTAACTGGCACCGAGCTGCTTGTCCCCGTCGGTGCTGTTCCTCTTGCGGGCACCTTTGCTTTCTTCTGAGTGGGCAGCAACGCTATTTTCCATTCTCTCATTTTGCAGGCCCACCAGGATGCTCTGTGGGGCATCGTCACCTCCTTTGTCTAAGTTGCCATCAAAGATGAGTTTTTTGTTGACATACAGCTTCACGTTTTTGGCCCCAATGTCAAGATCCTGAAAACACAAAATTTCACAAAATGAAGATGCGTGGCATCGGACTGATGTATCAGATTTTGAAAGGAGCACGTGAAAAAGACAAATGTGGGACGCTGGAAACGTGAGCTTTCTGAGACTACAGAACTGGGGCTGTTAAATCAGACTCCTTTTCATTTCGGTGCAAAGGGTTACATATGTTATAAATCAAAGGACTTTCACAAAGAGGCGGCCTCCATCACCATCTTCATCATCATTACCTCCTGCTGGGACACATGTAATAGCCTGCTAATTGGTCTCCCTGCTTCCTGTCTCTTGCTCCTGCGACCTCAGCTTCACATTGCCACCCGCCTTAGTTTTCTACAAGAGCAGATCTGGCCCAGTCACATCCCTTTGTGAAATTCTTCATGTTTTTTTTCACTGCCTATAGCAGGGTTCTTTAAAGTATGGTTCCTGGGCCTCCTGCGTCAGAAAAGCTTGGCAGGCACGTAAAATGCAGATGCCCTAGGTTCCATATTTTGGGGGCCCTGAGGGCAGAGCCTGAGACAAGGATTTGAGTGCAGGTAGCTTATCAGCATGTGCTCCTAAGAGGGAGAGTCAGGTAGGGCAGGTGAAAACCCAAAAAGGTTTTGGGGCTGGTCACTGCTGTGGGGAACTGGGGCTCCATCCAGCTGGGACACTGTGAGGGACCGGCAGAATGCATCTCAGAAGTGTCCCTCCAAAGGCGGGAGGCTGGGTGTTTATCCACTGACTCCCTTCCCTGCTGCTGATGGTTGCCCCTGGGGAAACTGACTCCTCGCCATGACCACAGGCTAGGCCCTCTAGAAGCTTCGGCCAAAGGACCCAAGCAGAAAGGCTCAGAGCCTGGAAGCACTGGAAGTGGTGCCCAGTCAGCACACCCAGGACTGTCCCAACGCAGCTGTGGCCACAAGTGGAGGGGAGCCCAGAGGATGCGGTGTGGGCGCTGCACTTGTGTGGACCCGTGAGATGAATTCCGAACCCCTCAGCATGACATACAGTAACCTTCACAAAAGGTTAGCTAGCCTTCTGTCTCCTCCTCTCCCAGCACATGTGCCCCGTATGAGGCAGGTGTTCAACGCTTCTTGGGTCATACTTAAAATTAGGGGGCTTCCCTGGTGGCGCAGTGGTTAAGAATCCGCCTGCCAATGCAGGGGACACGAGTTCGAGCCCTGGTCCGGGAAGATCCCACATGCCGCGGAGCAACTAAGCCCATGCACCACAACTACTGAGCCCTAATGCCACAACTACTGAAGCCTGTGCGCCTAGAGCCCGTGCTCCGCAACAAGAGAAGCCACTGCAATGAGAAGCCCTCGCACCACAATGAAGAGTAGCCTCCGCTTGCTGCAACTAGAGAAAGCCCGCGCACAGCAAAGAAGACCCAATGCAGCCAAAAAAAAAAAAAGGGAAAAAAAGAAAAGAAAAAAACATCAAATAACACCTCCTCCTGCTACTGCCTTATTTGGCCATACGTCTTTACACAAAAACACTTTTTTGGGTTTTTTTTGCGGTACGCGGGCCTCTCACTGTTGTGGCCTCTCCTGTTGCGGAGCACAGGCTCCGGATGCGCAGGCTCAGCGGTCATGGCTCATGGGCCCAGCCGCTCCGCGGCATGTGGGATCTTCCCAGACCGGGGCACGAACCCGTGTCCCCTGCATCGGCAGGCGGACTCCCAACCACTGCGCCACCAGGGAAGCCCACAAAAACATTTTTAATAAACAGCTTTCTCGAGGAATATAATACATACCTCATACAGTAAACTGTACATGTTTAAAGCATACAACTTAATGGATAAAGAAGATGTGGTATATATATATATATACACACACACACACACACACACACACACAATGGATATTACTCAGCCATAAAAAAAAGCATGAAATAATGCCATTTGCAGCAACATGGACGGACCCAGAAATGATCATACTAAGTCAAGTAAGACAGAGAAAGACAAATATCATGTGATGTTGCTTATATGTGGAATCTAAAAAAAAGATACAGGGCTTCCCTGGTGGCGCAGTGGTTGAGAGTCTGCCTGCCAATGCAGGGGACACGGGTTCGTGCCCCGGTCCGGGAAGATCCCACATGCAGCGGAGCGGTTGGGCCTGTGAGCCATGGCCGCTAAGCCTGTGCGTGCAGAGCCTGTGCTCCACAACGGGAGAGGCCACAAGAGTGAGAAGCCCGTGTACCACAAAAAAAAAAAAAAAAAGATACAAATGAACTTATTTACAAAACAGAAATAGACCCACATTCATAGAAAATAAATTTATGGTTACCGAAGGGGAAAGGGAGGGATAAATTAGGAGTTTGGGATTAGCAGATACACACTCCTAAGTATAAAATAGGTAACCAACAAGGATCTACTTACAGCACAGGGAACTATATTCAATATTTTGTGATAACCTCCAAGTGAAAAGAATCTGCAAAGGATATATATATATATATATATATATATATATATATATATACACACACACACACATATATATAACTATATATAACTGAATCACTGTGCTGTACACCTGAAACTAACACAACATTGTAAATCAACTATACTTCAATAAAAAAAAATAAAGCACACTACTTGATAAGTTTTAACACATATCCACCCATGATCAAGGTAATGAACACACCCATCACCCACAAGGGTTCCTCGTACTCCTATGTAATCCCTGCCACCCTATCTTCTTCCCCCACCCCGAGCCAACCACCCGTCAGCCTTCTGTCACTATAGATTACTCTGCCTTTTCTAGAATTTTTCTATAAAAGGCATCGCACACTATGAACTCTTTGGGGCCTGCCTTCTTTCACTCAGCATAATAACTCTGAGATTCATCCATGTTGTGTCAATGAGTAGTTTTATTCCTTCTTATTGCTGGCGTGCCCCACAATCTGTTTGTCCACCTTTACAGCAAACTCTAAGAGTCACAGTCACAGCTGCACCTCCTGCCCGCTGGCCTCTGCCTCCTCCTCTACACGAACCCCCCCTGCCAAGGGTGCCAGCAACTGGGTCACAGAACTTCCCTGTTGCCTGGACGATTCTGATCTATTCCTGTTGCCCTGGTCTATCACTCATAGAGCCTTCTTTTCACTCTCAGGGGTGCCCCGGTTTGGACAATCAGCTTTAGGGTCCAGCAGGGGATCAGACCCACCGGGAAGTTCTCCTTTCTCAGGTAGGCTGTCCTCCTGCCCCTGCTGTCACCGCAGCCTAGGCTCCCCGCTGTTGCTCCTCTTCAGCTGGGCCTTGACCGGTTGGGCTGGTCCCCGGCCTCCCGATTTTCCTGCACCCTCTCACTAGGGGGTCCCACTCAGGCCCAGGGCCCTAACTATCGTTCTCTCATTGGTGACTCCTATTTAATTTAATTTTATTATTGAAGTATAGGTGATTTACTATGTTGTTTCAGTTTCACATGTACAGCAAAGTGATTCCGTTTTATATGTGTGTGTATATATATATTCTTTTCCATATTCTTTTCCATTATGTTTTTTTTAAAAATAAATTTTATTTATTTATTTATACTTTTGGCTGCATTGGGTCTTTGTTGCTGTGCGTGGGCTTTCCCTAGCTGTGGCGAGCGGGGGTTACTCTTCGTTGCGGTGTGCGGGCCTCTCATTGCGGTGGCTTCTCTTTGTTGCAGAGCACGGGCTCTAGGTGCGCGGGCTTCAGTAGTTGTGGCACGTGGGTTGAGTAGTTGTGGCTCACGGTCTCTAGAGCGCAGGCTCAGTAGTTGTGGCTCACGGGCTTAGCTGCTCCATGGCATGTGGGATCTTCCCGGACTAGGGATCAAACCCGTGTCCCCTGCATTGGCAGGCGGATTCTTAACCACTGCGTCACCAGGGAAGTCCCTTCCATTATGTTTTACTGCAAGATATTGAATATAGTTCTTTGTGCTATATAGTAGGTCTTTGTTGTTTATCTATTTTATATATAGTAGTTTGTATCTGCTAATTCCCAACTCCTAATTTATCCTTCCCCACCCCCTTTCCCCTTTGGTAACCATAAGTTTGTTTTCTATGTCTGTGAGTCTGTTTCTATTTTGTGAATAAGTTCATTTGTATCATTTTTTAGATTCCACATATAAGTGATATTTGTCTTTCTCTGTCTGATTTACTTCACTTAGTATGATAATCTCTAGGTCCATCCATGTTGCTGCAAATGGAATTATTTTTGTCCTTTTTTATGGCTGAGTAGTATTCCATTGTGTATATATACCACATCTTCTTTATCCATTCGTTTGTCAGTAGACATTTAGGTTGCTTCCATGTCTTGGCTATTGTGAATAATGCCAATTAACACTGGATTCCTGACTATTTTAATCTCCAATCCTGACCTCTCCATCCAGCCCACAGTGACCATGTGACCTCTCTTCTTGGATATCTAACAGGCGTCTCAACCTTAACAGGCCCCAAACAGAATGATCAATCCACTCTTCCCAAACCTTGTCATCTTTCATCTCAAAAGTGGTTCCGCCGTTCAACCAGCTGGGAGTCCTTGAGTCTTCTTGCTGTCTCACTCACACGTCCAATCCTTCAGAAGCCCTGTGGCTCTACCTCCAAAACCCCTCCGGAATCTGACCTCTTCTCCCTGAATGGTGGCCGCCTCCTAGCCCGGGTCACAGTCATCTCTCCTGGAGACAACGACCGTATCCTCCTAAGTGCTCTCTGTGTATCCACTCTGCACCGTCACCCACCCACCCCCACCCCACTCCGGCACACACACTTCATTTCCAGCAGCCAGTCTTTCTTAAAAAACACCTTAAATCAGGGAATTCCCTGGCGGTCCAGTGGTTAGGACTCTGCACTTCCACAGCAGGGGGCCCGGGTTCAATCCCTGCTCAGGGAACTGGGATCCCACAAGCCGCACGGCGCTGCTGGAAAAAACCAAACCAAACCAAAACAACTTAAATCAGATCACGGCAGGCCCCTGCTTAAAACCACCCAATGGGGCTTCCCTGGTGGCGCAGTGGTTGAGAGTCTGCCTGCCGATGCAGGGGACACGGGTTCGTGCCCCGGTCCGGGAAGATCCCAAGTGCCACGGAGCAGTTGGGCCTGTGAGCCATGGCCGCTGGGCCTGCACGTCGGAGCCTGTGCTCCGCAACGGGAGAGGCCACAACAGTGAGGGGCCCACATACCACACACACACAAAAAAACAAAAACAAAAAACAAACACCCAATGATTTCCTACTACGCGGAGAATAAATTCCAGCTCCCTTCAGCGGTCAGTGTGGCCTGCGTGATCTGGTCCTGCGACGACCTCTCTCTCCCCTCCCCTTCTGCTTCCAACACACCGCTCTGCTTGCTGCTCTGTGATCCCAGGGAGCTCCTGCCCACCTTGGGACCTGGGCACCTGCCTGGAAACCTGCAAGGCTGGCCCCTCCTTGTCTTCAGAGAGATGTGGCTGCTCTCCCTAGAGCAGCCCCCGCCCCACCCAGTCACCTCTCTAGCCCATGGCCCTGTTTTCTTTCCTCCTGGTCTCTGAAATGGTCTTGTTCATCAGCTTTCTAACTTATTTATTGTCTCCCCCATTCAGAGTTAAGCTCCAAGACAGCACAGAGCCTACTAATCTCGTCCAAGGGCCCAGCAAGGGCCTGGCACACAGCTGCTGCTCAGTAATCCCTTTGGAATTATAAGTGAATAAACACAGGTATTTTTCTCCCCGGGGAACACTGCTCTCTAACAATCATCAGAGAAGAAACCTGATCAGAACAATGGTAGCCTGTTGGTTTCAACCCCAGACCGTTTTCCATCTTGCTTTGGCTTCCGATCTGCTCTTGGGATACAAGAGCTGAGATCCCAGAGGTGTCCATCTATACTTATTTCCCCCTGCCTTAGCCCTCCTGAAATCCAGGCAACGAAGCTCCAACTAGCTTCCTAGTTCACTAAGTTATTGCTACGAAGGTTTCCGTAGCAATTGAGGATGAGAAACGTCAAGCCCGTGTTACACCACAGGAACCCAGCTTCAAACGTCCAATTGCAGGATGGCAGGCTACTATTTGCTGCCTGTCAGAAAAGTCGGTTCTCAAAGCCCTCTTTTACATGTTTATACGGATGTGTTCTCTGTTTAGTGGAGGCGCAGTGCAAGTGTGTGCTATGAATTAATCAGGAAATAACTATTGGAGAAGGACAGCCTGGGCAGTTTTCAATGACTAGTCCCGCAAAATTACCGCCGTGGAAACATCTGGTGAGACAGACACGCTCTCACTGAAAGAGGCGGTGGGGTGGGGAGGAGACCTTTCAGTCCGCACAGTCATCACATGGGCATCCTGGCTTCCGTAAGGAGATGCCTGGTTTCCACAATGGGCTCCTTGACTGTCCGCGAACGGCCTAGAGCCCCGTCTGACCTCAGCTCTCTCCAAGAAGCCTGGCTGAGTGGGGACAGAGAGAGGGGAGCAGACTGGGGCAGGGGTGTGACCTCTCATGCCCCTAGCATCAGGCAGGTAGGAGAGAGAAGAGGGTTAGGGTGGAAACCACAGGGAGTGGCGGGGGGTGTGGGGAGCTGAGAGGTTCATGCCCCCTACCTAATGGTGTTTAAACCCGCCAAGTTTCCAACACCCTGCAGACCAAACAAGCCGTATCTGCGGGTGGATTTGGTCCACCCCATCCCCGGTGGGGAACGGTAGGGAGTCACTTTTCTGGGGATTCCATGTGTTAAAAAAAAAAAAAAGGCTGCATGCATTGGCCCATGCTGTCTTTGGAACAACTCTCCAAGGTCTTGGGCATTAGGGCCCATCTGACAGATGAAGAAACTGAGCTTCAGCCTTCTCTGAGGTCACACAGCTGGGGCACAGGGAGCCACTCTGGCTGGCACCCTGAGGTCCTACTGCCACCTCCCTTTGGGTCAAGTCAGACCTGGAGAGGGCCTCTGTCTTGGCCATGTTAGCCTGGCCACCCGCTCTGGGTGGAACTCTGAGTCCCCACTTCTATTTCTTAATTAGTCCCCATGGACCAACTATCTCGTACTCCCATCCTAGCTCTCTCCTCACTCCCTAGAGGCAGTCACTGTGGGCACTGGTGGGGAGCATGTGTACGTATGCTTGTGTCCTTCCAGACTTTTCCTATGTGTTTACATACATATCGACGCAACGGCCATCACACCTCAAGAGTGTGGTCCAGAGCTATGTGAGACACACGTCTGCTCCGTGGAGAAGACGGGGTCGAGATTTTGCAGGTCTGTACTACTTGGCATCCCTCTGTAAAGCTCTGCATGAGGGGTGCCTTTGGGAATAGATCCAAGGGAAAATCCTTTCACTCCTAAACAACCAGCCTGCTCCCTCCTTTCCAACAAGAGGGCTCTAGTCCTGGCTGTTTCCTCCTTTGCCTCAGCTTCCAAGAAATCGAGGTGAAACTCCATGCTGCTGCTGACCTTACCATTTGTGTGTGTGTGTGTGTGTGTGTGTGTGTGTGTACTTGCTTCCTCGGTGCTCATATTTCCTTCCTCGTTTAACTAGAGTTATTGCTATGCCTTTTGTTGATGCTGTCTCAAACCCCTTTTGCAGTGGATTTTCAAAAGGACACTTTGAAACTCTGTGGCTGCCACGTGGTCAACGGGAGCACCTTCTCTAGTCCAAAGAAAGACTTCATCCTTCTTTCCAGTTGAGGAGAACCAATCACGTTGAGACCGTAATGCATTTTAAACACAACAACATTAATATTATTTTGATCTAAGTAACTGAATTGACTCGATAAGGCCACTCTCCTCCCTGGTCCTGGGGTCAAATGACATGTCTCTTCCAATGAGCACATGAATTGCTCAGCAAAGACTGATGGCGGCCCGGCTCTATCATGACAACAACCCAAGCAGAGGCGGGGGCTCTTGTGCTCACAAAACACTTTCCCTAGAGACCAACAACTGCCCTCAGCACAGGTGAAAAAGCCTGAAGGAAATCATCTGGAGCGAAGCAGTGGCTAAGCCTACGGGCCGGATGCCAGGGAGGGTCCATTAAAGCAAACCCTTCCTCGGCGTGGGTGACAATTGGAGTCGAACCAGCTGTGTGTCGCTGGACCTCATTCATGCACAGCCCGAGGGGGCCCACACTCTAGGGGTTCTGTCACCTGCTGGGCACCCATGCTGGCTCCACTGCACAGGGAGAACATGGGCTGCCGCCCCTTACTGCTCTCTTTGCCGGGAAGTGCTGGGTCCACAGCAGGAGGGGCCGAGGGGCTGTGGGCTGATTGGGAGGCTAGTCAAGCACGGGGGACTTCGGGGAGTGAGCTGCGCTGCCCAGAGAGCTGCCATGTAGGCGTCGGGACCTGGCTC
Source organism: Orcinus orca (assembly GCF_937001465.1). Classification (NCBI taxonomy): domain Eukaryota; kingdom Metazoa; phylum Chordata; class Mammalia; order Artiodactyla; family Delphinidae; genus Orcinus; species Orcinus orca. The sequence goes on along the minus strand of NC_064574.1, from coordinate 70,784,725 downwards.
AGGAGCTGACGACCCCTCCGGGAAGCCCCTGGCTCTCCCGATCTGCCCCATCGCACCTCCTCGGGTTGAGTTGAGGGTCCCCCTCTAGGCTCTCGCAGCTGGGCTTGTGACTGGACCCTTGCGCCTACTACCTCGTGGCCCCATGTGCTCACCTGTCTTCAGGCCTATCCCCATCTATCCTGAGGACTAGCTCTGGGAACTAAACCTGCTCTTTCCACCTGAACTTGAGTGCTTTATTGAGAGGAGATCTCAATGGCCTTTCATATGTCCTTTGGGAGGAAAAGCAATGAAAACCTTCTTTGTGATGAAGCTACTTGAAGAAGATGGTGGGGACATGTGACATTTAACAAGCTACATTTAACCTATTACATGCCAGGCTGGGGGCCGACGACTCTGACCTCCTGGCGTCACAGACTCAGAGGACAAAAGACGGGGATGGGACCTGACAGACGGGGTCACTAACTGGAGGACCTACAGCCGAATCTGGGCTGGTTTGGCCCATAGAGCAGTTAAAAATTTCAGAACCAGCTGACAATATCTAAAAACTGAGAGCTTTCACACAACAATGTGCATTTTTGGCCTCTCTTGAAGATTTAGGCCATCTGGCAGGGCGGGGCCAGGGCAGAGTGATGGCTGCTCTAGGCAGGGCCCGGCTTGCCAGTGACCACAGTTACTCTCTATTGAAAGGCAGAACCAGGTGGTGGGCACCAGATTGCCTGGTAGTCATGTGACTACCAGCAAGTTCTTCTGCTTTTCTGGGCCTCAGCTTCCCCATCTGTAGGATGGAGCTGATCACCACAGTACCAGTCTCATAGGACTGCTGTACGGAATAAACGAGCTCATACGTGTAAAGTGCTTTGAATGCTGACTGGCACACACTCAAGAGACGCAAGCCGCCATCATTATCTTGTGCCCAATCTACCGCCTGGATGGAAGTAGCTGCTGAGGCTGGCTGCTCAGGGCTAGCGTGGCTGGAGACTCCCTGCTCCCCTAAGTCCTGGTGCAGCAGTTCCCTGTTTCTGGCAGAGGCTGGCAGCAGGCACAGGAGAACCCCATCCACTCCAGAGTGGAGCCTAGCATTACTCCCGCTGACTTAGGTCAAGATTCCCCTCAAGTTGGGATTGACATATACACCCGACTCTATATAAAACAGATAACCAGCAAGGCCCTTCTGTACAGCACAGGGAACTCTACTCAGTATTTTGTCATAACCTGTAAGGGAAAAGAATCTGAAAAGGAATATATATATATGTGTATATATGTATACACATAACATATATATGCATACATATATATAAATGAATCACTGTGCTGTACACCAGAAACTAACGCGATATTGTAAATCGACTATATTTCAATAAAAAATAAATTAAAAAAAAAAAGCTTCCCCTCGATCTGGGCTCAGGCCCCAGCAGGCAATTCTCGCAATTTTATTCATAGCACATGGGGGCCTTTCAGGATCCTGGCCTGTGTGAGACACAAAAGATGAGAGCAAGTCTCCTCTCCTTAAGGAGTTCACAAAAGTATGAATAATTAGGTGTCACAGACTCAAATGCTTGCAGCACCACAGACGTGAGCGGCACAGGGACGCTGGTGAGCTGGGGAATGCACACCTGCAAGTCCAGAGGCCGCAGGGGTCACTGGGCTCCAGCCGGTGGATGCCACAGAGGGAATATAGCCAGCTCATCAAAAGCCAACTTTCCAACGTTGTCAAATGTTTCACAAGCGGTGCAACATCGTGAGTGCCAAACGGAATACACCTGCAGGAGAGATTTGGCCGGGGGCACCCGTTTGGGACACCAAAGGCTCAGGAAACTGAGGGATACCCTAGGGAAGTACATGACTTGGTGCCCGGAGGGGTGGCTGAGACCACCAGAAGGGGTCTGGGGCAGGCTAAGGGTGTGCAGGAGGCTGGTGGGTGAAGCAGAACCTTGATGTTTCCAAAGGCAGGGTTTGTAATGAGACCGACTAGGTATTCCAAGTGCTGGGAAGGGCAGGAGCAAAGGCACAGAAGAGAGGAGTTTCCTAGGGACCAGAGGGGATGAAAGTTGCATAAGGATGGAAGAGCCAGAGAGCCAGTTTTGGGGTCTGAGAATGGAGAAGGTCACCAGTGCACATGCACGCAGGGCCCGGGCCAGCATGGCAAATGGGAGAGGTGGTGTGGTGTCAGGACAACTGTGCCACTGTGTCGGGGACACAAGTAGGAGTGGTGGGGACTGCAGCGCTGTGACTCAGCTCCGCCAAAGCTTCCAGGAGTGGATGTGACCTCATGTCGCCAGATCGTCTAGTTTCTCAATAAAAGTCAAAAATCCCTATTTTGCATGGAATCCCTTCCAATTTTTAAATGTTGGCAATTAATTAAAGAACTTTGAAAACACGCTGTGAGCCAGCTGCAATCTGTGAGCTGCCTTTGGTCAGTCGGGGCTTAGCCTCTTCCCAGGATGCCCCGGCAGCACGAGCTAGCCGGGGACTGTGGCCTCTCCCCTGAGGCATTCTGCAGTGGCGAGGCCCTCGGCTCATCTCCCGCCACTGTCCCAGCCCCACTGAACTGTGGTTTGCCGTTATCCCCCTGGGCCCTCCTGCCTGGGTGAGAGCTTGCAGCGGCAGACAGCGTGTCTGATTCCCGGCCCCAGCAAAATGCCTGAGTGTGGGGCGATCGATAACGGCTCTGTTGATGAGATGCAGGGACTGAGCAGATGAGTGAGTGGAGCGGGGAGGCGGCGGGGGCAGCGGGCAGCAGGGGAAGGGGGAGCTGGACTTGGAAGGAGGCAGGTTTGGGCAGTGGAAATGGTAGGACTTAGGGATGACTGGCAGTGAGGGGCAAAGGGGGGAGCGGAGGATTCAAAGGTGGGAGTCGGGCGCTGCTGCAGACAGTAAGAGGAAGCGGAGCCGGAACTGGGGCCGAGGGGCCTGGGGGTGGGGATACCAAGTTGGGGTGTCGGTGCAAGGCCGGGCGGAAATGCCAAAGAAAAGTATCTCATGGCTAGGAGCGAAGCGGTTCAGAAATTAAGCCTTGGGGAGGGTTTAGTGAATAAATTCAACAGCATGTGACTTCTGCATTCTTAGAGGAAAAGAAAAAGGACCTAGCTTGGGTATCGTTTTCTACTTTCCCTGGTGATGTTCCCTTCTTTTGGAGACAGCACCTCAATTTTCCATTGGGAATCCACCCTTCCCTCGACCTGACTTCAATGTGGATAATGTGGGCCTCACCCCAGGTTGCAGCCCAGGCCTGGCCAGTGGGGCCTCAGTCTGGGACTTTCTTGAGGAGAGTCTCTCTCTGCAGAGTGCTGAAATCAAGAGCGATGTCATCAGGGACCACCACTTGGAACCTGAGGATGACGCCAACACAGAGGAAAGCAGAGATATGTGATGGAGGGAGGCAGCTTCCTGAAGGCATCATGTGAACTCCTGGATCCTGCCATGCCTGAAGCCAGCAAACTCATACTCTCCTGTAACACGGGCCAAAGAACGCTTTTTTGTCCTTAGCTGGATTTAATTGGGTTTTCTTGTCCTTTGTTACCAAGAGAATCCTGGCTGATACACTAGCGCTGGGACTGAGAAATTTAATCAACAGATTCAGCTACTAAATCAGTCCTGGCCAAGGCAGGCAGGAGATGGGGAGCCCTACCCCCTAGGGGGTCTGGAATTTATCTTGCTGTCCTAGGCTGGCCTCTGCACGTGGGTGAGCAGTTCTCCCTGCTTAGACACCTGTCTGGTCCCAGATGCAGCCTGTCCCCTGGTCTGTACAGAACAGGATATGGGCCTCAGCTTCTACCCTGGTTCTGCATCTGTGTTCTCATCCCTTGGTGAGAGTACAGTATGGATCTGAATTCCAACCTTCTGGCTGGAGCCTGAATACCTCGTTGGGCCCCCTCTCTCAAGGCAGAATTCTCTGCTCACCTCTCCTTCCCCTGCTGGCTGGGGGTCTGCTTCAAACCTGAGTCTCCTGGGACTCTCAAGATGACCACACCTGTATCTTCCCGAGTGTGGACTCTGCATATAGATTTCAGATCCTGCAGCCCACCTACAAGAGAACACCCTCTGGTGACAGGCAATGGCCTAGACCAAGCCTGAGGTCAACACCTAAGGAAGGCTCTTGGGCGCCTGGGTTAGTGCCTTTCCCACCAGCTGCCCTGTTAAGATGCCATCATGATCTCCAGGCCCAAGGGTGCACAGACCCCACCCTACGGCAGAGCCATCGGGCTACACTGACTCAGCTGCCCAAACGAAGGTCACATCTTTGACTTCAAAGCCATTGCCATGTTTGGCCTCAGTTTGTATCAACTATTAAAAAAAATAATTTTGGGGCAATCAAGGATATTTGAATATGGACTGGGTATTACAGCATAATAATTAATTATTGTCAGGTATGATAGTGGCATTGGGATTATATAAAAACAAACTCCTTATCTGTTAGAGATGCATACAAAAAATTTATGAGTGAAATGTTATGATAGCTACAATTTATTTTTAAATGTTAGGGGAAGAGATGGAACAAAAATGGCAGAATGTAGATAATTAATGGAGCTGGTGACAGGTACATAGGTCGTTATTGAACTAATCTCTTCACTTGCATTCATTTGAAAGTCCACCCCCGCCCGCCACCCTGCCTAAAAAAGAGGCCTTTCTGAAAATACAGATACTGCCCTGGGATGAATTGAATCTACCCGTGGTGTACTCCAGAGGCACTGTGACCCTCATCCAAGCCACCAAGCTAGACTATGCTAAGAGTCTCCTCTTGGGGCTCCCTCTTCCCTCTGATCCCTTCTCCAAACAGCAGCCTGAGTGACCTTTTAAATTCCTCCATCAGATTGTATCACCCTTTGCCCAAAACCCTCCAATAATGATACTAAGAGCTGACCTTTGTATAGTGCTCACAAAGGCCAGGAATCATTCTGAGCACTTCATACGTATTAACCGAACAAGAATCACCCCATTTTCCAGATGAGGAAACTGAGGCATAGAGTAACATGCCCAAGGTCACATGGCTAGGAAGAGGAGGAGCCAGGGTTTGCCTCAGCTGGGCTGGCTCTGACCATCCCCCTGTTCTGCCTCCAAACCAGCAAGGCCCACACGACCCGGTTCCCACCTACCCCTGGGACCTCCCCTTACCCTCTCCTCTGTTCACCAGCTCAGTCTCTGCCTAAACTGGTTGTTCCTGCCTTTGCTCTTGCTGTGCCCCCTGCTGGGAATTCTCTTCCCACTGATGCTAGCTGCTCCTTCTTCACATCCAGGTTGGGGAAGGCCTTTGATCACCTGTCCGGAGCAGCCCTGCCTCTTTCTCCTCCTGCCTCTCTCCCGTTGCCTGATTCTATCGTCTTCAGAACAATTAGCATTACCTGAAATGACACTATTCACTTGTGCCCTTTTTTTTTTTTTGTCCCTTCCTCATGAGAAGGGACAGGGCTGTATGAACAGGACCTTGTCTATTCGTTCAACATGGCTCCCTGAGCACCAAGACCCTTATGGTCCGATATGTCGTCACCAGCCACATGTGGACAATTACATTCATATTAAAATGAAATAAATTGTAAAACGCAGTCTCTCAGTTACAGGAGCCACAATTCAAGTTCTCAGTGGCCGCCTGGGGCTAGTGGCTTCTGCCCTAGACAGGGCAGATAGAGCGTGTTAATATCATCAGAAGTTCTATTGGGCAGTCCTGGCCTGGATCACCATGGCAAGTCACAGAAATACACCACTGGAGTTTGGGATTGACATGTACACACTGTTTTTTAAAATGTTTTTTAAAATGGATTTTTAAAATGGATAACCAACAGGGACCTGCTGTAGAGCACAGGGAACTCTGCTCAATATTACATAACAACCTAAATGGGAAAAGAATTTGAAAAAGAATAGTTATATGTATATGTATAACTGAATCACTTTGCTCTATACCTGAAACCATCACAACATTGTTAATCAACTATACTCCAATATAAAATAAAAAGTTAAAAAAAAGAAAAGAAAAGAAATACACCATTGGGGAAATCTAACATTAATTAATTAATTAATTCAAAAACTAGTGAGCACCATTTCCATGCATAAAATATATCACTGGGTCCTGCCTCACTTGCTGTTGTGACCAGGCTGGAGGTGGCATCTGCATGGTGATGCTGCAGGTGAAAATGGTGATGGAATGGTGCCACGTAGATGATGAATGTGCTTATTATAAACGAAAACAGATGGACCGTGGCGAGCAGCTGAAAGCCCACTTTTTGGATGGGTTATAACATCCTAGAGGAGGGAGACCATTGATTCCTTTCTCCTAGCAGATGTCGCTCTGCAGGGGAAGCCATGTCGAGAAAAACCGCAGGGAAACCCACAGCCCCCATGTTCCCTTCCCACCTCGGTCCCTGACTCCTCAGTCCTCAGGGACTAGCTGGGCCAGTCATTTAATCTGGGGAAACATCACAAAATGTGACAAACATATTATCGCGTCCTCCTCCTGAGCCCGAGACAGGCATCGCGGATCCATCACACACCCTTTCCTGGATGAACCAGAAGGAAAGTTCTAAATCCTTCCCAAGACAGCCCGGACCAGGCAGCCATTTCCAAGCAGAGTTGACAAAACAGACGCAGCTATCTGTCCCGCAGGAGCTTTTTATCCTGAGCCCCAGCTTCTTTATCTACCACGTGGGGCCCGACCACATCCACCTTGTAGGGTGGTTGGGAGGTTAATTGAGATGATTCATTTGTTCAGTTCTTTGTTCAGGCATCAAATGTTTATGGAGCGCTCAGTGGGGGCTTCACGCCTGCCTGATGCGTGCAGCATTGGGTAAACAGCAGCTGTGATGAGTACCCACATCTGCGGGCCACCCTGTGTGCCTGCGCGGACGGATGCTAGCCTCCGTGTCCTTACCCTGCCCGGAAGTCCTCTCCTCCGGGCCGGTTCACGCTTACCGCATCACCTAACGAGGGGGAAGGAACCCATCCAAGTTAGCCCGAGGATTAAACGGGCAGCAGATTTTCCAATAAGAGACTCCTTTTCTTCTAGCACCTTCTTTTCTTATGCTCTAAATAAGCCTTGGTTGGATCAGCGCCTCAGACTGAACTTTGCTTCCTTGAATTCCCAGACACAAAACACTGTCTTAACAAGCCGTGTCTGCTGGGCTGAGCTGTGTTTCCTATAAACTCTCATTTTATCTCCTCTAAAACACACGGTAACAGCATTCTCTGGAGAATATTAAATGAAACCAACCTGCAGCTGCATTTGTTTGCGCTTTCTGTCCCCGGAAAATTCTGTCAACAGATAGGTGTGCGTTACATAAGTGGTGGCCCTGCCGGGGACTGCGGTCCTCCACACACTCCTCTGTGTAGAAACACCTCAAGTCTCTAATCCCCGCAGCCGGCTGCTCCCCAAAGCGCCCACAACAGCAACGACGCCCAGGTGTCCTGCTCCTTTTCTGTTCTCAGCACACAGGGAAGGCCGAGTGCAGGTTAAAGAAGAAAGGCGGGCCTCAGCCAAAAGGGACGAAGCTTATCCTCTTTGTAATATAGCACATAAAATCTGCTTTTCTTGGCCTGAGCGATATAGTTGAGCTACAGGGCACGGGCTTGGGCAGCCAGCGCCGTTTCATTAACCAGTCCAGAATATACTGGTGACCGCCTGCCAGGAAGTGCCGGGTGAACTGGAGAAGGAGAGGACCCAGCCCTAGATGCTGGGAACGCGCCGCAGCTACATGGGGCCGGGGCTGCATCCGGGGCCTAGAGGACAGCCCCTGCGCACATCCCGGGCAGGGGAGGCTGACACGCCCACAGGAACTTTCTCATTTGTTCCAATAGTTTGGACTTTTTCTCAAATTTAAACTTTAGGCATTTGTTTGAAAAAAAAAAATCAAAACAGAGAAATCAGAGAAAGCTTTTTGTTACTTCTCTGGGGCAGCATAGTGTGTGAACAGAGCCGGCTGGAACCGCGTCTGCCATGTTAGCCTCCAGATCCCCAGAGCCTAGCAGATGGTTATTCGGGAGCTGGAGGGACGGCTGGGTGAGTGGGTGAGCGAAGAACCAGCCAGAAGAGGTACAGGAGGGAAGGACGGCAAGGTGGGAGGGGGCACGGAGTCTCCTGATTGAGCCCCAGCTGGCCTCTAACCTGCGCTATGACCTCGGGCAAGCATCCTAACCCCTCCTACTCTCAGTCTCTCATCTGGATCTCAAGAAGGATGAGACAATTGCTTACGGGCTCTTGGGGGAATGAACGCATTCATTCATTCGACAACCATGTATTTCTACTTGGAACAGAGCAGTGGTGGAGATGACTCAGGCCCTGCTCCCAAGAGGCCCACAGTGTGATGGGGGGACAAGTGCCCATCCTGGTACAGGGGCGATAGAACCAGTTCATGAGGTCCAGAAGTGCACAAGGGTCAGGGGGTCAGGCGAGCATCCTGGAGAAAGGGACGTCTGGGTTTCCCAGGAATACAAGGCAGAGGCAAGCATTCTGAGTTGAGCGAGATGGGAGGGGGCAGGGACTAAAGGTGCGCCTACCAGGGAGGGCGGTGGAGAGCCACGAGCAGCTGGCACTCTGGAGGGTGGCCTGGTCAAGGGGCGGGTGCCAAGAGAGAGGCAGGCTTGACGCACAGGGATTAGGGGCCCTCTGTCCTGCATTCTCTGCATCAAGGGGAGCCTTTGAGGGCTTGAAACAGTAGAGTCGTGATCAGACCTCGCAGTGGCTACTGGAGACAGACTGGAGGCTTGGGCCCGGGGTCAGGGAGAGCGATTAGGAGGCTGTACTCTTCCACACCTCCACGCCTTCGCCTGCGAAGCTCCCTCCACCTGGAGAGTCTTTCCCTTTTCTGTCTGGCTCAGGGCTTCTCTTTCCACTAGAGCTCAGGTACGTGCTCTTTAAAGCACCTTCCCTGACTTCTCCCAGCCTGAGGCGGGCTCCCTCCTCCAGGCTCCAGCAACCGCAGACTGGGAACGGCTAGCTCCAGCCCAAAGATGAGTTTGGTTTGAACTGTATGGTGGCTTCAAAAGAAGTGAAATTAGCTTCTGACGTTTGCAAACAGAATAGCTCATCTCAAAACCCAGATTCCCAGCTCTCTGGGAACGTTCAGAAGGTCTAGCAGCACTGGCTGGCATTGCTCCACATCAGTCATTAGTTAAAGCTGAAAAGTGCCCTGCCCTTTACCTGGGCCACGTGCTTGCCAGTCTGCCACGCTCCCTACCAGGCCCTATCGTCTCTCTAACAATATTGAGGCCGAGGATTGGTTGCCGTTTATCATCTCGCTTGTACTACTGCTTCCCTTATAGCAGATTAGAAAGGAAAGTAGAACAAGTTTTGCTCCCTTTTCTATCATAAGAGGGGAAACCGAGAGAGGCTGCGGGAGTCCTGTCCCTCCTTGCCCACTGCGTTCCCTGCTGAGTCCCTGGGGCTTCTGTTTGAAACCCGCGGCTCTCTGGGTTCAGCTTTATCAAGACCTTCATCACACTGCCTCATACGTCCACATTTACTTGTCTGCCAGCTTTTAGATAAGGAGTACCTCCAAGGCATGGACTGTGTCTTTACATCAGTGCGCTCAGAATCGATCATGAAGCCTGATGGTACCTAGGATGTGCTCACTAATCAAGGTTGAATGGAGGAATAAATGCATATGAACATGTGAAAAACAGCCCGGAGAAGAAAGCAAGGATGAGGGCCTGGGTAGTGGTATGAGGGTGGGAAGGAGGGGAGGGGTTCTGAAACCAGAGGGGCTGAAGAGCACAGAGGTTAAGGGCCTGGCTGTTTAGAGTGGGGTGCACACACCAGGATCACTGGTACATGTGAGAGCTGGTTAGAGGTGCAGAATCTCGGGCCCTGCCCTAGACCCGCTGGATTAGAACCCGCTTTTTACCAAGATCCCAGGCAAGTTGTTCCGGATATGGTTGGAGAAGCGCTGGCTAAGCCAATGGGCCTGGAGTCTGACTGCAGGGATTCAAATTCTCACTCTGACACTCACTGGCTGTGTGCCTTGGGCCACGTTACGTAACCTCTCTGTGTGTCTGTTTCCTTATCTGTTAAAACTGCGCCTCGGTTCATATTTCTTCAGTTCCCCCGAAAGGTGACCTGATTCTACTTCCCAAACCTTCAGCGGAGGCTCTGCTCCTGGGGGCTCTGACAACGCGAAGTGAAATCCCCCAGCAGGTGCTTGCTACACCCAGGAGGAAGGGCAACGGGGCCTCGTGGTGCCCAGTTTGCAACTTCGGGAATCAGGCTACGGGAAAGCACCAAGTGCTTCCATCAGGCAAATGCCCAGCCAGGAACTGGAGCCTGTTACTTACGCCGTCAGCCGTGCAGTAATTCCAAACCTTGATCTTGGTTAGACCGAAGTCACGCAGCTGTCTCGTGTTGCGGATAACAAAAGAGAGCTGGAGCGGCAGGTGGAAGGGGCACGTCCACAAGGAAGGGTCTTTCTTGCCCTGAAACGCCAGCAAGAGAAGGAAGTTGTTATTGTTAGCACAATTCTGCCTTACCCCAAAGTAAGCGGGCAGTGACTATGGAAACCAGGGGAGGATGAGGGTGGGAAGCCACCCACCTTCTCTACTTCATCCTGGGTGGGGTCTTAGATCTCACCCCCTCTGGACCGCATTTTGGAGCAGGCTACGGACCCTCGTCCCCGGCACAAAGCTGTCACGTGGGCCCCTCTGCCCCTGCCATCCAGACCAAATTTAAAATGCAGCGGGCTTTATTTTAATCAACCTAATCGGCTTTGCTGGGGAGAGAGACTGGAGGAGAAGGACGGGAAAAGAGCCATGACTTGAGCTATTTGATTAACCTGGCAAACAGAGCCTTTGATTTTCTTTTGTAAAACCCTGTAGAATTTAAAAAATTTTAAAAATAGAAAAGAAAGACACTGGCTCAGGCGTTTGTTGGGACGGGGCCATGGCACTGAGCCTCAGGATTTATTCTGTTCCCTTTCAGGGTTTCCAAGCCTTGGGACCCCTGTGTGCAGTTTCCGCCTGCCAGCGAGGCTGCCAAGGCCATTCTCAAGGCCAAAGAGGCAGAGGAGAAGGGGAGCCTTGCTGTCAGTTTCATTTGCACCAACGAAATTTCGTATCATGAGTGCTTGGGATGCAGATGGGAAAAAGTGAAATCGGGGGACTTTTCTCAGCCCTGGTCACCTCCTCTCTTGTCTCTTTGGGTACCTCTTCTGCTCTCTGTCTGGACAAAACGCACAGTTGTTCCCAAATATGTCCATGCTGGCTCGGCCTCTGTGCCTTTGCACAGCCTGGGCCTCTGAGTGCAGTACTCTCCTGCCCTTCTCCCCCTGGGAACTTTAGCTCAGATGTGCTGTCTCCCCCACTGTCACCCCTTCTCTTGACACAATCACTCCCTTCTCCAGGTGCCCACGGCTCCTTGCAACACCTGAGGTTATAATTACCCAGTGTCCCACAAGTACCTGTCTTCATGTCTATGTCACCCCCCCCCCACCAACACACGCATGCGCGCGCACACACACATACACGCACACTCAGCTGCGAGCTCTTCTAATTCATTCCAGAACCCTTAGCGTTCAGCACAGGTCCTTGGCACCTGGTCAATGACAAAAAAATCTTTAAATTGAATTTTTTGAACAATCGTTGAATGAAGAAATGAACAGATAAGTGAAATGTACCTCCTAATGTCTGTCCTCTCACCGAAACTTTAGAGACTAAACTGTTCTGGCCGGCAGAGCTATTTTGTCTAGCTCATGAAAGTGTTTTGTTTTTTTTTAAAGGCAAATTCGTTGCCAAAACTTTAAGATGGAAGATAGCCCCTCCCCCTCAGAGCTAGATGTCTGGCTTGTCTACAGACTTAGGAGACGCGGCAACACGGGGTCCCTGACAGCCGCTGGCTGGAGCTGAGTACACTGCTCTGGCGGCCAGGGCAGGTGCCCTCCGGTGCCCCAGTCCTCACCATTCCCTACTGTTCTACACCCACCTCACCTCCCTGGTTATGCTTCTGCCCGGCCCCTGCAGGCATTAGTTTAGGGTCCCTGCTTAGGGGCTGAACAGTCAAAGTCCCATCTGCCAATAAGCAGCCTGTATCTCTGACGCTGGCTGAAGTTGTTCCTTTTATCTAAAAGGAGCATCGCCCCATATTTGCGAGTGTCTCCATGGGCTCCCATCCCCAGGACCGTGCCTGCCTCTGGGGTCTGCTGGCCCCCAGGAGACGTGAGGCTCAGGCTCCAGCTGCGCGGAGGACAGAGGTGGCTTGTCCCAGTGACAATGGTGCCTTTCAGGAGGGAGGAGGCTGCTTTGTTAAGGGGGAGAGATGAGTTCAAGGGGTTCTGACTTATTCTGGCAAGTTTCTCAAGCTCTGCGAGAACTTTTAGTGCTCTGGGCAGCTGCGAGGGGTCAAAGATAGCACATCTCAAATCCAGCAGGGGAGTCTCATTCCTTCTCTTCACTGGAGCCTAAAATGGGTCGCTGAGGCTGCTTGACAAAGGCAGAGACTGAAGGCTGACCCTTAGACACAAGCGAGGGGACTGTAATTGATTTCCCATCACATTTCCGTCAGCGGGAGGGATAACGGGAGGGCCAAGTGGGAGTCGTGGTGTTCAAAGTCGGAGAACATTAACCTGTGGGTAAATCTGGGCCTCATTAGCAACTGGGCCTTCTGATGTTTCCTTTCCACAGACAGAGTCCCCGAGAGGAAGGCTGCCGGGAAGCTGCCGAGGGCTGACCCAAGGCATGCTGGGCAAACCTCCAGCTGCCAGGCCAGCAGGAGACCGTCTGCCGCACCTGCCCATCGCAGGTGGTAATCAAGATGGCAGAACAAGAATCAGGGCACCTAGGCACCGCCGTTATCTCACTGGGTTCTCTCCAAGCCCTGGAAGGTGAGTACTGCAGTAACACCCGTGTCACCGAAGGAAGACCAGAGTCCAGAAAAGGTGTGGTTTGCCCAAGTGATGGAGTGAGGATTTAAACCTAGGTTTTTAATTCATTCATTCATTCATTCATTCTGTGTTGGTTTGGATTGCCCCAGGAGAAGAGGCAAGGCAAGTGTAAGGAGTTGATTTAGACAGTGAAGGAAACACCAGCTAGAGGGTGGGGAAATGAGAGGGCGAGAGGCATTCCATAAAGAGTGTGTTACCAGGCTTGGCACACCTGTGAGCTCCACGCCACCAGGGAACCTGGGAGCCAGTGTGGAACACACCTCAGGGTGACTCCACTTCCGGGACAAGGGAGCTGGGGTATCCACACCCCAGTTCCCATCAGTGTAGGTTCAGGGCTGCTCCTGGGGGCTCAGTTCCCCACCAGTTTGGGCCTGCTACAGGGGAGGCAAAGTGGGCCCTGGAGGCCAGAAAACAGATCCTCCATCGGAGAAATGTGTGTGCTGGCAGTGGGAAGAACAGCCAGCAGGGACCAAGGTGGGAAGGGCCTGCGGGAGGCGCCAACGGCATCTGCTACCCACCTGCTCAACAAATACCGAGTGCGGGGGGCGCCTGGCCCAGCAGATCCCAGCTCTGTGCCAGGAGGGGAGGCAAACAAGTAACACTGCCAAGAAAAAAAAAAAATCAAGTGGGGCTGGGGGTGGGGGAATAAATTCAATGAAGAAAATATGAGAGAATTATTAATGGCCAATGGAAGGACTAGTTTAGAACAGATGGTCAGAGAAGAAGGCCTCTCTCAGGAGGTAACTTTCTAACTCCTAACATAGGTGCTTTCTCCAGCTTTAACCTAACACAGATCCACACACCCCCAGGGAGATGCTGGACTGCCCTCAGAAGTAGCCCCGATTTAATACGTCATCGCCTTAAAAAGGAACAAACTCTTGATACAAAAATTTGGTCAGATGTCAAGGGCATTATACTGAGTGGGAAAAAGTCAGTCTCAAAAAGGTTACATATAGTATGATTCCATGTATATAGCATTCTTGAAAGGACAAAAAGTATAGAGAATAGGTTGGTGGCTGTCTGGGTTAGGGACAGGTGTGGGGAGGGGTGGCTATAAAGGGTCGCATGAGGGAATTCCTTTGAGGTGATGGAGCTGTTCTGCATCTTGATGTGGTGGTGGTTCCACAAATCTACATGTGACAAAACTGAAAAGAACTGGACTTCCCTGGTGGCGCAGTGGTTGAGAGTCCGCCTGCCGATGCAGGGGACACGGGTTCGTGCCCCGGTCCGGGAAGATCCCACATGCCGCGGAGCGGCTGGGCCCGTGAGCCATGGCCGCTGAGCCTGCGCGTCCGGAGCCGGTGCTCCGCAACGGGAGAGGCCACAACAGTGACAGCCCCGCGTACCGCAAAAAAAAACCCCAAAACAAAACAAAAACTGAAAAGAACTTACACACACACACACACACACACACACACACACACACACACATACACACACGTGTATGAAGGTCTGCACATTATACCAATGTCACTTTCCTAGTTTTGATAATGTACTGTGGTCACGTAGGATGTTACCATTGGGGGAAGCTGGGCAAAGGCACATGGGACCTCTCTATACTTTTTAAAAAACTGAGATATAATTCACATACATAAAATCACCACTTTAAAGTGTACGAGTCAGTGGTTTTTTTAGTATAGTCACAAGGTGCTGCCACCATCACCACTATCTTTTCCTAGCATATTTTTATCACCCCCAAAAGAAGCCCTTTAGCAGTCACTCCCCGTTCCCCCAGTCCCTGGCAACCTCTAGTCTACTTTCTGTCTCTATGGATTCACTCATTCTGGACATTTCATATAAATGCTGTCATACAATATATGATCCCTATGTCTGACGTCCGTCATTCAGCATAATGCTTTCAAGTTTATCCATGTTGTAGCCTGTATCAGTACTTAACTCCTTTTTTTTTTTTTTGCGGTACGCGGGCCTCTCACTGCTGTGGCCTCTCCCGTTGCGGAGCACAGACTCCGGATGTGCAGGCTCAGCGGCCATGGCTCACGGGCCCAGCCACTCGGCGGCGTGTGGGATCCTCCCGGACCGGGGCACGAACCCGTGTCCCCTGCATCGGCAGGCGGACTCTCAACCACTGCACCACCAGGGAAGCCCTACATTTAACTTTTTAAGGAGCTGTCAGACTATTTTGCACAATGGCCATATCATTTTATTTTTACATTCCCATGAGCAAGGTATAGTGACTCCAATTTTTCCATATGCTGTTCACCAATACTTGTTATTTCTGTTTTCTTTTTTTAAAGAAACTATAACATCCTAACGGGTATGAAGTATATGTCCTTATGGTTTTGATTAGCATTTCCCTAATGGCTAATGATACTGAGCATCTTTTCATGTGCTTGTCGGCCATTTGTAGATCATCTCTGGAGAAATGTCTATTCACAGTATCTTGGCCATATTTTCACTGGGTTGTTTGTCTTTTTGTTGTTGAGTCTGAGTCCTTTTCTTCATATATTCTGGATACAAGACCCTTATCACATACACGATTTGCAAATATTTTCTCCTTTTTTGTAGGTTATCTTTTTACTTTCTTGATAATGTTCTTTGAAGCAAAAATGTTTAAAAATTTTCATTTGTTTAAAAATTTTGATGAGGTCTGATTTAGCTATTTTTTTCTTTTGTTGTTTATGCTTTGGAGGTCATATCTAAAACTCCATTGAAAAATTCCAGGCTATGAAGATTTACACCTATGTTTTCTTCTAAGAGTTTTATAGCCTCAACACTGTAAAAGTCTCAAGGTATTTGACCCATTGAGTTAGTTTTGGTAAATGGTGTGTAGAAGTCCAATTTCATTCTTTTGCATGTGGAAATCCACTTGTTCTAATACCATCTGTTGAAAAGAAACTATTCTTTCCTCATCAAATGGTATTGGCATCCTTGTTAAAAATCAATTGACTATAGATGCATGAATCTATTTCTGGACTCTCAATTCCATTCCATTGATCTATATGTCTATCCTTAGGCCAGAACCACACAGTCGTAATTACTGTGGCTTGGTGGTAAGTTTTGAAACTGGACTCACTCAAAGTGGGAGTCCTCCAACTTTGTCCTTTTCCAACATTGTTTTGGCTCTTCTGGGTTCTTTGAGCTTCCATTATACACTTTAGAACCAGCCTGTCAATTTCCACAAAAAAGGCAGTAGGATTACATTGAATCTGTAGATAATTTGGGAGCACTGCCATATCAGTGGTATTAAGTCTTCCAATCCATGAACACATATATCTTTTCAGCTTTCAACATTTAGGTCTTCTTTAATTTCTGTCAACAATATTTTGTACTTTTCGGTGTGCAAGTCTTTCACTTATTTGGTGAAGTCTATTCTTAAGTATTTTATTCTTAAATAGCATCAAACTATTATAAATGGAAATTTTCTTAATTTCCTTTTCGGATGGTTCATTGCTAGTGTATAGGAATACTACTGATTTCTGTATATTGATCTTTTATTCTCTAAGCTTGCTGAACTCCATGTTAGCTTTACCAGTAACTTCTGTGAATTCTTTAAGATTTTCTGTATATAAGATCGTTTCACCTGCAAATATAGTTTATTTCTTCCTTTCCAACCTCTTATTTCATTTTCTAGCTTAACTTCCTTGGGTAGAATCTCCAGTACAATGCTGAATAGGAGTGATGAAAGCAGGCGTCCTTGTCCCATTCCTGGTCTTAGAGGGAAAGCTTTCAGTCTTCCACCATTCAGTATGATGTTAGCTGTGGGTTTTCATAAATGCCCTTTGTCAGACTGAGGATGTTTCCTTCTATTTTGGTTTGTTGATGTATTATCATGAAAGAATGTTGAATTTTATCAAATGCCTTTTCTGTGTCTATTAAGACATCATGTGGTTATTTCCTCCTTTATTCGATTAATATGTTGTATTCTGTTGATTAATTTCCACATGTTGAACAACTTTGCATTCCTGGAATAAACTCCACTAGGTCTTGATATATAAATCTTTTTATAAACTGCTAGATTTGATTTGTTAATGTTTTGTTGAGGATTTTTACATCTGTATTCAAAAGGGATACTGGTCTGTAGTTTTCTTGTGATGGCTTTTTCTGGTTTTGGTATCAGGGTAATACTGGCCTCAGAGAATGAGCTGGGAAGTGTTCTCTCTTCTTCTGTATTTTAGAACAGTTTGTGAAGGCTTGGTGCTAATTCTTTAAATATTTCGTAAGATTCACCAGTGAAGCCATCTCGTCCCAGGCTTTTCTTTGTGGGAAGTTTTTTATTGATTACTAATTCAATCTCTTTTCTTGCTATACGTCTATTCAGATTTTCTATTTCTTCTTGATTCAGTTTTGGTAATTTGTGTCTTTCTAGGAATTTGTCCATTTCATCTAGGATATCTAATTTGTTGGCATAAAATTGTTCCCAATATTCCCTTGTAATCCTTTTTATTTCTATTAGTTTGGTAGTGATGTGGCCCATTTTACATTCCTGATTTTAGTAGTTTGAATACCCCCCTTTTTTCCTTGCTCAGTCTAGCTAAAGGTTGTTCATTTTGTTGATTCCTCCAAAACACAACTTTTGGCTTTGTTGATTTTTCTCTATTGTTCTTCTCTTTTCTGCACTTTTTTTTTTTTTTTTCCCGGTACACAGGCCTCTCACTGTTGTGGCCTCTCCCGTCGCGGAGCACAGGCTCCGGACGCGCAGGCTCAGCGGCCATGGCTCACAGGCGCAGCCGCTCCGCGGCATGTGGGATCTTCCCGGACCGGGGCACGAACCCGTGTCCCCTGCATCGGCAGGCGGACTCTCTACCACTGCGCCACCAGGGAAGCCCTGCACTGTTTTTTTAAAAACAATTTCCTGTGAGTCTATAATCATTTATTTTTAAAAGTTCAAAAATGTATTGCTCTACGTGCTAGGGACACAGTGTGAATAGGACGGACAAGAACGTACAGGTTGGTGGGAGGAGACAGATCAGAAACAAGTGAACAAAATCACTTTTGATGGTGGGAAGTGGTCTGAAAAAAATGAACAAAGCTGATGTGATAGAGACTGGCATAGGGAGGGAACAGGACTCCTCCAGCTTGTAGAGTCCGGGAAGGTCTTGCTGAGAAAGTGACACCTGGGCTGAAACCTGAGTGATGAGAAAGGAAGGAGCCACATGAACATCTGGAGGAGGGATGCTCTGGGCAGAGGGGGCGGCAAGTGCCGAACCCACACGTGAGAACGAGCTTGGCAGGTCAAGGGAGCAGAAGGGAGCCCTGGTATGTGAGGCAGGCAGAGAGGGAGCTGGAGGTCGGTTCACAGACAGCCTCCGGGGCCACAGAGAGGCATCCAATTTTCCCCAGAAAGTCACGGCAGGGGTTTTAAGCAGGGGAGGGCTGCAAGCTGACATTTGTTAAAGATCCCTTTGGATACAGAGTGGAAAATGGAGTGGATGGGGGCAAGAATGGAAGAAAGGAGTGAGAGAGGAGACCACTTAATAGTTCCAGTGAGAGGGGGCAGCTGATCAGACTTGGGAAGAACCAGTGGAAATGGAGAGCAGGGGCCCGATCCAGGCTCCGTGTTGGAGGCGGAATCAATAGGACTTCCTGATGTGTTGGAAGGGGAGGGGGCATGGGGCAACCGAGGAAGGCTCTTAAGTGGTGGGCTTTGCAGCTGAGCGGATGGGGATGCCATTTACTGAGCTGGAGGAGGAAGAGATGAGGGCGTGGGCCGGGGAATCAACACTCAGGTTTCAGGTCTCTGAAGTCTGAGGTGTTGAGCGGAAGCTGACGTTCAAGTCAGGAACTCAGAAGCAGGCAGGGCTGGGCATATAAATTTGGAGCCAACTTGAAGCCATGGGCCTGGGGGTGGCGAGGAGAGAGATGGGGTGGGCAGGGCAGGAAGGAGGGTTTGCACTGAACACGGGGCACTCATACAGCCCCCCGCAGGTGCCACATTCACCTCCACTGAAGCAACTTCTCTTTCAAACCCAGACTCTGCTTTCAGGTATCTTCTCCTCAGCTTTCAGCCGAGCCCCACCACTCCACAGCAGTGTGGCCTGGACGAGTCACTCATCCTCCCTGAGACTCGGTTTTCTCGTTTATCAGATGCGGAAAGTCATCCCGAGGTTCATGTGAGGAATCAGTGAGGGATGCCCGAGACCCCAGCGAAACTGAATGGCTCTGAGAGGCAGTGTGTTCTGGTGGCCCCAGGCGTGGTTCACAGGGCGACTATCAGAGAGACCCCAGGCCAGGGCAGCAGGGGGGATCCAGCCCACCCACAGCTGGGCCCAGAGATCTAGCAGCCCAGGGTGAGACAGCTGCCTCAGGGCCCAAAATTTAAGAAAAAAACAAAAAACGAAACCCACCCAAACCCTGGGCCCAAGTCCTCACTGCTATCCATGGCAATGCTCATCAGCCTCTGCTAAACAGAGAAAAGGGGAGAGCAATCATCAGAATCTGTCCCCATTAAATCCAGTGATGCTTTTTATCGCCCCTGGTATGCTCTGTTCTGTACAGTAGGCTTCCAAAGTGCCACTGCTTTGCGCACAAGGGGGACGGGAGAGGTTTAGCGAGGGCTGGTCCAAGCCTCAGCAGCACGCACGGGAGCCTACAGACTTGAAGCAGGGAGCAGAGCGGGGGATGCAAGGCCAGAGCGTCCAAGTGGCCACGACCTGTTTCCCTCAAGGTCCCAGAGCTGCTAATCTTTAAGTGGGCTCAGAAACCACTCAGTCCAACCCTACGGACAGGCGGTGTTTCCTGGCTATCTCACATCTACCCTGCCTTTCTTTCAGTAACAACCACAAATTTCTTCAGGGAAAATTCCCTCCCTGCCCCACTTGGGGCATCTTAGTGGAACTGGCAGCAAGGTGCCTGGCCCTCCTAGCCAGGTTGGTCCATCAGCCTGCCTTTCCTGGACTGGGTATCTCCAGCAGAATGACAAGACGACAAACCAACTAACCAACCAATCAACCAACAAACACTGCACCCCCCCCCCCAAAAAGAAGACCAAACTCTCGGTACTCATGCATCCCGGGATGCTACCCAGAACCCCAAGTTGCTCACGGGGCCTGTCCTCTTTTGGCCTGGGTGACAGTGAACACACCAGCTACTCAAAAGCCTTGCAACAAATTTCTTTTCAAAAATCTGCTAAAGAGAGGCAGACTCAGTTTCTTTTGCTGGAAAAATAAGCATCATACGAATTATCCAGGCCCTCCACTCCCATTCTACAGGGGGCAGAAAAAAGTGACTCTCAGAGAAGGCAGGTAAGATGCCCAAGGCTAGAGAGTCAAGACCAGAACCTGGGTCTCTAGAGCTGGGGATTTCAAAGCCCTCCTTTCTTGCTTCTTTTCCTTTAAATGGCAATAATATTTACTTCATAGTGGCATTACTGCTACTACGACTAGTAACGACGGAAACAGTAATAGATGATGTTTTGAAGCCCTTTCGAAGAGTGAGGATCATATTTACATGTGATCCTTCAAACATCGTATGAACGTAAGTATTATTATTCTCCCTGTTTTACACACGAGGAAATCAAAGTAGATGTTAGGTGAGTTGCCCACGATCATGAAGCTGTAAGTGATTAAGCTTTGAACCCAGGCCTTTCTGCTTCTCCAGCCTGTACACTGTTTCGTTTATATAAGATTATACACACAACACACTTAGCATGGTGCCGGCACAAAGCAAGAACTGAACATGTGGCAATTGTCTTCATTTTCAATACCTTTAAAAAATTAATAATTTGTTCTTTGGAATAGCAAATACATGTACGTCGCAGGAAATTTAAAAGAGGCAAAAAAGCATCCAAGCGAAGTCTTCCTATTGCCCCTGTCCCTTGCTCAGCCAGTTCCGTGGCCCAGAGGCAACCTCTATTCCCCATACCTCGGGCCCCACCCAGAGGTCACGGTGACTGACGCTGAAGCACTAGCACCGTAAAGATGTCAGCGCTGGGCGGTCTGTCTAGTCTCCTGTGTCCAGCTTGCAAGCGGCAGGAAGAGAAAATGTCAGTGCTTTTCTTTTTTTAACTTTCAGATATTTAAAAGAAAGTGATGTTCCACGTTTGCTGGGTGCGTGCTCCATGCCCCAGGGAAGCAGGACCCTGAGAGGGTGCGTGGGCCCTGGGCCAGGCTGCAGGGGTGCATTTGCACCACCCCCCTCCCCGCTCCCTGACCTTCCAGCTATGTGACCTTGGCCAAGTCAATGCCCTTGTCCAAGCCTTAGTTTCTTCATCTACAAAACATGGGTGTTGCCCTCAATGATATCCCAAGGTCCCGTGTTTGGTGGTTACTATGGGAAACTGCAATGTAGATAAAGGGGGTGAACCGGCTCCTCTTTGGCCCCTCACCCCCCATAAGAACTCTCTACAGAGCAGGGATCTGGGCAAGAGCTCAGGGCGGGGGGTGCCGCTGGAGGCCCCTCCCTGTACCTTGCCCTCCGGTTCCTCCCCACCCTGCCCAAATGAATGGCTGTGGACGATTACATCATCCTTCCCCTTGCTGCACCCACACCCTTATCGTGGGCTTATCGTGGGCAGAAAAAATGCATCAAAACATGCGGCCAAGACTCACACAAGGCCGCCTCCACTTACAGCTAAGTTCCTGCTGACCAGGTGGCCCGGCTCCCCGGGCGTGTCAGAGTTCCGGACAGCCACATCGTGAGGCGACACATAAAGCTTTATGTCGTTCCGGTCGAAGAATTCCACTTCCGTGAGACCCACCCACGACGCGCTGCCCCAGTTGGACTGGATATCCATGGTCACGTAGATGGCATCCTTGATCTCTTCTGCTTTCGGTCCCGATTTGTCCTTAGCGAGGAGAAAAGTAATGCCAAAGGATGGAAACACAACAGGTGGAATCCAGCTCTACCGCTAAATGACAAGGTATTTAATCGCTCAGTGCCGGGTTTCCCCTTCTGTACAATGAGGATAAGAAGAGCACCCATTACAGATGGTTATCATGGAGATTAAATGAGCTCATGTTTCTAAGGCGTTTCAAACATAGTTACTAGAGGAATTTCCTGGCGGTCCAGTGGTTAGGCCTTGGCAATTTCACTGCCGGGGCCCAGGTTCGATCCCTGGTCGGGGAACTAAGATCCTGCAAGCCATGCAGTACGGCCAAAAAAAAAAAAAAAAGTTACTATGAACCCTGGCACCTAGTATCTTCTGTAAGAGTCTGCAAATAACAAAGAATGCTTAAAAGGCATCAGATTCTGCCTGAACACGTACTTTTCTCACCCACTACCTAAGGTTCATGTCCTACAGGCATGTCACAACTTCTGCTGAATTGGGCTGGTGTTATGGGCAAAATTGTGTCCACCACACACAAATTCAGATACTGAAGCCCAAACCCTAGTAGCTCAGAAGGTGACTGTTTGGAGACAGGGCCTTTAAAGAGGTAATTAAGTTGAAATGAGGCCGTTAGGGTGGGCCTAATCCATTCTGACTGATGTCCTTACAAGAAGAGGACATTTGGACACCTAGAGAGACACCAGGGATGGGCAGGCACAACGCAAAGGCCGTGTGGGGACTCAGTGAGAAGCTGGAGAAACTCAGCCTGCCAACACCTGGATCTTGGATTCGCTTCCAGAACTGTGAGAAAAGAGTCTCTGCTGTTTAAGCCACCCAGTCTGTGGTACTTGGTTGTGGTAGCCTAGCAGACGGCCTATCTAACACAGTAGATAACACAGGACCCTGGACAAGTCAGCTGACATCCCCCTGCCTGGTTGGGGACCAGGAGATGACCCCATAGATCTGACAATCCTGTCCCAGAGATTAAGTGGGGTACGCACCCGGAGAAGACCCGGTCAGCAGTCCTGGCCTGCGTGCACTCTCTAAGTGGCCACTTCCGCCCATTTCTCTCCTCCCTGGATTTTAATGCTGCCTCCTTCGCGGGTAGGTTGTCTGGTCTGAGAGGTCGTGAATGCCATCCATCAATGGCCACACTGTGGAATGGCTTCCCGAGGCCCCTTCGGGCTCCGACTGCAGTGCTGGTCGCCACAGATCAGCCGCTTAGAAAATGGTACCTTCCCCGCACGCACATGCCCTCTCTTAATTAACACCGTAATGGTTCTGTGAGCAGGAAGCTGAGCAAATGAACAGCAACTGTTCCCTACTTATTTTTTTAATTAATAGCCAGTGAGACGTGCTAGTGGTCTCAGCGTGTGTTTGGATGAGCCTTGATTGTCAGGTGATGGGATGGGGACATGCAGGGAGGGAAGTCAGCTGTCAGCTCCCGGAAGGAACGCAGGGGCTGTGTTTATCAGCAGACCCCACGGCTTCCTCCTTCTCTGCCGCGGGGCCTTATGGGCCCAGGCCAAGCCCTCTGCTACCCTGGGCCTGAGTCCCAGACAGGCAGGATGGTGATAAAACTCAACTGGCTCGGCTCAAGCCTCGGGGATCGGGAGGTTAATGAACTTGTGCTTGGGAGGCGCGTTCCGCTGCCAGGTGCGCCCTGTGGGAGGCGTGAGGATGCGGCGCTGGTCACCGTGGTTGTTGGCCGTTGGGAGGAGGCCAGATGGGAGGCGAGCTGCCTCGAGGAGGGGCTGCTGGATCTCACGCACAGTGCAATCTAAGGTGTGCAAATTCCTGCAGCGGGGTTTCTAAATGAAGAAGCTGAAGGGTCTATTCACTAAGGAAGTGTCACAACTTGTCAGCGTTGCAACCCCATGGCCACCCCTGCTCGATTTAGGATCGAGGGGTCTGAGGCAAATGCTGGCTGGCAAGCTTCCGGTCCCTGGCGTTCACTGCCCCGCTCTCAACAAGACCACCTGCTTTTCCTTTGGTGAAGCTGCCCCTTCTCTTTTCTCAGCCATGAGGTATGGGGGATGGACACTTTCCTACCCCAAGGAGGAGATGAACTGGTCCAATTGATCAGTGTGTCCTGTCACCCGGGCCACCTGGAGGGAATGGCTCAGCGATGGGCACATGACCCAGTTTCAGATCTGTGTGTGGAGAAACTGCTCTTTTCTCCTGACTGTGGAGTCTGAGGGTATAAGGGCAAGAGGTGGGAATCACTCTAGCTATTGAGGGATCACAGGGAAAGCGCAGAGCTGGGACTGGGCACTGAGGTGGGGGTGAGGCTCAGGATGCAGCTGACACGGTACAGACACAGCGTGAGCTTCTGGATCAAGCCCTGCTTGATCCTGACTACGGCATTCATTACAAAGAAATGTGTCATTTTTCTTCTCTTTTTTTTTTGTTTTTTTTTGTGGTACGCGGGCCTCTCACTGCTGTGGCCCCACCCCGCTGCGGAGCCCAGGCTCCGGACGCGCAGGCTCAGCGGCCATGGCTCACGGGCCCAGCCGTTCCGCGGCATGTGGGATCCTCCCGGACCGGGGCACGAACCCGCGCCCCCTGCATCGGCAGGCGGACTCCCAACCACGGCACCACCAGGGAAGCCCTCCCTAGATTTTTTTAGACGGCATATTTCCTGATTCCTCCTTGCCTTGTGCCAGGCACCGAGCCATCTGCCCTTACAGACCTTTCCTCTTCCAGCTGCACAGTGGCCCCGTGGGCTGTGGATTACTTACCCAGTTTGACAGTCACACACCCCCAGGACCAGACAGCTTAAGAGGCTTATGTAAGGTCACACGACCTCTAAATGATGATGCCCGACCCCAAGCCAGAACTCCAGTCTGGGCTGGAGCAGGGCTCTTTCTGCTTTCATATGAGCTTTACGTGTGACTTTGGGAGGGCTTCCTGTTAAGTCCCCATTGGCCAATCACAAGATGGGTGACCGATGAACCAAACAGTTATAAGAAAGGCTTGGGTAGAGGAAGAGATGAGAGGATGTGCTGGACACACACCTTTTGACCCAAAAGAGAAACGCATCATCCGCTATCCCTCCACCCTGATGCTACCTTGCCCTTTCACCGTTCGTGTCTCAGCTCCATTGACCCGCTCACAGCCATATCCTTGCCCGGTCGCTACAGTCATATCGGACTCGATGAAGATGAACATCACTTTTTGCAGCTAACTTTATATCCTTAACATTTTCTATCTGCATAACTTCCATAATGAAAATTTCCATCCTTTTACACGACTGCATTGTGCTGACGTATCATACTTTCCTGATTAACTCTACTACTGTGAGACATTTATGTTATTTCTGTGTTTTTTTCTCTCACCTTTCCCTACTTCCAATAATTGTGCAATAGACATTTTTGCGCCTATAGTTTTTTATTTCTGTTGAGTGATTTCTTCAGGGTAAGGAAGTGGGATTGTCAGGCTGGAAGACATAAGTATTTCTAAGGCTCTTCCTAAGAGCCTTTCGGCTTTTCAAAAGCTTTCCACCCATTTCTATTGCTGCCAGCAGGGTAAGACCGCCAGTTTTACTGTAACCTTGCCGGTGCTAGAGGTTATCATCAAAAATCATTTGTTAACTGAGATCTGTTAACATCAAATGGGATGTTGAGGTTGCTCTAATTTGTATTTCTTGATTACAAGTGATGCTGGATATTTCTGTATGGGCTTAACAGGCTATTTATATTTCCTCTTGTGTGGACAGGCTTCTGTCTTCTGAAACTTCACGCTCCATTACATGGATGTCTATGTGCTGGGGAGGAGGGGGGATGGAGACTGGGGCAGAAAGATGCTAAGTTTACCACTGTCAGAGCAGCTCCCACCAAACAGAAATGATTGTACTGAGGGGCCCTTCCTCCCTCAGCCTTCAGGCAAGACATGAATGCCTTCAGAAACCCTCATAAGTCAAGGTTCTCACCTCTGGGTCCAGAACTTGCTCCTCAGTGGGTGAAACAACCTGGCTGAGTTGGGTGGAGTCACTTTCGATGGCCTGGAGGACTTTCAGAACCTTCTGCTGGTGTCTGAAATTGATTTTGTTTTAGCAAACAGGTATCGATAGTAACGATACACAATAGGGAAAGTTTGCATCAAGGGTACCAGGCTTACTTTTCTATTTCAGAGAGAAGTAACAATTTGAGACGAAAATACTCACACCCCCGCAGACAGATCAAAGGCACACACCAGCTGGTTTTCTCCCTTTATAAATAATTGTACAATTAGCGATGAAAGAAGGGCCAAGTAAGAGAAATTGCTTGGGGCCAGATGGCCAGACGATCTCCTTAAGCTGACTGCTAGGCTGTAAGATTCTAGAGCGGGTGTCTACACAGTACATACAGCCTGCAGGTCAAATGCAGCCCGCAGCCTGTTTCTGGGTGGCCTGCAAGCTAAGAATGGCTTTTACATTGTTAAAGCGTTGTTAAAACAAACAAACAAACAAAAAGTGAAAAGCCTGAAGTATTTGCTATCTGGCCCTTTACTGAAAAAGTTTGCCAGCTCCTGATCTAGTGACCTGCCTTGCATCTCTAGTTTCTGAGGACACAGCATTCCAAACCTAGCAGAGAGCTGTCTGCAAACACACCCTACTTATTTTGTTTAAGGCTGAGAACTCCCAAGACCCTGAAGCACAAAGGATCTTGATGATGAAGAAAGAAGCATTTGGTGATGTGTGTGCTGCTTGTAACATATCCTGTATCTGTATCTGATGTAACATATCCTCATGGCCCAGCCCTTTCACTCGCGGAGGAAACTTCAAGTTCTTATTCATGGCCACAGTGGTCCACAGCATGGTTTCCAATCTGGGGTCTGCAGACTCCTGGAGGAGTGGCTAGCACTGCCTTTAGCCTATTCAGAGTTTTTCTACAAATTATCAAAGGCAAACACCCTCTGGATGGACACAGATCTGGAGAGTACATAGATTGGCCAGGAAATTCCTCCTTTGTGCAGAGAAAAAGCCCCCATGCCTTTCGGGCCTGATGCAGCCTCAGGCCAGAGCCTCAGCTTAGCGACCACTGTGCAGGCTGGATTTCAGCTGCTCTCACCGCTCAGCCAGGCATGGGCGCTGCACAGACTACCACGCGCCCAGCTCTGCACAGCGGCCCGGGGAGCATGGTGGGGCTCAAATGTGTGCTTGAAGCTATTGGCTCGGCATGGTGCATCTTTCTGAAGATCAGTGTTGCCTGATGACTACAGGAAAGCCTTTATTTTGATAATAAAACTTGACAGTGCCAATCACTGATGCTATGTGTGAACGGAAGAGAATGCTGCATTTGAACAAACTCTGAATAGAGAAAAGAAGGTTCAGAGGACACTGCCTTGGGTCACCGTCTGCCGCGCGGGCTGCTTCCGTGGAAACCTTTGAGGAGACTGAAGTTTTACATGGGCTGAATGGAACTGAACAAGCCAAGAGACATGTGTCTGAAAGAAATCAAGTCAATTTCAGGCTTTTGGGTTGGAGGGAGGGTGAGGGGGGATGCAGTCTAAGGGAGCAGTTTTAAATGGTCTGGAATCAAAATGCAAAGAAAAACCTCAGTTAATAAGATGCTCGTGGCTGGATGGCTACGGGTTGCTGTTTTTGTTTTGAAGCTGCCTCGATAAGTACCTGCTCCCCGGAAGGCCGATCCCGTCGATGGCTTCACTGACGGCTCTGGCTCCCCCTGCTGCCCTGGACTGCTCCTGCGAGCTGGTCGCTGTGCTCGTTGCCGCGGTGATGGAGGGCGGCTGAGGGAGGATGGAAACGCTTATTAAACAGATGTCCGAGGCGACCCTCCTGGCCCAAGACGCAGCAGAGCCACGGTCAAAGGGACACACTCCGCAGGCCATCAGTCTTGTTGCGGGAAACTGGGAACAGGAATGAGGGTGAAAGCGACTACCTGGGGCTGATTAGATCTAGAATCCCCTCACATCTTTGCAAAAAAGGTGGGATCTCAGTTTCTTATGATCTGGGAGGTCCCAGGAAACGGTCTGCTTCAATGAGCCATTGAAAAATTTCTCTCATCAAAACCTTTCCCCTCCTCCAGTGAATCTCTGTTCTGTTTGCTACAAAGTAATGGGACTCCATGGAGAATGCCAGTAACATTAAACCCTTTCATTTTTAATCCTCCAAGCCTTTTCCCCTTCTTTTCCATTTATCATTTAAACTAGAAATGTGCTCTGATCTTTATCTGCAAATAATTGTAGTCATTGGAAGCTCTGTGAATCAGGGGTCAGGTCATCCAGAAATCCTGGACCACAGGGTGGGCAAAGTGGCAAACCTGTCAGAAATATTGGCTGGCAATGGTTTAAGATGACTGGGAAGTAATAGAAAAAGTAGGAGCGATGCCAAAAGAAACCCACTATGTTGCTCTGGGGTGCTGCCCTGCCCGGCACTCTGTTTCATGAGCGTTCTCTCCAATTCCCTACTGTCCACCCCTTATCTTCCCCTGTCCTCTTCTCCTCCACGACTCTCCCACTCCTGGAACAGGCCAGGCTCGTTCCCACTTCGAAGCTTTTCCCCTGTTCCTTCCACTTGGAATGCTGTTCCTTTGTTGGCTGGTTCCTTCTTACTGGGCAGGGCTCAGCCTAAACGGGACACCTTCCAAGGGGCCTCCTTGGATCCCCCTGTGGGAGGTAGCCACCATCCTATACCCTGTCACTCTCTCACCCATTAGCACCTTGTATTGCCACCTCTCTCTGAAGTCACCTTGGTTATATACGGCTTTACTCGTATATACCCGAATCTTGTCTGAAAGCTCCCTGAGGCCAGGGGCTACTCTGGTCTGACTCGGTCACCTCTGTATTCTGAGGACACAGCATAGACTCGTGCACAATCTAACAAAGACGTTCCCAGGTGTTTTATTAATTCACGACCATATTTCCTGGGGCCATCTTTGCTGAGATTGGCCTAACTGACCTAGATAGGTGTAGATATACATTTATTTATTTAGGATACTGAGATCCTTTTCTGTGTTATCTTGTCAGGAAATGGAAACGTAACAAGGGACTGGAATCAGCAGGCCTGGGTGAGGTCTGGCTTCCACTCGTAACCTTGGGCAACGTGCTTCAGCACGGGTCTCCCCATCTGGGAGATGGGCAGAATGCTGGCGTGCTCAGGGAGCACAGTGAGGTCCTGCTGGGACCGTGTGGGGAAGGCCCTCTGGAGACTGTTGGCTGCTGTGGGAATGGGGCTCTGCTGTCCCTCTCTGGCCTTCACTGACCTCAGGGGTCTCCTCCTTCAGCAGACCGGTCCATGACTCTGCTGGTGGTCTCTCTGTGCCCTGGAAGGATGGAATCACATGATCTGAGGTCAGAATAAAGCCATCCACTTCACATCCTTCACTGATAGAGGTACAGACTGTCTTGAGGTCATAGACACAAACGTCAGGGGCCAAGGGCCGAGCACCAGGAAAACAGACAACAGATGCTGCTTGGTGGTCACCCCAAAGAGCAGCCCACCAACAGGGCCTGGGGAGCAACTAGCGGTGTGGACGGGGCCCTAGGCTTTCAGGCAGGCAGACCTCAGCCACGTCCACAGACATGCCATGAGAAAGCCACCCGGATTCCCTGGGTGCTATCAGCCATCTCTATAAAACAGTGTGATGAAACCAGCCCTGCCTGTTGCAGGGCTACTGTGAACATCAAGCTAAGGTAAAAGATTTCAACAGGTGAGTCAGGGGACATGCTTCTGAGAAAGGATGTAGACATTGAGGGATGTCCAAGGCCTCCAGCTCCCCAGAGACCCCCGCTCCACCCCACCATCCATCCTCCTGTTTGCTGCTCAAAGCCGAAGGCTGTGGGCACCAACTCAAACACCTGTAGGGCCAGAGGGGTTTCCTGAGAAGGTGAAGCAGGCCAGGAGCAGGACGTTAAGGAGTGGTGAGGACTGCGGAGGCTGGAAGGGCTCATGCTCTGGGGAAGGGGGTCTTTCCAGAGAAGCCAGAGCTGGTTGTTTGCGCCATCCTGTCTCTGACACACCAATGCTCAACTCTAGTTGAAGGTATTCAGGGTTTGTAAGGAAATCAGGAAGAATTGGAGGCATGTTAGCGTCCAACTTAGGCCTAGGAAACAAAAGATGGAAAGGAGGTGGAGGAAATGGGGACTTCGACAGGACAGTAAGCAGCTGTGCATCAGACAGTGGATGCGCTGATTGGTCTAAGGTCAGGGATGCCTCCACCGCTCTCTCTCCTCACCATGTGCTCTTGGCAAGCACCGCTCAGACACTGCCTGGTCCCTGAGTAGCCCAAGTCCTTCTCCATCCTTTCCCTCTGCCTGGGAACGCACCTGTGGTGGGCTGGCGGGGGGCTCAGCCTTTCTGCTGAGGATCGCCCTCTGCAGGGCTTCGTTCTCCACCTGGATGGCTCTGAGCACGGCTGAGGCGTCCTCCTCTCGGTCCTCAGCCTTGCACACGAGTTTTCGCGTTGCTGATAGGGGTCTCTCTCGGTGGCTTCCAGGTCCTGGGGGCAGAAAACAGGGGGTGAGCCTTTAGATTGCATTCTTGGAGGGCAGCTCCCAAATCGATTAGACTCAAATTGAGGAACGTTCTATAAAAACAACTGGCCCATACTCTCCAAAAATGTCAAGGTCAAAAAGACAAAGACAGCCTGGAGAGCTGCTCTAGATGAAAGCAGACGGGGCAGACATGGCAGCTGAATGCAATGGCGATCCCGAGGCTGGATCCTGGGTCGGCGAATATCCCTGTAAAGAACATTATTGTAGCAAGTGGAGAAATCCGAGTAGAGTCTGTGACTTGGATAACAGTATTGTATTAATGCTAACTATCCTGAATTTCATACGTAAGTGC
This sequence comes from Orcinus orca, assembly GCF_937001465.1. Classification (NCBI taxonomy): domain Eukaryota; kingdom Metazoa; phylum Chordata; class Mammalia; order Artiodactyla; family Delphinidae; genus Orcinus; species Orcinus orca. Next base: position 70,754,361 of record NC_064574.1, on the reverse strand, counting down.
ACTGTGGCAATGTAAAATGAATGCCCTCGTTCTTAGGAGATACATACTGCAGTGTTCAGGGTAAAGTGGGATGCTGTCTACAATTTAATCTCAAATGATTTAAAAATACACACACGCAGAGCAAATATAAAGCAACTGCGGCAAAATGTTAACAACTGGTGAACCTGGGGGAACGGGAGTGTCATTTGTACTATCCTTGCAACTGCCTTTACGTCTAAAATTGAAATAAAAAGTTAAAAAGTTAGCCCTCTAACAAAGTGCCTGTAAGGACTAATACCTGACATTGTGAAGAAGGATGGGTATTTGGGAATATTTTTGCTTTGTTTCATATTTCAAACATTGCTATGTTTCATAAGGATGCGTAGTAAGAGTTACAAAGAAATTACTCCTCAACTGAAGAAAAAAAGCATTGCAAAGCTGTAGTCGGTTCTGGAAGTTCTAATGAGTGGAACACTGATTTTATAATATGCAAAAATATTTGCAATGTATGAAAAAGTACCCAACAAGACTGGTTGGAAAAAAATACATTATGGTATGTTTACCCAATGGAATACTATGCATCTGTAAAAAGAAAGGCATTCTAAAATATCTATAGATAAATATGGTGACCTGAATGTGCTTCATAATCACCTGGGGTGTGGGTGTGGGTGCAGATGAAATTGGCCATCAATTGACCATTGCCAAGGTCGGGTAATGAACATGGGGGGTTATGATAACATCCTCTCAATTACTTATGTTTGGATTCTTTCTCTGTTAAAAAAAAAAACTCCATTTAAAAATAGAACTGCTCAAAATGTTTCCATTGGGATGTTTAAAAAGGCTTTAACCTACTGAATTTCAACCCCTCGGCAAATATTTATTGAGTGCCACTCTGCCAGGCTCTGTTCTTAGCACTGGGGACACTGCAGTGACCATAGAGATCAAAACCCCTGCCCTTGTAGAGAGAGGCAATAGGCAGAGAAACAAGAAATGCTCTAGGGTGTTCCATGTCAGAAAATGATATGGAAAAGCAAGAAAAGCAGAGCAGGGTAACAGAGATGGGGTGAGCAGGGTGGCAGGGTTGGCCTCACGGAGCGTTGGGGAAGTGTGGTCCAGGAACCAGTGTGAAGTGAGAGGTCTGAGAAGGGGTGGGGAGGGCCAAGGCAGGGCCTTGGAGGACACTGTAAGGCCATTACTCCGAGAGAAATGGGGAGCCACTGAAGGCTTGAAAGCAGGGGACCTGATTTGACTTAGGTGCTGAGTGGAGAACAGAATGAAGGGAGGTGAGGGGGAAAGCAGAGAGGCCAGTTAGGGCTCCTGCAGCTGCCCAGTGGAGGGGGGACACAGAGTGTGGTCAGTTTCTGCGTGTATGTTGCCGACAGAGCCAACAGGATTTCCTGACAGAGTAGATGTGGCTGGTGCAGAAAGAGAGTCAAGAATGATGCCAAGGTTCTGGCCTGAGGAAACAGATGATGGGGTTGCTTTCAGTTGAGCTGCGGAGGGCTGTCAGAGGAGCAGGTTTGGAAGCGAAGAGCAGGGGCAGCTTGGAGCCCAGAGATGTGATTTTGGCATCAGGGTGGAGCTGTCGAGTTGGCCTGTACACACACACGAGTGTGGAGTTTGGGAGGGTGGTCTGGGCTGGAGATGTGAATTCAACCTAGGCAACTTGGTTGCATCATTTAACAATAGTATCAAAGACTGACATTAACGCTGGCCTATAACTAACTGGGAATTGATAGCTATGACTTCTCTGGGGAGATATAGATATAGATATAGATAGCCTGGTACAAAGGATTGTTAAAAACCAGCAACCTGGGCTTACCTGGTAGCACAGTGGTTGAGAGTCTGCCTGCCAATGCAGGGGACACGGGTTCGAACCCTGGTCTGGGAAGATCCCACATGCCACGGAGCAACTAAGCCCGTGCGCCACAACTACCGAGCCTGCGCTCTAGTGCCCATGAGCCACAACTACTGAGCCCATGTGCCACAACTACTGAGCCCATGCGCCTAGAGCCCATGCTCTGCAACAAGAGAAGCCACCGCAATGAGAAGCCCGCACACCACAACGAAGAGCAGCCCCCGCTCGCCACAACTAGAGAAAGCCTGTGTGCAGCAATGAAGACCCAACGCAGCCAATAAATAAATAAATAAATAAAAATTGAAAACAAACAAACAAACAAAAAAACCCCAGCAACCTTCCATCCTCATGATCTCAGTAAACAGGCACCCGCTGATTATTAGAGATTTAGTTGGAGCCCTTTATCCTCCTGCTATGTTATAATTTGCATCTGAATGAGGCTTCAAGTAGCAACATCAAGAATGGCTTTGGCAGGAGAGGGAGTATAGCCAGGTACTGGGTTGACGGAAAAGCTAAGCCAAAATGAGGGGACACCAATTTCTCCCAGGCATCCAGGAGAGGGGCTTTGGATGTGAATGCCCAGGGACCGGGCAGGCACTCTGAGTGAGTGAGACTGAACTCGGGGTGGGTGTAGGGGAGATGGGAGGCAGCTGAGCCACTGCCCAGCTCCAGCCAATGCCTGCCAGACAGAGCTGTGCTTCTAGTGTTGCCGGGTTTTTCTCCAAGAAAAGTTAGAATCTGATGTTTATGTGAAATCCCCCTGAATTTATTTGTTCTTAAAGTATTGCAGTTTTTAGGAAACGTGAAAGCCAACAGAACCCAAGGGCTGGTCTAATACAGGCCACGGCAAGTCCCAGCTGCTCCTCCAGGAAAGTCAAAGGAAGCCCTGCATGCCTTCGGATGGCTGGCTGGCCTGGGTGATAATGGCAGTGGGTCGTTCTCTGACTTTGATGGACTCTTGCTGTGGCTCCAGTACTGCTCCTGGGGACATAGAGTAAGGCACTGCTGGCAATGTGACCTGGGGATTCTGTTCTCCCCAGTCAAGGCTGCTTTAACTCTGTTTTCCTTTCTTATCAGCTACTCGACCTGCTCTGCAACTTGAGGGATGAGAAGGTGAGAGCTGGGAGGAGCTGATGGAGGTGGGGATTCTCATTGCTATGGAAACACTGTGGGTCCAAGGGGTGTGGTGAGGCCACTGGGATCTTCCTCACGCAGGTCCCTGACGCAGCTGGGAGGACAGGAAAAGAGAGTGAAAGAAAAGAAGTGGCCTTGAGTCTGTCTGGAGCTGGAACTGAGGAATCCTGAAGCACCAACACACCCTCATCCCAGGGGGAGCTGAAGCAGAACTGGGTTCCCCGCAAGGCACAGGCATTAATGACACAGGCTCTCAACTGTCACTACACTGTGGGATAAGATGCTGCTCTGGGTGCCGGGGTACAGACGTGGGGGGGAAAGGCATGCCCCTGTCCCCACAGACCTCACAGTCACGGGGCACAGACAGACACGGGTCAGGCACACAGGACACGCCAGCAGCAGGTGATGAGTGCTGGGGAAAATCAAGTGGCATGAAAGCTAGAGATGACAGGAGGGGGAAGGGCACTATTTCAGACACTCGGTCAGGGGGCTGACATCTGAGCAGAGGCCTGAAGGCGGCGAGCCTTGTGAATGCCCACATGGGGAGGCTGTTCCAGGCCAGGGGAGCAGCAGGTGTCAAGGCCCTGTGGTGGGTGGAGCTTGGCACAGGGAGGAAGGGCAGGGGGGCTGGCCTCGGGGAGCGAAGGGAAGCCTGGGGGGCAGCGGGGGGGTGGACAGGTCTCAGGGGACCCTGAGGCCATGTAAGCCCCAGAGGCCTCCTGCTACTCCAGGAGGCCCCGCCCACCTTGTTTGCTGCTACGCCCTGGCTCTGGCATTAGGATCGTCGTCGAATGAATGGATGGAAAATGATTTCAATTCCGAACCTTGTCAATCTCAGTATTTGTGAATATCATTAAAACATATCATTTCCTCCTCCATCTGCAGTAAAGCAGAGCTGAGAAATGTAAGGCCCCTTCAGATCCTACAGAAGGTCCTATAAATAAGGGCCAAGGATCTTGTGAACAGCTAAACAAACGCACCAGCACTCTGACACTGGGGGTGCGAACCCCAGCATCAGTGCGAGGCTCGGGCAACATCAGGATAAGCAGAACCTGAGATTCGTAAGCTCCTTCTGCATTTCCTGCCTAGAGCACTTATAAAGTCAGTCGAAGGAGAGCCCCTGCGTGGTAACCCTTGCCTGTTTATTGCCATTATGTGGGCAAGAGCCCCGTCCACTTGTGCCTCAGTGGTCTGGGGCTATGGTGGAGCATCGCGCCCAACATAACTATCTGTTCTTGGCCACTACAACCCTACGATCACCTCTTCTTGGAAAAGGATAATCAGGAAGGTATTTTCTTGCAGCGGGGTTCAGCTTTGTCTGCACAAACCCTTCTGCCCTGAGCGCCTTTCATCTGGGAGGGAATGCTCCTGCAACAACACGATCGTTGGGTCCTGCCTGTGCCCTTTGAGTCTATTAGGCTAAGAAGATGCTTTTAAAAATTAAATCAGGCTTTCTCTGAGTGAAGGTCAAGGCCACAGCTCCACCAACAGAGCTCTCCCCACCCATGGCTTCCCAGAAATGCGTGTCCACAGTGCCCGTGTCCTCCTGAATCACATCCCCACTGCCCGGCTGTGTAGACTGTGCGTTTCCTCATTGCACACGAGGTCACTGCCTTTTGAGTCCATTGGAAGTTCTCCTTGCTCGCTTGGGTGAGCCGTTTCCGCACTGGCCTGAGCACCACGTGAGGGTGGATTTCTTCTCATCACAGATCTGGAGAACGGTGGATTTATTCACACAATAAATCGTTGCCACCAGCAAAAGCCAAATGGCACATTTTAATTTATCCCAAGCTGCTCTTTTCTGGTTGAAAACCACTCCTCTACTGTTAACTTCACTTTCTCTTTGCTTCACTAGAACTTGGCTTTCATCTCTCTTGCAGGGAAACAAAAGAGTGTATCAATTCAGGAGATTTACCATGAATGCAGCACATGTCACAAAGAAGACGTGAGGACATGGGGGCTGTCCGGTCAGCTCACCAGCCAGGTGGCTTCTTCCCACTCGCCAGCTATGACTCGAAAAGCTCAAAGTCAGAGTCTCAGCAAAATGACCCCTTCCCACCTGCAAGGGACCTTTGAGATCACCTGGGAATCCACTGAAAAGGCAAACATTACATCTGAGAATCACACGGGTCTAACGTAGAGCTCATAGGCCGGCAGCCCAAAGGCTGAAGCCAGCCTGCAGATTGTGTTGTGTGACTTCTTTTAAAAATTGGAAACAGATGCTAAGTTAAAAAAAAAAAAAAAAAAAGACTAGGAAATCCACCTGAAAATCGGGATTCCTGGCATCTCTTGAAAAGTCCTATGATCTGACGTGGCAATCGTGAGCTGGGGGGCAGCTCCTGCTGCAGGCGTGGCATCAGTGATGGTCACGTGCCTGTAAGCCCGGAAACTGCACGATTTGTGCCGTGAAAGGTCCAGGGAAACAGCTGGCTTAGCCCTGTTTTGTCCTGAGCTGCACACACTCCCTCTAAAATCCACCCAGGAGGGGGAAGGGGGCTGCCCGCTGGGACAATAGCTTACGTCTGAGTATTCCAGAGCCTCTGTGCATTTTAAGTTGGCTCAGCCTCAGCAGGCTACACGCTCCCCACAGCGTAGGAGACCGCGACAAATGGCCACAAATGCCTCCCACCTGCATCCCACCTGCAATGTGCCATATCGCCCTGTGACGCTGCAGCATCTCCCATCAAAAGGTGGGTGGAATCTGTTTCTCTAGCTGGGCATGGCCTGGTGACTTCCTTTGGCCAACAGGTCCTTAGCAGTCACGACCAAGCGGAGCCTAACTTAAGAAAGGACTTACATGCTGGGGTGTGTCCTCTCGGGCTGCCTGGAGACCACCAGGCGCTGGGTAATGAGACCACGTGGAGCAGAGACGAGGTGTCCCAGCTGTGGTCCTTGGGCCAGCGGGACTGCCAGACGCTGTGAGGGTGGCCGTGCGAGACCAGCCAGCCAGGCACCCACTATGGAACCGGCCAGCCCCCCTGCAGCAATAATAAAAGCATTGTTGCTTGCAGCCACTGCAGTGTGGAGGGGATTGTTAGGCGGCAAGAGGTAGTTGATACACCTGGCTTGTCCAGGCCTGTGCTCTTCTCATCTCTGAAGCTTATTTGGGGGCCTCTCCACAGGTAGATGCTGTCTGTAACCCTTAATACTCATTCTTCCGCTGCTGTCTCTTCGTGAGCCCAGGAATGCACGTGATTTTTAATGATTTTTCAAGGAAGGCAGTCAGCCCCCATCTCCCCATCCCTGACTAAATGACTTTACTCTTTCCTCGCATATTACAGTCCTTCGCTCTGCACCCGGCCCCTGAAGAATTTGTAGCAAAGTGTCCTGTGTGGTTAATTTTTGTAAGAAATGAGCAGCAGTTCTTTCATCCTCCCAGCAGCAGTGACCTTCACGGCATCCATGTTTCCCTTCAGGGAACCACCTCTTCTCCATCTTCTCAGTCTACATGCTTTGGACGGATCTGGATCTGCCCCCACTCCTGGCCCTTCCTGGGCCCTTGAGAGAACAGGTGCCTCTCCCTGACTACAGAGACTGGAGATCGGTTCAGGGTAGAGCTGGTTCTTGGACTCTGCTGGAACTATTTGGAGAGGAGCAGTCCCTTTCCCCGGGGGTTGCTAAGTCAGTAAATGCGAGCCTGGAGCCACCAGGGACCATCTCCGGACCACGCCTGAGACTATGGATGTGGTTCTCAAAGTGTGGTCCCTGGAGCAGTAACATCAGTATCACCTAGGAACTTGTTAGGAATTAAAACACTTAGGCTCCACCCTAGATGCACTGAATTAAAAATTGGGCAGGGTCCAACAATCTGGTTTTAATTTGCTTGGCCAATAATTCTGATGCATGTTCAAGTTTGAGACCCACTGGACTCAAAAAGTAGAGCTAAGTGATGAAGAAACAGTTCCTGGTGATAGCATAATCTGAGTACCTGGATCCCACCGTACCTGAGGGCAGATCTATAGTCCTGGACTTTTCAGGTCTCTGAGCGATACATTTTCCTTTGTTGCTTCAGCCAGTTTGCATTTCTGACACTTGCTATTAATAATGAACACTGACATATGTTATGAGACTCTGGACTTTGGCAGAATGGTCTTCCTGCTGCAGGTTTTCTTGACAGAAATGCTACGTGCGCTAACTGCAGGGCTGTTAGGGTCTTCTAATTCACTCACGCTGAGGGCTGTTACTTTATTTCTGTGGTTGGCAGCTTGTCTGGGTAAAGTGGTTCCGATATATAACTTCCCTAGAGCACTCTGACGACTTGCACAGTAAACTTTCTGCAGTAAAGACTGATCTTCTTTCACCTTCAACAAGACAACAGGTCTCTGGAAGTTTCCTGGAAGGCTTATTGATAGAGACCAAAGTAACCCAGGGCATGAGGCCCTTTCATTAGAACAAGGGACAGTTATAGTGATAGAGAGGAATTAAGCTCTCGTGGAGTTGCACCATATGTACATTTAATTGACATAAATTCAATTTTATGACCTTGGCCAAAGATAAAGGAGCAAGGAGAGAAATAACTCTTTTAAGAGAACAGGCAATAGGTTACACTTATGGTAATGGCAGGCTATCTAATCCAGACCAACCTGTCCCTGGAGCACAACTAGAAAACCTGGACCAAATAGTAGTATAAAAATCTGTTTATAAAAAGAAATCTGTTTGAAGGCATGGAGAGTGAACAGGGCTGTGAAGGGTTACAGGCAGGAGAACAGAAACCTAGAGAGGTGACCCCAGCACCTGGGAAGCGTTTCCCCTCAAGGTGCTGCTGATTCTAAGAGCTGTTGCAAGGCTGAGAAACTGAAGAGAGCTGGTGACAGACTCAGGGCTACTGTCCGAGAGTCAGGGTGACCTAGAAAGAGCCAGGCGTGAAGGGCACAGAAAGGTTAACAATGTAGGCAAATCTAAATTACTATTGACTATTTTAATAATAATAATGATGTCTGGTGAGGTTTAATATCTAGAGAGAATTAAAATGCATGACAATAATAGCATTTAATTTTGGATGGGAGTAAATGGAGTTACACAGTTGTAAGGTCTCCATTGAACGAGAAGCAGTAAACTTGCTAATTTAAAGTAGACTCTAATAAGTCAAGAATACATGTTGCGATCTCTGGTAATGACTAAAGAATAGTAAAAGAATGTATAACTAACAAGCTAATAGAGAAGAAAAAAGAGGGATAATGTAAAGTAATCAGTTCAGAATAGGGCAAGAAAGGAGAGAAAAAGGAACATAAAACAGGCAGAACAAATAAAAAGCAAACAATAAAATGGCAGATTTAAACTTAAATATATCTGCAATTACATTAAACGTAAAGGGACTAAATGTGCCCATTAAAACACATTGATTGTTAGAGGATAAAAATAAAAACCAATTACATGGGGTTTATAAGAGACAAACCCCAACGTAAGGATGCAGAATGTTTGAAATGAAAGGATGAAAAAGGATACGCTACATAAACACTAACCAAAAGAAAGCTGGTTAACTTTAAGACAAAAGCATTATTAGAGTGAAAAAGAGACAACACATGGTAATAAAAGGTTCAGTTCACCAGGAAGATATAAAAAGGCTGATTTTGTATGCCCCCCAGAAAGACGTCCCCCCCACAAACAGAAAGTAAAGCATCTAAGCAGTGCAGATTTTGCCTGGACAAGTGAGAGCTGGTTTGAGTCTTCTGTCCTTTCAGCAAGTCTCAGGGTCCTGTGCCTCTGGAGGAAGGAATATCTCAGTGACCTCAGCATAATGCCAGTGCTTAGAGTCACATTTTCCCTACAACCAGACCCTAAACAAGGCCAACTGCTTCATCTGGGGCTTGAGCAAGAAGCTGTGATTGTCCCCACCCTGGAGGAGCAATGACTCTCTTGGGCTTCAGGAGAGGTGACGTGGCTGTATGGGGTTTTCTAGAAGGAGCCACATACGCTGCACTTGATCATCAGTCTGAGGGATTTTCAAGGGTAACTTTAACCACCTGCACTTTTTTTGACCTTTAGAACCTCATCCCCGTGGGACATGTGGCTCCAATGTCATCCCATTTCAGTATGAGGGTGGTAACAATGCCATGGTTTTCAATTTTCCTTTTTTTCAAATTTGGCCTATGTAGGAGCCATGTATACTTAACAGATAAAGGCTGACCTCCAAACCTGTTCAAAATGAGGATTCCGCCACCTCAAACAGTGTCCTCTTTGAGGGAGTCAATGGGACAAACTGAGAACCAAGTGCCAGGGACAGCTGGTAATCTGATTTTTACCAGATGGACCCAGTGACATGTGCTGTTTATGTGAATGCATTGCTTCCTTGCCATGGTGGTCAGGAAACTCAAAGTCATGAGTGTGACCCCCTGAGGCATTCATCTGTTCACCCCTTGGCGTCAACTTATTGTTCCTACTCTTGTTTTCCCTTTACCTTCATTTCCTTACATATTTGTTAAAGTCTTCTTGCACTACAAAATTTGTTAGAACACGTCAGAACTTCTTGGAGAAAGGCAGATTATAAATAATTAATGAAGCTCGACTTCTCAAAAAACTGTACATGAAGGTGTGTGTTACAGTTGACTTGTTGAAGTCTTAACCTCCTAGTACCTGTGAATGTGACCTTATTTGGAAATAGGGTCTTTGCTGATGATCGAGTTAAGATGAGGTCATTAGGGTGGGTCTCAATCCAATATGACTGGTACCCTTATAAAAAGGGGAAACTTGGACCCAGTGTATACAGGAAAGCACCAGGTGAAGGTTGGAGTTATGTTGCCACAAGGCAAGGAAATACCAGAAGCTAGGAGAGAAGCCTGGTGCAGATTCACCCCTAGTGCCTTCAGAAGAAACATGGCCCTGCTGACGCCTTGATCTTGGACTTCCCAGCCTCCAGAAATGTGACACAATAACTTTCTATTGTTTAAGCCAATCGGATTGTGGTACTTTGTTACAGCAGCCCTGGGAAATGAATACAGTATTTGAAATGATTTTAGCTGATACATGGTTTAACTTTTAAAATGTTAACTATATATTTATATTAATGAACATTAGAAAAAACAAAACAAGTGACTCCAACCTGTGGATTTTAGGCACGTCATTGCTTAGAACTAGACTGATGTGGGTACGTCGCAAGCAAATAGCAGTTTAGTTGACACACGAGGGGCCATGCAGTGGAGTGATTTAGAACAGATACTCTGCAGCCAGGTTTTAAACACTGGCTTTACACTTACTGGCTGTGTGACCTTGGACAGATTCCTCAACCTCTCTGTGCCTTGGTTTCCTCTGTATAATAGTGTTGATAATAGCAGTACCTACTGCACGGGGTTGTTTGGGTGATTAAATGCAAGATTAACACGTGTGGTACAAAACACAGCCTGGGAGCTGGTTCAGTGCTTTGTAAGTGCTGGTTCTTCATTTTATTACCCAGAAACGTAAATATTTACTGATCATGGCCAGCACATGAAGGAGGGAGATCCCAGTGAGCCCAGTAGGACGGCTGGGAAGGGTGCTTGACTGCCACTGTGCTGCTTCCACTCTACCAGGGGCTCTGGAAGTTTCCTGCACAGTGGGACTCTACCCTTGGTTTCATTTCTTTTAACAACTTGTCTTTTTTTTTTTTTTTTTTTTTGCGGTACGTGGGCCTCTCACTGTTGTGGCCTCTCCCATTGTGGAGCACAGGCTCTGGACACGCAGGCTCAGGGGCCATGGCTCACGGGCCCAGCCGCTCGGCGGCATGTGGGATCTTCCCGGACCGGGGCACAAACCCGCGTCCCCTGCATCGGCAGGCAGACTCTCAACCACTGCACCACCAGGGAAGCCCTTAACAACTCGTCTTGGAGGAATTTTCTAAAAAGCCATTTTTAAATTTTTCACATAGAGTGAACACCAGCAGTACAGACTGGAGTCCTGTCAACTCGAGCAGTGGTCAGTGGAGCCAGTCCAGGTGTAGAAGAAACGATGGCTCAGGGCTTGCCCTCCACACTCTCCACCAGCTGACCCTGAGCAAGCACTTGCTCTGAGCCAGGTGCTCCTCTAAGCAATCTATCCATCCAGTCCTTTAATCCTTATACTGACCCTCAGAGGAGAGTCTTACTCTTATCCCTGTTTGGCAGATGGGAGAGTGAGGCCCAGAGAGGTTAAGTAACCTGCCCAAGGTCACAGAGCTGGTAGGTGGACGGGAAGGATTTGTACCAGGTGGTCAGGCTGCAGAGTCTGCCGGGCCTATTTTCTGCTAGGGTTTCTGGGCTGGTGGGCTGTCAGCCCAGAGCTGCTGGTGGGCTGTCTCAGCACCCTAAGAGCCTTTCTGAGAATGTAGGGCATAAAGGAGAAGCTGTGGCAAGAGGTGGGGAGAGGCAGGCTGCTGACATACTTTAATTACTGGGGTCTGGCTGTGCCCAAAGATCACACCACCTTTGAAAGTTCATTTACATGGGTTGATGTAGATGCTTTTCCTTCAATCCACTCTTTTTATCACTTGCTATCTAAAAATGCTTTGCCTTGTGTTAGTACGGTCTTTTCCCCCCATTAGTTTGCGGCTTGATAAGGGTTAATCAGGGAATGCTTGGGTGCCACGTTAGCCAGACCTCCACCTGCAGCTCTGCCTCAGGGCTCCACCGGCACCCGGAGCCTCCTGAGCCAGGGCACTGGAGGGTCAACACCACCAGGCGCAGCCCACGACCCAGGACCGAAGGGAGGGTCCCTCATCCAGCCTGGGGTGGGAGCAGGCTTCTCCTCAGCACCGTCCCCTGAGCTCCCCAGCCAGGTGGAGCTCCACTTGCCCAGTGAACTTGCTTGGTGATGAAGCCAGTTTGGGCTCCTCCCCTTTCCTGTCCCCTTCCAGGGACCACCTCCCAACTCGATTACTTGTTCTGGAAACCTTATCTCAGAGTCTGGTTCCGGGGAATCCAAACAAGACAATATTTACATAGCAGCGAACAAACGCCCAGTCAGTGGAAGGATTGTTATCACTTCCTCCGCCTCCTTCCATCTGCCCTGAGCTGCTGGGAAAAGAGCTTCAAGCCTCAGGCCTCATGCACGGAGTGCACTGGTCCAGATCTGGGAACCGTGACTGTCTGAGTAGGGGTTGCTTCCTGCCACCAAGTCCCTTGGCCCGTCCCTGCAGGAAACAGTCCCTCCGGCTCCTCAGTAAACGTGGATGGAATGTCTTGGCCACAGAGGTCACTTGTCTAACAAGGCTGGCTGCCTGGGGCTGTGCCTGGGTGCCCTAGGCACCCCACAGCTGCAAATTCTTAGGACACCAGGATGCCTTGAGCTCTCTGAGCTTCTTTGGATCACAGAAATCAGAAGCAAGTTGCCCTCACAGAGTCACTCCAGCCACTAGTTTGGATCCACAGCCTCAGACTGAGATGTTTCATCTGCAGCCTCCAGTGTGTGCAGTCTGCTGGTTAAGGACACAGTAGTGGAGTCACTCCACCAGGGTTTGAGGCCTACATCTGCTGATTTCCAGCTGTGTGAATCACCTGCTCTGTGCCTCAGTTCCTCATCTGAGAAATGGCCACAGTCGGAGAACCCACCTCAAAGCCTGGTGATAAGGATTATAATTTACCTACACATATAAATTACATATATAATTTACTTATACAGTAAGTCCCCTACATACGAATGAGTTCTGTTCCGAGAGTGGGTTCGTAAGTCCAATTTATTCATAAGTCCAACAGAGTTTGCCTAGATACCCAACTAACACAGTCAGCTATATAGTGCTGTACCGTAATAGGTTTATAATACTTTTCACACAAATAATACATAAAAAACAAACACAAAAAATAAAGAAAACATTTTTAGGGGACTTCCCTGGCAGTCCAGTGGTTAAGACCCTGTGCTCCCAATGCAGGGGTTGTGGGTTCGATCGCTGGTTGGGGAATTAAGATCCCACACGCCGTGCACGGTGTGGCCAAAAAAACAAACAAACAAACAAAAACAACAACCAAACATTTTAAATCTTACAGTACAGTACCTTGAAAAGTACAGTAGTGCAGTACAACAGCTGGCATACGGGGGATGGCATCGAGTGAACAGGCAAGAACAGTTACTGACTGGAGGAGGGAGAGGAGGTGGGAGATGGTAGAGCTGAAGGATCGTCAGCAATAAGAGATGGAGGGCAAGCTGCAATTTCACTGAAGCCTGACGTTGATGGAACGCATGTTCACATCTTTGAAAGTTTGCAACTTGAAGGTTCGTATGTAGGGGACTTACTGCATATAGGTGAGTAAATTTCATATAGAATTTATATATATATATATAAGTAAACTATATAATATATATAAGTAAATGATAAGTAAACACATAGTAAATTGTAATAAATAAAAGCTTACAATGGTGGCTGGCTCATGGTAAGTACTCAATCAATGGACCCCCTTATTTCATTAGAAGGGCGGCACATGGACCTTTCACCATAAACTTCTTTGTACCTTTAGAATGTAGTATCATCTGCATGTATTGTCACCCATATAAAGTAAGCAAATTCATTTAAAAGTAAAAACAAAAATAAAACAAATTTTCAATTATAACCACATCTTGGTTTTAGACCCAGAAAGTAACTGTGACAGTTAATTTTAGGTGTCCACTTGACTAGGCCATGGGGAGCCCAGCTATTTGGTCAAACATTATTCTGGATGTTTCTGAGAGGGTGTTTGGGGGTGAGATTAACATTTTAATTGACCGAAGAAAACAGACTGCCCTCCATAGTGTGGGTGGGCCTCATCCAATCGGTGGAAGGCCTGAATAAAACAAAAACGCTGATCCTCCCACGAACAAGAGAGACTCCTCCAGCAGACTGCCTCCAGATTTTATCTGCAACACTGGCCCTTCCTGCCCGATGGCCTTCGAACTGGAACACTGACTTTTCCTGGGTCTCCAGCCTGCTGACCCATCGTATAGATTGGACTTGGCAGCCTCCTTTATTGCATGAGCCAATTCCTTACAACAAATTGCTCTCTGGGGGAGGGAAGGACTGGGAGTATGGGGTTAGCAGATGAACACCATTACATACGGAATGGATGGACAACAAGGTCCTACTGTATAGCACAGGGAACTATATTCAATATCCTGGGGTAAACCATAATGGAAAAGAATATATAAAAGAATGTATATATGTGTATAACTGAGTCATTTTGCTGTGCAGCAGAAATTAACACAACATTGTAAATCAACTATACTTCAATTAAAAAAAATAAATTTCTCCACCTCTCTCTCTTTCTCTCTCTCTCTCTCTCTATATGTATATATATATGCATATGTATACACACACATCCTATTGGTTCTGTTTCTCTGGAGACGTTGACCAATAATACATTTGCTAAAGGTCAGCTCAGGCCTCGGGGAGGAGGTCCATCACGGCACCCCACCTACCCAAAGCCCAGTCCCAACTGCTCGGGGGTGCACACAGAACTCTTACTTGAGCTTGCCCTCTCCTGGTCTGGGAACACGGTCAGGGGCTGGGGGCTCAGGTTTGGCTCGGGTTTGCTGGGAATGAAGACCTCAGCGTTGTCCTTCCGCTTAGCAGACAAATTCCTTTCCTTTTTATTACCTGTAAAAACACAATAGTTTATACGTCAAACACTGAGTGCGGGCAGAGTTGGGAAATTCTGCTCCAGCATCTGTTTATTTGTGCGTTCACTTATTCATTCAACAAATATTGATGGAATCCCTGCTCTGTGCCAGGCACCATGCTAGTTTTGGATTTGCTGCAGACAACAAAACAAGTTTGCTGAGAGCCGTTATGTGCCAAGTACCACATTTTGGTAAATAAGTGAATTCTTCTAGGACACACACAGGTTTTCAAGTTTTAACATTTCTGAATAGGGACAAGTCTTATAAACAATGGGGTACTGGGTTTAATTGGCAGCAAGATACATAAAATAATGATGTAACCAAGGATATGCAAGAGCAGGAAAAGTATAGTAGGACATGTTTGCTGCCCTCGAGGCACATTCTCGCCAAGGAAAAGGATGGTTGAATGGATAAGAGAGCAGGGCTGGCACAGAAGAAGGGATCCAGTACCAGGGTCACAGAGGAGCATGCAGCCTGGAGGACGGGACTGGCAGGTATGCAGCCGACACTGAAGAGAACACTTACAGATGACCAGGGTGTCTCCAGGGCACAGAACAGGGGGCATTCAGACACAGGGAACAGTGTGTGTGAAGGCTTGAGAGCTGACATGCGTGTGGCAGGTGAGTGGCTAGGGTCTGGGCTGGCGAGAGGAGCCAGACAGTGAAGGGCCCATGGGCCATGATTTATAGTCAGTGTTTCCCAAAGTGGGGTGCCTGGACCACTGGTGAAACAGGTGATGACTGGGACTTCCCTGATGGCTCAGTGGATAAGAATCCACCTGCCAAAGCAGGGCACATGGGTTTGATCCCTGGTCCGGGAAGATCCCACATGCCGCGAAACAACTAAGCCCGTGCGCCACAAGTACTGAGCCTGCGCTCTAGAGCCCGCAAGCCACAACTACTGAGCACATGTGCCACAACTACTGAAGGCTGTGTGCCTAGAGCCCGTGCTTTGTAACAAGAGAAGCCACCACAGTGAGAAGCCCGTGCACTGCAACAAAGAGTAGCTCCCGCTCGCCGCAACTAGAGAAAGCCGGCGCGCCGCAATGAAGACCCAACGCTGCCAAAAATAAATAAAATTTAAAAAAAGAAAGCAATTATCTATCTTAGTGTGTATGGGAAAAAAATAAGCAACCAGTGTATCAAACCTTGATTTCATGTATATTATTGTGTGGAACAATCCTAGAATTACGGAAGAAAAGAAAGGAGTGAGGAAGGAAGGGGTGAGGGGGTGGAGAGAAAAGGAAAGAAGGAAAGAAGAAAGGTGACTGGTTTAAATAACAGCTAAAAAATAGTATGAGTGGTCTGTGAATTTGGCAAAAAAAAAAAAAAATTGTGAAGAAGGTTTGCAAATGGCACAAGTCAGGGTAAAGTGGCTCCAGGCAGGAAAGCAGCTCAGGGGGCAGCGGGGCAGGCGGCTAAATGGAATAAAGAGAAAAAGCAGGGAGAAGAGTTAGGTCCCTGGACTTGGGAACCTCCAGCCTGGGAAGGCAGAAAACCTGGGAAGTGTCTGCTCAAATTCAAAGGAAATCCTGGGGCCTGTGGTGGCCCAAAGGAGGGAAGCCCCAGAATCAAGGGCGCTATGGGACTCTTGGGAGGTCAGGGTAGATGTTGGGGATGAGTGTGGGGTCTGTCCGACTTGCACTAACCTCTCTGCTATCCCCCCTTGACTTTGCAAAGGACACGTGTTTCTCTACACTTTCTCAGGTGGCTGCTCCCTGGTTGGCCTGATATCCAGGGCCCAAGGGCAGACCTGTGTGTGAGCGAGAAGCCACCATGTCCAATTGGACAAGACAAAGAATGGAGAGGGGCCAATGCCCAAACGGAGATTGGCTGTCTAAGTGCTGAAAATATGCTGATGATGGTAAGAACGACAGCCAGCATGTATTCAGTTCAGCCTCCTGAGTGCCCAGGCACCGGGACAGGTCCTTGGCGCACACTGTCTCATGTGTTTCCTAAGCCATCCTAGTGGGCGGAGGGTAGGTAGAATAATGGACCTCAAAAATGGCCACATCCTAATTTCCAGAAGCTGTGACTGTGTTAGGCTACAAGGCAAAGGGGAACTGACTGTGCTCATCAGCTGATCTTAAACTAGGGACGTTATTTTGGATTATTCCGCTGGACCCAATGTAATCACAAGGGTTCTTAAAAGTGGAAGAGGGACAGAGTTTCAGTTTGGGATGATGAAAAACTTCTGGTGATAGATAGTGGTGATGGTTACACAACAATGTGAGTGTAATTCGTGACACCGAATTGTGCTCTTAAAAAGGGTGAAGACGGTAAATTCTATGTTATGTATATTTTGCCACAATAAAACACATGTGCGTGAGCAGCACACAGGTGGAAAAGTGCTGCAGAAGAGGAAGATCAAAGGGAGACGTCACTACAGAAGAAAAGCACAGAGAGATGCAACGTTGCCAGCTTGGAAGGCGGCCAGGAGCCAAGGTATGTGACAGCCTCTAGGAGCTGGAAAAGGCAAGGAAACACATTTTCCCCTAGAGCTTCCAGAAGGAACATAGCCTTGCTGACACTGTGATTTTAGCTCAGTGAGACTCATGTCAAACTTCTGACCCACAGAACTATAAGATAAAAAGTTGGTATTGTTTTAAGCCAACAAGTTTGGGCTAAGTTGTTATAGCAGCAGCAGAAAACTAATACATACTATTGCAGAGTAAGGCTCTGAGGTTCAAGTCGTTTGTCCAACAACACAGAGCTAGGAAGTGAGGGAATCAGGATTTGACCAGGCCTGCCTGGCTCAGAGCCCTGCCCTTAACCACTTCATTCCCCGTCTCCTGGCTCCCTCCTCTCCTTAAGACTGCCCTCCCGCAACGCTGGTGGAGGTCTGCCTTGGCCATCAAAAGTCTATACAAGGATATTTCTCAGGGCACCAAAGGACCCAGACTCTTGGTGCAATCCTAAATCATCAGGTCTTCATGGAAAGTGGCCTGGGTTCACTCATTTTGTACCACCCTCCCCCCACCCCTGGCCCCGACTCACTCGGCTGCAGCCATACTGGCCCTTTCTCTGTACTTGGGTACACCAAGCTCCTTCCCTCTCCAAGCCTTTTGTGCTTTCTGATCCCTGGACCTGGATTGCTGTTTCCAGGACTGCTTTCTCTTCCTCATTCCTGTCCCAGCTTAAACATCACCTCCTCTGAGAAGGCTTTTCTGACCATTCCAGCTACTAGCATCCTTCTCTGACTCCCATCGCCCAACCAGTGTCCTGTTTTATAATCTTCACAACTTTCAAGACCATCAGGGTACCATTCTCTCCTCCTCCCTGAATTCCTAACCCATGACCCAGCCCTCCCCTTTCCAGTTAATAGAAAAATAACTTCTGCCTTTCTCTGTGCCGCTCATCCACTGCCCCTTGCTCACAAGGAGGACAAATGGGATGGGAGAGAGTGGGGGCAGGAAGCCATCGGGGCTCAGCCCAGGCCTTCCTTCTTCCCTCTTCTGTGGGCTGGGGTGGGGCGGGGGGTGCCGTCAGGTCACATGGCCCCCTTCTACCATGCGGATGCCATCAGCGGTCCAGCTCTGCCAACAACAGGGGTCAGTCTACGGCAGAGGGGCAGTACTTTCAGTTGGAGAGGTAATCATTTGCTCACCTTCCATCCATGATCATTTCTCATTTGTTTCACAATTTAGAAGGGAAAGCAGAGTGGGGTGGGGTTACTTACTGGCTCCTCAAAGCCTAATTATCACTTTGTAACTTCATCTGGTTTATTTATTTAGCCTAAAGATTAAGATTGCAGGCTCTGGGCTCAGACTGCTGCAGATTCAATTCCACTCTGCCCTTTCCTAGCTGTGTGACCTTGGGCAAGTTATTTGACCTCTCTGTGCTTCAGTTTCCCCTCTGTAAAACAAGTACAATGACAGGACTTCCCTTGGGGTTGAGATTTAATGTGCGGGTGAGGATTTAATGAGGGACATAAGTAAAGCCCTTGGAATAGCTCTTGGCTCACATTAATAACAACTCAGTAAGTGTTGGCAATTATTATTTATGTAGTTATGTGCTTATTGTCTGTTTTCCCTGCTAGGATTAAATGACGTGGAATGAGTGGGCCCATCTTGTCCCAGCGCAGTGCCTGGGGCATGATGCGTGCCCAGTGCATGAATGAACAGCCCAGAACCAAGCACATCTTTTCAGGTTACTGCTGACTGTTCTTGAGTAAACACTCAGGACCATCTCAGAACTCCAATCCCATGCTGGGGTCTCAGGAGACCTTGTAACAGGCCCCTCAGCCTCCTTCTTGCTCCCCTTGGTGGGAGCCTGTCTCCTGCTGGGGCTGAGAAGACAGCCGGGGGCTGCAGATGAAAGGGGCGGCTGAGAGCGGCGGTAGGGGGTGTTCGTGCCGCCTTCATGTACTGCAGACTGGGCACCCGCCGCCTTCAGCAGACATCACCAGGGTCAACTCGGGGCCTGCCGAGCAATCTAATTGTTAAAAAATGTAAAATGGCAAGAAAGTGAAGTTCTCTCCTTTAGCTTTATGCCCAGTATCACTATTAAACTGCCTGGGGTCCAGTTGCTCCCCTTCTGTGGTCTGGTCCTCCACACCCGGAAGTGACTGTCATACCCACTCCCACCTCCATCCCCGCCACACCCCCGTTTCCAGGGCAGGGGCCCAGTCAACCCCCTCACAGCACTTCCCTTCCCCTTGGAGGAAACACAATCCACAGCAACGACGCAGCCCCAGTGGTTCTCATTCAAATGGGTCTGTTCATTGCTGTGACCACCAGATGCTTTAGCAGGTGGGCATAGCCCTTCATTTATTTTAAAGATTTCCCGAATGGCTTGAATGTGGCAGGTGAAGGCTGCAAGCTGGGGATGCAACAGAGGGGAAGAGCTGGCCTGTGCCCTGGCAGAGCTCACAGGCCTGAAGGAGAGAAAGGCAACTGCCGGCATTGAGACTAGTGTCATGATGATGCTACAGGAGCAGAGCAGGCACCGACCTAGCTGGCCAGGCTGGGAATGCCAAGAAGGCTTCCTGGAGGAAGCAGCCTCTGAGCTGAGTCTCGAGGAAAAAGCAGGGAGCCAGGTTTCATGGGTCAGAGTGGAGAGGAAAGGAAATGTGGTGATCTAGGTGGAGGGAACAGCCCAGCAAGGAGGTGAGAGCATGTCGGAGGGACAAATGTTCTCTTCGCTGGAGACATCAACCGTGGGGTGTAGATTTTCCAGAGCTGCCTATTATTATGTCCCCCCAAGACTCATAGGTTCAAGTCCTAACCCCCAGTACCTCAGAATGTGGCTGTATTTGGAGATAGGGTCACTAGAGAGGTAGTTATGGTAAAATGAGGCCTTCAGAGTGTGTGCTAAGCCAACATGACCGGTGTCCTTATAAGAAGAGGAGATTAGGACACAGGGACACACAGAGGGAACACCATGTGAGGACACAGGGAGAAGGTAGCCACCTGCAAGCCAAGGACAGAGGCCTCAGAAGACACCAAGCTTGCCGAAGCCCTGATCTTGGATTTCTAGCCTCCAGAACTGTGAAAAAAATTACATTTCCGTGGCTGTTGATGCCACCCTTGGTCTGTGTACTTTGTTACGGCAGCCTGGGCAGACGAATATACTCACTGCCCGATTTCAAACACTCCCTCATTTCTCCTTCCTTAGGTTCACTCATGCTTCCCCATTGGTTGGTCTTGGTATTTGGTTCAGGAAATACGGCACCTCCGGCTTTGGGGAGAATGCCCTAACCGTAACCCTCCTTGCCACCCACCCATTGTTCTGTTGACTCTACCTTCTAGGGTGATTTCTGAAAAACCTTCTCCAGTGGACAACTGCTGTTGGTGCCCAGCTGCTTTCCTTCTCCTTCAGATTCACCTTAATTTTCCTTTGGAAACTACTATCTCTGTCCATGTGGTTTGGGTGGTGATAACCACACCCCCAGTCCTGTTGGCCGGACCTGGCAATCAGAGCCACAGTGACTAGTTCAGAGATGTGACCCCACGTGGGTTCAAGAGCCAAGTCTGGGACTTTTGCTGGAGCTTTTAGGAAGAGAAATCCATTTTCTGATGGAGTTGCAAAGCCAGTGTCTCAATTCTGTGTCTATATGTGGAAAGCCCACTTTAGAATGGTGCCAAGACAAAAGAAGGAAGAGAGAAGAGGGAGAAAAGGAAGAAGGGAAGGGGAGGGGAGGGGAATGGAAATGAGTCCTACTGCAGCCCTGGACTCCTTAGTTATCCAAGTCAATAAACAGTCCCTTTTGCTCAAGTCAGTTTCACTAGCCAGTTGCCGCATAGATGCTGGTAAACTTCCTACAATGCACAGGACAGCCCCCTACAACTATCTGCCAGACATTTACCATCTGGAATTTCAGGGTCGTCTGTAAGCTTCTGGGAGCCTTCACCTCTTGCAATCAGCAGAGACCTGAGTGATATATACCCCGGCCTGTGAGATGGTCTACCCAAAGCTGAATTCAAAGTACCACTGGAAATTTAAGTCCTATTATTAGATCCAGAGACATCAAAGGCAAAGATATGCCATATAAGACAGAGCTTACTTTTGGAAGCTGGGTTAAATTCCAGCACTACGAGGGTATCTGGGCCCTGGGGAGGGCGTCCTTCTGTCTCCTGGTCCTCGGAAACATTCTTCTGCACGGAGTCCCCACTGGGAAGAGGGAAGTCATCTCTAGGACGACCCACCAGCACCTGGTCCTCAGGCTCCGGCTCAGAGAGTACATCTTCTTCGATAGAGTCATACTCATCACTGGAACCATCCTCTTCTTTCCTTTGTAGGTTGACACTAAGTTCCAGGCTTTTTCTTAGCTCCTGCCAAAAGTCAAGAAGAGAAGTGAAAAATAAAATATGTTCCTTTGAGGAAAAACTCTTTTGAAAACAGATCATTAGAATCAAAGAACTATTCCCATGAAGCTAACGTTTACCAAAACCATCTCAACCCACGTGTTATCCTCACTTTGAGGATGAGAAAACAAAGGGTCAGGGACAAATAAGAAACTCTCCTCTGGATGGAGCAGAGTTTGGTTTTATAGTATTAATTGTGGTTTTCTGTAGCTGTTTGCAAATTTTTTCATACGTCTTCTGCCTCTAAGAGATTGTAGATTTACAATCTTAAGACCAAGCATTAAGCTATACTTACAGTGATCAAAAAATTTATCACTGAAGCCAGGATACTTTGAATTTATTTATTTATTTATTTTTGGCTGCATTGGGTCTTCGTCTTTGTGCGCAGGCTTTTCTCTAAGTCATGGAAAGCGGAGAGTGGGGGCTACTCTTTGCTGCGATGTGCGGGCTTCTCATTGCGGTGGCTTCTCTTGTTGCGGAGCATGGGCTCTAGGCACGCGGGCCCAGTAGTTGTGGCTCACGGGCTCTAGAGCACAGGCTCAGTAGTTGTGGTGCACGGGCTTAGCTGCTCCGCGGCATGTGGGATCTTCCCGGACCAGGGCTCGAACCCGTGTCCCCTGCATTGGCAGGAGGATTCTTAACCACTGCACCACCAGGGAAGTCCCCAGGATACTTTGGAAGGGGAATAAAGGCACTGCTACATTTATACTGGGACGAAAGTGTACACTGGACTGTCTGGGGAAACCAGTATGTTTGGTAGCCTCGCTATGCTATCCCTGTAGCCCTCGTAGTAACTAACATAGTTGTGAGAGCGCGAGAAGCAATCAGGTTTACGGTTGGCCATAAACTTAACAGTTGTGTGGTAGGCTGAACAATGATTCCCCAAAGACGTCCAAGTCCTTATTCCTGGACCCACTGAATTAGTGAAGGCTCATGTACAAGTGAGAAGCACCACATAGAAAACTTTGATCATCTTAGAGAAATCATCCTAAAAAGCCCAATGATAGAAATACGGACATCAAAGGTGCTGCTGGTGAGGGCTCAGGAAATAAGGAACACGTTATTGGGAACTAGAGGACAGAAAATCCTGTTATGTGGCAGCAGAATCTTAGCCAAACTGTGTCCTATAGTTATATGGTAAGAGGAACTTGTAAATGATGAACTTGGATATTTAGCTCAAGAGAGTTCCAAGCAAAGTGTTAAAGATACAGTCTGGTTCCTTCTTGCTGCTTAGAGTAAAATGCTAGAGGAAAGGGACAGACTGAGAGAACTGTTAAGTAAAAAGAACTGGGAGCTGATGATTTGGGAAGCTCTCAGCCTACTGCAAAAGATGCTAAAAAAAAGCATGAAAAAGCCAGGGAAGGGTGCTCTGGAGAAAAAAACGAAGGGTGTGGCTGCGCAACCTTTTGCCAAAACCTCAGAAGGATCTACAGTTTAGAGCAGCGGTCCCCAACCCCCGGTCCATGGACCAGTATCAGGCCGCGGCCTGTTAGGTGAGGTGAGCAGCGGGCCGGCAAGCAAAGCTTTACCTGCCACCCCCATCGCTCACATTACTGCCTGAACCATCACCCCACCCCGTCCGTGGAAAAACTGTCTTCCACGAAACTGGTCCCTGGTGCCAAAAAGGTTGGGGACCACTGGTTTAGAGTATTCAATCACACTGAGGGCTCTTTGAAGAGATTAGACATGTGACTCATGAATCCCCTTAGACATCTCAGCAGAAGCCAGGAAAAGGGATGGGATTATCCAGGAAAGATTTGTAGAGGAGCCTCTAGTCTAGTGGAGTGAATCCTAGAGACATACAGAGGAGATGCACGTGGTTTTTGAGACTGTTATACCAGCAGAAACACTGCCAGCTTGGACTCAGTGGGAGAGAGAAAGGACAAAATTAAGAAAGCTGACAGGCTCCCAAAATTCTACAGGCAGGAACAGGTTAATAAAACTATGTAGGTGCAAACACATGCTACCCTTCATGAAAGAGGAAGAATGACTCCCAGGGTGCAGCCATGGGCCCAGAGGGTGGAATCCTGAGCCACAGAGAATTATTCCTGTGCCTTGAAACCTAATGGAGTTTGCCCAGTTGGATTTCAAAATTGATTGGGTTTGGTGACTCCTTTTTCCCTTTAATTTTCTGTCTGTTGTAATGGGAATGTCTATAACTGTTATCCTGTGCCTGACCCACCACTGTATTTGGGAGCAGATAACTTGTTTTCTAGTTTTAAAAGTTCACAGAGGGAGAGAAATTTTGCCCTAAGATGAGTAATACCCATAGACTCACCCCTAGCTAATTTAGATATAGATAATGAGCTTTTGGAGTTTTGAGCAGATGAGACTTAAATGATATTTTGCACTTAAGTTGCTACTGTAATGGGTTGAGACTTTTGGGAAACTTGGGATGGGATGGAAGTATTCTGCATGTGTGGTGGACATGAATCTTTGGGGGCCCGAGAGCAGACTGTTGTGGGCCCCAAAGATGTCCATGTTCTAATCACCTTGGATGATGAATATTACATGGCAAAGGGACCTTGCAGATGTGATTAACGATCTTGAGATGGGGGATATTATCGTGGATATCTGCCTTCTAAGAGGGAGGCAGGAAGATCAGCATCAGAAAGACAAGATACAAGGGTGGAAGCAGAGGTTAGGGAGGAGAGAAGATGCTACCCTGCTGGCCTTGAAGGAAGAAAGGGCACAAGCCAAGGAATGTAGGTGGCCTCTAGAAGTTGGAAAAGGCAAGGAATCGGATTCTCCTCTAGAGCCTCTAGAAGGAATATAGGTCTGCTGACATCTTGATTTTAGACCAATGAAACGGAATTTGGATTTCTGAGCTCCAGAACTGTAAGATAAACCATTAAGTTTGTGGTAAGTTGTCATGGCAGCAATAAGAAACTTGTTTTTTGTTTTTTGCTTTGTTTTTTTAGACATGCCTCACAGCTTGTGGGATCTTAGTTCCCTGACCAGGGATTGAACCCAGGCCCCTGGCAGTGGAGGCACTGAGTCTTAACCATTGGACCACCAGGGAATTTCCCAGGAAACTAATATAGCTATTGATCTTTTATAGCTCTCTCCCTCCCGCCCTGCCCAATATCAAGTATCAGTGATATTTATTGAGCAAATAGAACACTGCCTGGCACATAGTAGATGCTTGACAAATACGTGCTGAATGACTAATTTATGTCAATGACTTGGTAGAAGCTGTAAGCAGGGGTGGAGAGCACCCACCTGCCTTGGCGGTGGCATTAGTGATGTGACTCTTAGAAAGTTACTTAACTCCTCTGATCTGCATTTTGCCACCCATAATAATGGGTTAACGAATCCCAACGTCACTGAACTGTTTTATTAAAGCAGTGGTGTGAACTGGGGTGATGCTGTCCCCTCTCCAGGGGACATTTGGCAATTATTTGGAGATGTTTTTGGTCAGAACTGGGGGAAAGGAGTGCTAGCGGCATCTGGTAGGTGGAGGCCAGGGATGTTGCTAAACATCCTAGAATGTACAGGACAGTTCCCACAACAAAGAATTATCTGGGCAAATGTCAACAGTGATGTGAGTGAAAAACCCTACATTAAGGGGAGCACATATTCACCAATGGCATTTCAAAGATAACAGCAAGGTCTTCTAGTTGAGTGTATTGACGTGATCCATGCAACCTTCACGGAAGCCAGACTGAAGCCATGGCTCACGTCTTCAAAGTCTGACTGTGGTCGGCAGTTGGAGGGCGAACAGGTTTACTGCTCCTCCGTGGGGAGACATGAGTTCCTGGGGGGCCTGCTGTTAACAGCAACTGCAGTGCCTGTAAAGCTAGTAATCCTTGACTTTACAAAACATTTTCAACTCCCTCCCCCGTTTGATCCACACCGTGACCCTGCAACATAGATGGGTGGAGTGCAACTTGCTTTGGTGATAACGTGAACTCCGGCCACAGCAGGATAAGCAATTGGTCCCGGTTCCTGGTCCACCCCACCCATCTCAGATGGGGTCATCTTCAGTTCTCTCTTCCGCAGGGGTGGAGGCAAGGCTAGGTGAGAAAACAGGGGGCAAACCCGGTATTCTCACCCAGTCACGGTGGAAAAAAACGATAAAAGCGATGCCAGCTAAACTGGGAGATTCCCGGATGGGGGACTGCTGTGACTGTCCAGGAGATGTTGGTCGGTCCCGGGGCCCAGAATCCTCCCCACTGATGCCTAAGGCCGAGTGCAGCTACCACCCACTGCCAGTTCCAGGAAATAGCTGGATGGGGCATTAGGATTCTAGAACCCACGGTCAGCTGAGCAGGTTCCCTCCAGCCTCTTCATCACCTTCACCTTGTGGTAGCCCCATATTTTAAGTGACTGAATTTCTGGAGTCCCCACAAGTCGGAGGACCGAGGCCTAGAGCCTTTAAGCTGGTCCGACCTGTCACAATGATTAAGTGGCAGGGTCGTGACGTGTGCCCTCAGCCACGGCTCCCTGCTCCTTCTAGACTATCCAAGTGTAAAACAGACTCACTTCTGTGGTCCAGCCAGTGGGGAAGAAGACGCGGCAACCATTATCATGCGTTTATTCACACACGCAGGTGTGCTACAGGCGCTGCGTTGAGGGCTGCGGTAATGGTGGGGAGTAAGATGGCGAAGCTTCAGGCAATCAGTGCACGAAGAAAAAGAATCAGGGGCGTTTCAGATGTGGCCAGGACTGGGAAGGAAAGAGCCTGCCTGCATGATGGAACCAAGAGTGAGTGGGCTGAGGGCAGCCCTGTTGAAAGCTGGTCACGGAATGCTGGGTGATAAAGAAACGCCCAGTGAATGTCTGGGGCACAAGGTATGTCAGGAGGAACAGCAGAGGCAAAAGCCTGGAGGCAGCAATGGCTGGAGGGCAGCGGGTACCAAACACACTGGGAGGGGAGGGCGGGGAGCAGGAAGGGGGTCACAGGGGCAGCGCCTTGTAGGCCTCGGAGCAGAGTCTGGAGTTTCTTTCATGTACCATGAGAGCTCACGAAGGGTGCTAAGCAGAAATGCAGCATTATCTGATTTCTGTTTTTAAAGATCACTATGGCTCTTGGATACCAAGTGGATTTTGAGAGGCGGGGCCAGGATGCAAACAGGACAGACAGCAGACAGCTGCACCTGCGGTAGCAGGTAAAGAGGAAGGTGGAAGCAGAGGTGGGGACAGAAGATGCATTTTGAGATGTACTTTGGAGGCCGAGATGACAGAAATGGCTGACTAGAAATGTGCATACCCTTCACCCCAGCCCTTCTAGGAATTTACCCTTCATTCTTAAGTATGCAAAGATCATTGAGGCATCATTTATAAAAGAGAATGACCTGCATGTTCATTAGTAAGAGATGGGTTAAATTACTAATAGAGCAGGCGTTGACGGAGCCCCAGGCAGCCCATACAGAGAATGAGGTAGGTCTCACGCACTTATTCGGAAAGACAGCAAGATATATGTTTAAGTAAAAAGAAGCATGTTGGAAAATGTACATATAGTATAAACCTGATTCTTTTAAAAATTATTATATTAGTATGTATACATATAGGCATACAAAAAGTCTGGAAACATCAAACTCTTAACAATATTCTCTCTGGGGTGGCATTATGGGGACTTTGTTTTCTGCTTTGTTTTACTTAATTTTATTATAAGCATGTTTTCAATTTTATAAATAGAAAAATATCAGGTATTTACATTTACGTTTAAATCCTTACTCCTGAAAATAAATAAATTCCTTATAGGAGTGGTAGGAACAGTGGTGTGGAGGACCCTGAACGGCCAGTTGTCTGATAGTCACTGATCTCTAGTCCTGTCTGGAACACATCTTGTCCCCAAAAGAGGGATTCAGAAATGGGTGAGCTGCGGCACTCGATGCTGGCAGGTGATGGGCAGCGTCTAACTTACTGTATCCACTCAAGTGGTCCAGATTTAAAAGTAACAAGCCACCAATCTCAACAGGGAGAAATTCCGGTAATATAAATATAGCACCCATAAGTCCTTCTCGGGGAAAAAACCTCCAGAGGACAAAATCCAAACATTGAAAAGTAAAATCAAAATAAAGAACACAGACCAGGAGACCCTATGATAAAAGGTCTAATGGTGAGCACTGAAGACGTTTAGAGACTAAAGAAATACAAGTGACCCTTGAACAACACGGGGATTGGGGCCCTGCCCCCCATGCAGTCGAAAATCCATGTACTGCTATCTCTGCCTCAAAAGCAAAGGAATTGATAAATGGCTCACCCAAGGGCAGAAAGCTGAAACAGTCTGGAGAGAAGAGGACTCAAACCCCAGTTCTTTTGATTTCGCATATTGTGATCTCTAACCGAACACAAACTTTTCCCCATACTTAAAGATCTGTAAAATGAAAATACAGGAACTATATTTATTGAAAAAAACCCCATGTACAAGTGGACCCATGCAGTTCAGACCCGTGTTATTTAAGGGTCAACTGTATTAGACAATTGTACGTATCCGGGTTATGGACCAAAATGCAATGTTCTAAACCTAAGCTCTTAGCGAAGCTCACAAAAACCACAACAGGGGGCTTCCCTGGTGGCGCAGTGGTTGAGAGTCTGCCTGCCGAGGCAGAGGACGCGGGTTCGTGCCCCGGTCCGGGAAGATCCCACATGCCGCGGAGCGGCTGGGCCTGTGAGCCATGGCCGCTGAGCCTGCGCGTCCGGAGCCTGTGCTCCGCAACGTGAGAGGCCACGACAGTGAGAGGCCCGCGTACCGCAAAAAAAACAAACAAAAAAAACCAGAAGAGGGCAGGCAGTGTGGGTGCAACCTGGCCTCATTTTCCATAGCAGATTAGTCAATTCATATCCATCTTAAATGGAAACAACAGGGTTTTAAAAAATGGCAACTCCGATCTCTTAATATTTTGTTCATAATTTATTAAACGGACGGGATGTTTTAAGAAATCTCTCTTGTGATAAAGAAATCTGAATTTCAGTAATTCCGTTTCAATTTGGTTTTGCTTCTGGCAAATTAATGCAAATTTAAATGCCATAATTGTACTTACTATAAATATATATAGTAAATATATATATAAAAGAAGCCTAGATCCTGCATTACTGCTATCTTGTTCACAGAGGAAAATAATACATTTGCTTACACTGGGTGAGCACACTTTAAGAACCTAGGCCCTTATAATGCCCATGTGATCTAAAACCATCTGTTCCAGGGGCACAGGGGAGATGAACTAAGTAGCCACATTCCCTCGAGAAAGCTGTTCAAATCCTTTCCACCTGGAAAGATGAGGACCTTGGGTTGGTTGCTTTGAAAGCCAACCTGCCGATACTTCAAAGGGATACCCTGCTAGGGCATCTACCAGTTGCTTTGAAGCTGTCATCCAGAAAAAGCTCTGTGAAAACTTACTTTATAGCTTTGCTTTAAAACCTTGTTATATGCAATTTCAATGCTCAGCCCTTAAAATGTTCAGTTCAAGCCCTTTCAACAGAAAGCCTTCTGCATGAAGGCCAGGCTGCAAATACCACAGGTGGGGAGCAGAAGATGGGACTGTATACAAATTGGCCTTCTTGCTAGAGAGCCAGGGGGAGGCGAGGGAAGGAAGGATGCTGGACCAGTGACTAAAACGCAGCCGAGGTTTCATGGGCAGTGGATTAGTGCCTTACATGCCTGATCTTCCTCTTTTCTGCTGGGCTAGGAAAAGAGCAAAACCGGGTCACCATAGCACATGAAATGTCTGCAACAATAGCAACCACAACTGTGATAACAATGGCAGCAGCTGCTGATTACAAAGCTTTTGCTACATATCAGGCACCAGGCTAACCCCTCTACACACCTCATCTCCCTGCAGCCTCCCACCACCCCTGTGTGTAGGGGTCCTTAGCTTATAGGTTCAGGGCACTTAAATGGCAGCCCCAGGTCACGTGGTTAGCAAGGGCAGAGCCAGGGTTTGGATGAAGGACTGTCTGACTCCAAAGTCCAGGTTTTTCATTCCATGCCCACGTTTATTCCCTGCCTGGCATCAATGCATTGGAAGCCAGTGGTCTCTAGAGTGAGATGAAAGTCGGGCGCTCTGTGATCACCCATTGGCTTACACGAAATTGATGACACCTGCCTGTAAGAGCTTTTGCCACAAAGCTGCCACAAGGCCACCGAATGTGTTAAAGTATGTGTTCGGTGTTAGTGGATGAAGCATTAAGCCCCTAACTCCACTTAGAACAGGGAACAGCTTGGCCTAAGTTCTGGGTGTGGGTTCCAGGCCCGACTCCAGAGGCCCTATGTCCCCAGGCAAGTCTCTGAGCCTCAAGCCCCCACCTCTCACGTGGGAAAATGTTCCCTGACAACCTGACAAGTTTGTGGAAGGGATGCAATGAGATAATAGCTATGAATTAGTGTTTCGTGATTGCTCTAACAGAGGTCTAGGTTTTACAGAAAATTTAACATTGAGATGACAGCATATTCTTTTCTATCTCTCAGACCCTATTGACACTGACTATAAGAATATCAGACGTTTAGCCCATGAAGCCACACTGGATACTGTGAGTCCTCAAGAGGAAGCAGCAGTCTCTGCGTAGAGGTCATGGACATGCCGCGAACCCCCAATGATGTCCTCATTTGATTGGCAATTTTATAAAAGTGGGATTTGCATGCACTGTTAGTTGCAATAATTCCCACCAACTCCTATTGCCTTATATGAGCCATTTTACATATATTAAACTGCCTGACCCAGAAATGATTTTTACCCTGCAATGAGGGGTTAATTAACTAATCTGTCCTTCTTTTCATTCATTCATTTATTGTTGAATGTATGTGTCCCCGTAAGCAGGTCTGATTGCTAAGTGCTAGGGATAGAGTGAGGAATAAGACAGAGTCCCTGTTCTCATGGAATTTATAATCTGGCAATAAAGACAGCCATTCCATAAGAAATTACCAATATAATGAGAGTCAAGAACCCACATCTGAGGCTTACCAGTCCACACCTCAAGCCTGGTGGCATCTAGATCACAAACTTCCCAGAATAAAGTGACTTGAGCTCTAACTATAGGGTCCATGCTGTATATTTTTTAAATCACATTTCCCTACATCTATTCTGATGGAACTATGGCTAGGAAAATATGAGTTTTATCTGAGCTTCAAGTACCTGTGCGATGTTTTTGGTTTTCTGCTACTTTCTTACTGCCCCCTTTCAACCTTGGATTTTCTTTCACTGATTTTCATTCAAAGCTAAATTTATTTATGAAGCCCCCTAGAGTTCAGTCTCAAATGTCCATTATTATGAAGAAAAAAGCCATCCTTGTCTTAAGGAGTGGAGTGACATAAGAGGAAGAGCACAGACTCAGGAAGCAGAAGGGTACCATTTCCTGGCTATGAGGCCCTGGGCAAACCCTGTGGCATCAGTGTGCTGTGGCTGCCTCACCTGAGCCTGCCCAGAGCAGGGGTGGGAGGGTGGCTTTTGATCTTTCGACCAAGAAAAGGAAATCAGATAGGGATGACAGGATAGAGACCAAACAACACAGAATGCTGCTGGATCACTAGAAATTTTGAGGAATTCTTGAAAGGCAAGAAAGCAGAGATCACATCTATGAAGCAGTAAAAGCAGAAGAAACTATGGACCAAAACAACGGCAGTAAAATTTTCCATACAAGGAATTGTGTGTGTGTGTGTGTGTGTGTGTGTGTGTGTGTGTGTGTGTGTGTGTGTGTGTGTAGCTGAGTCCAGAGTCAAGGTGGAGTGAGAGGAAGCCCTGGGGCATTCATTGGGGGCTGCTTTTAGGGCTGCTGGCCCCTCCCCAGCTGTATTAAGTGCACACAGGCTGATGCCTGGATGTGGGCAATGCTCCAGGAGGTTGTTTTCCCCAAAGTAAGCTAGGAGTTCCCATACCTGGAAGAGGAGCTAAGGCACACAGCCTCCCGGAGCATGTTGTGCCCCAACCAACATCAAGGTCAGGTTATATTAAATAGAACAGGCAGAAGAAGTAGGATTCTCAAATACAAAGATGAGCAGACAACCGAGAATGACCAAACATTTGGGAAAACCAAAACTCTGAAGACTGGGACAAAATTTAATTAACAAAAGAACGAACACCCAATGAAAGCGAGTTAATAGAATAAGCAGAGGAAGACTTTAGAATCCTGAAAATTAATATGCCTGGAGAGATTTGAGAGGACATTTCATCCATGAAAAAGAAACAGCTAGAGATCTCAAGTTTTAATTTTATCATTAACATTTTGGAAAAGATAAACTAAGTACAGAAAGAGCTAAAAGGTGACAAATTAAATGTGCTAGAAATTCAAGCCAAACAATTTCACATGGTAACAGTATAAAAAGACAAAAAGAGGGCTTCCCTGGTGGCGCAGTGGTTGAGAGTCCGCCTGCCCATGCAGGGGACACGGGTTTGTGCCCCAGTCCGGGAAGATCCCACATGCCGCAGAGCGGCTGGGCCCGTGAGCCATGGCCACTGGGCCTGCGCGTCCGGAGCCTGTGCTCTGCAGCGGGAGAGGCCACAATAGTGAGAGGCCCGCATACCGCCAAAAAAAAAAAAAAAAAAAAGACAAAAAGAAAAATATGAAAGAAAAATTAAGAGACTTGAAGATCTGGGCCAACATTTGTCCAAGAGAAGTTCCAGAGGATAGAACAGAAACAATGGAAAATAATAAAACAACAATAATAAATGAACATTTTCCAATGCTGAAGAAAGACATAAGCCTTTAGACTGAAAAGGCCCACCTAGTGCTTTA
This sequence comes from Orcinus orca, assembly GCF_937001465.1. NCBI lineage: Eukaryota > Metazoa > Chordata > Mammalia > Artiodactyla > Delphinidae > Orcinus > Orcinus orca. The sequence goes on along the minus strand of NC_064574.1, from coordinate 70,722,379 downwards.
AACGGGACGAAGAGAATGACACTGATATATTCATAGGGATTAAACAAACAACCTGTCAGAAAACATCTTGACTCTCTATATACACAATGACAGATTTGAAATGTCTAAAGCAAAAACAGAGAAATATAAGGGAACATTGATAAGTTCACAGAAATCACCCAGATTAAATAGACAAAAATTAACTGGGGCTCTGTTGCAGTGGTTTGCTAATGAGCATAAGAATTTTCTGGGAGTCCTATTAAAAATGAAGACTCTGAGCACTCCATGCCCCCTGTAAACCCAGCTCTATATCTTTGAACAGGGTATGAGAATTTACATTTTTAATAAGAAGCCAAAGTGATTCTGATATAGGTGGTCTGGGACTATACTGGGACATACATAATTGCCTGATTAAATAACATAATTAATAGCTTGCTTTAATAGATATACTGAGAACTTTATACCAAAAAGAGAATGATTATTCTTTTGAAATATCATAGAGCATTCATAAAAATTATCTGGTAGACCACAAACAAAGTCTCAAAAACTTCCAAAACAACAGAAATCAAACAGACCAATCTCTAACCATGATGTAGTAAAATTAGAAATTAACACAGAAAGATAGACAAAAACTCTCTACTTAGAACATTTGTAAAACTCTTCTAAATAAAGAGAAAAAAAAATCCCTAAACTCACAAACCAAAAGAAGTAAATGACAATGAAAACACTACATACACGCAAAATTTGTGAGCTAAGGACAGAGCAGTATTCAGAGGAAAATTTATAGGCTTAAAATTGCTGTATTAGAAAACAAGACTGAAAATAAGGCAATTAAGCATTTAAAGTAAGAAGCCAGGTTATGGGATGGGGGTGGGGGGAGAATCAAAGCAATAAATTAAACCAAAAAGTTTAGCGAAGGAATCAAGATAAAAGCAGAAATGAACTGAAATAGACAACAGTAAATGAATGAATGAATGAATGAACGACAAAATAAATAAAGTATGCATGCTCAATAGAACTGAAAGCTGGGCCTGCTGTGTCTGGGTGGTAGAGAGAGCTTTTCCTATTTTACTCAGTTTACTCCTTAATTGTTTGAATCTTTTCTAATGAGAAATCACTCATGTATTAGAGGTTATATAAAATGACAAAATAATGTGAAAATACCTAAGAAATTCTAAGTAGACTATAAATGCAAGAAATAAAAAAGATTATTTACTCTGGTATTGATTCAGAGATCATTTTAAATTTTCATTAAGATTGAAAACGATGCTTTAGGAAGTCAAATACCATCCAGTATCTTCACTTACAGGGATGCTCTATTAGGTGAAAGGATTACTACATCTCTCAGTTCTGGACCTGTATCTTATGGGTAGTTAGTGCTTGTTCAGCATCATTCCACACAAATCATTCATGCTCATCACTGACTTATTCCTGCTCAGCTGGCTTTGTGCTGTCTGACCTACCTGCGCAGGGACCTTCCTAATGCCATTAGCCAGGTGGTCCTTTGGTCTGAGCTATCCAGCTGGGCATCTCTGGGTACATTCAGGATGCCATGCCCCTGATGGTTCTTGGTACCAGAGGGGCTAACTCAAGTGTCACTGGAAAGGAAAAAACCTCTTCCTCTTCTCTTGTCAGGAGCTAACAAAGCTTTCATTGTCTAAATCAAAAGTTGCAAGCTGGTGGCCTGAAGACCACACCTGGCCAGCAGGTACATCTCGTTTCGTTCATAGAAAATCGTGAATTAGTTACCAAAAAAAAAAATGGGAGAAATCGAACACAAACAAGCCCAGATACTTGACTTCTCTTAAAATTAGAAAGCCTGGCGCCACCGGGCCCCTACGACAGTCAGCTGAGCTGTGTAGAGACTGTTCCCTACATCCCCACTAGTTTCTACCATGCCCTGACACCCAGGCCAAGTGCCATCCTTGGTACTGCCCCCCAACCCCCCTCACTCATGTCATTTAAATTTTCATTTTAATTAGCACCCTCTGCCAGAAATCCCAATATTTCAGAATCCAAGCTATATCTCCCAAACTGACACTTCTACCCCAAGTAGCACAGAAATTCTTTGTCAGATTATGTGTCCTGATTCATAGTTTGGAAAATACTGTCATCATAATTATAACTTAGCGATGTGATAACTGAACTCAGCTATGTGTGGGCTGGCCAGGGTGCCTAATCAACCTCTCTGCCACGCTAGCTCCTTGATTCAATCAATCAACTACCCAATTCACTTGCTTAACAAAGATTTGCAAACTAACTCTACGCCAGGCACTTTTCTAGGGGCCAGAGACACGGCAGGCAAGAGATAGCACACGTCTCTGCCATCATGAAGCTTAGATCTGGGATGCGGGGGGAGGGTGTTGAAGCTCTAAATATGTAACTTGCAAACAGCCTCCAGAAATGGTCCTTGGATGAGTGGAGGGCTCCATGAACTACCAGGTATCCTCTGTTCTTGTGGATTTTGCAATATGGGAACACCGATAACCTCCCCCTTAGGATGTATGATTTCAGAGCTGACAGGCACAGGAAATATCTAATCTATCCCTTTTTGTTGTAGGGGAGGAAATGGGGCTCTAAAAGAGTGTGACTTAGCCAAGTCCCCAAAGAGTTTATAGAAAAGCTCAAACTACCCTCTCCAGACTTGCTGAGTCACAGTCATTGGTTCTTTTTCCTCCCTAAAACAGGAGCCACGAGCTCCCTACATCTTCAGAAAATGTAACGTCGTGTGAAACAGCAATGGGAGACGCAGTGTCAGACAACAGGGAGAGGTGAGGACTACGGCAGAGTGAAGGGTGCATATGCTCAGAATAAAAGTTTTCTAATTCAAAATATTGGTTTGGCCAAAAAGTTTGTTCGGATTCTTTTCCAGTTTGGCCAACCCCATAAAACAGCAACAATAATGATTATAGCACAACACCAGACCAGCCAATGAAACACACTCGTGAGCTGAAGCTGGCCCTTGAGGTCACGGGTCCAAACCCTCCCCTTTGGATATATCCTCTTCCATTTATCACTATATTTCTACCCTTATCTTGAATTTAAGCATAACTTTTTCAAGTCGTAACTAATAAGAAATCCTCTCTTACATGCCCCTATTTTTTCTGAATTTTTTTCCTCAAGTTTGAGACCTATTTTGAATGTGCGATATATTTTGAATGTGACCGAAGTGAGAAAACCACGTATGAAGGGTGCATATTCATTTTCTTAATATAATAATGCCTTAATAATATAAAATGAATTTTCTATTTATCTAAAATTCACCCCTTTAAATAGTCAAAAACCTAAATAAAATAATTTTAAATGAAAGTACTTCTGAAATAGATAAGACGTCCTTGTCTTCTTAAAAGAATATGTATATTAAATATAATTTAGTCTTTTCTTAATACGAATGATCAATATTCTGGAGAGAAACTGATCTATAATACAGGAGATATTGCCAGGAGCTATTATGCTTTCGTATCTTTCATTTATTAAGTGACATCCTCTCCTACCCGAGTTTCCAGAAGTACAGGATATGGTTTGAAGACAAGGGAAGAGCCCCCTCTCATCCCTTTCTGGCTTTTGTGAACCTCCGGATTTTTGTTGTTATTTTATTTTGCTTTTTACTTTACAGTTATCTTAATTTTATCTGACATATGAGATTTTGACTTCCAATTTTAACATTTCTTTCTTTTATAGTCCCCAAATCAAAGCCACAAAGTCCGAATGATCTTGAAAACTTTCCTTCCATTTGAGAGAGACTCTAATCTTCAGACCTTCTGATTCAGAATCCCCAGGAGTTCATCTGTTAAAAACTGTGCTACCTCCTGTAAACAACTCTCTTAGCATAAAAATTTGACCTAAAATATGCATTTAAAAAAATATCGTGGGACTTCCCTGGTGGTCCACTGGTTAAGACTCCATGCTCCCAATGCAGAGGACTCGGGTTCAATCCCTGGTCAGGGAACTAGAGCCCGCATGATGCAACTAAAGATCCCACATGCCGCAACAAAGATCTCACGTACCGCAACTAAGACCCAGCACGGGCAAAAAAAAAAAAAATATATATCTATATATATCTATATATATATATATCTCCTTAGTGATTCTTTTTGTTGTTGTTATTTACTTTTCCCTTTTATTTTTTTTAAACATCTTTATTGGAGTATAATTTCTTTACAATGGTATGTTAGTTTCTGCTTTATAACAAAGTGAATCAGCTATACATATATCCCCATATCTCCTCCCTCTTACATCTCCCTCCTACCCTCCCTATCCCACCCCTCTAAGTGGACACAAAACACCGAGCTGATCTCCCTGTGCTATGCGGCTGCTTCCCACTAGCTATCTATTTTACATTTGGTAGTGTATATATGTCCATGCCACTCTCTCACTTTGTCCCAGCTTACCCTTCTCCCTCCCCATGTCCTCAAGTCCATTCTCTATGTCTGCATCTTTATTTCTGTCCTGCCCCTAGGTTCTTCAGAACCATTTTTTTTTTAGATTCCATATATATGTGTTAGCATACAGTATTTGTTTTTCTCTTTCTGACTTACTTCACTCTGTATGACAGACTCTAGGTCCATCCACCTCACTACAAATAACTCAATTTCGTTTCTTTTTATGGCTGAGTAATATTCCACTGTATATATATGTGCCACATCTTCTTTATCCATTCATCTGTTGATGTACCTTAGTGATTCTTGTGTATATCAAATTTTAAGATCCATGGCCCTATCTTTTCCTTATAACGGTGGTTCTCAAATATTGCTGCAAATTACAGTCACATGGGGTGCTTAAACAGAGGAACCATGTCTGAGTCCAAATCCAGAACCAGAATCAAAACCTCTGGATGATATGACCTGGACATTTGTGTTTCTTTTATTTAGTTAGCTTTTTACTTTTTGTTTTGAGCTAACTGTAGACAATACAGCACCATACCATGTACCCTTCATCCAGTCTCCCCCACGGTAACATCCCGTATGACAACAGCACAATAGCACAGTCCAGAAACTGACATCAGTACAATCCTGCTAAGCTCTTTAAACTAGGTGTCCTTATTTTTACTTTTCTCTATTTCTTCCTTTGCTGATGCTTAGCTCTACTGAAGCAGCTTATCTCCTCCTTAATGTACTGGCTTCTTAAAAACTTGGTTTGAAAAAATGTAAAACCCATAGACAATTTATCAGCATAGTATAATAGAAGGGTATAATGAATGCCCAAATACCCATCACCTATATTCAACAATTCTTCACCAATTCTCAGAAACCTGAGAACAGGGACCTTTTCCTACATAACCACAATATAATTGCCGAATTCAGGAAATTTAACATCAATACAGTATTATTTTCTAATATAATATGATTTTCAAATTTCATTAATTTTTCCAAACCATCCTTAAATTTAGAGCAATCCCCCCAACCTCCCAGGATCTCACATCGCATAACTGTGGTATCTCTTCAGCCCCCTTTAATCTGTAACAGCCTTTCTCTGTCTCTTATGCAACTGACATTTCTGAAGACTCCCGGCCAGTAGACTGTCCCTCAATTTGGCTTTGTCTGGTTGTTTCCTCATTGGACTTCACTTTTGAAAAACATTTTTCATCAATGTTCCCAGCTCGGGGTTCACTGGGGGAATATTTGTCAGAGGAGAGGTCTTCTCCAGGTTGTTTAAAACAGTTAAGCAGAACCGATGGATGGTCACCTCTGAACACCTTCCTCCTAGGCAGAACATCAATGATATTCACAACAGACCCTGCCCAAAAACAGCTCAGCGCAATTCCCGGCCTGTGATTGTTAATTTTATGGAACAAGGAGTCCTGGGGTCTGGGCTTCCAGTCTGGGCTTCTCTGAGACCTTGGTGAGCAACATCAGTTCTCATCCCTCAGTTCCATATAAAATGAGAATGAAAATTCCTAGCAAGTAACTTGCAGGGTTAATGAATGCAGTGATGGATGTTATACACTCCACACAGTGCTAGGTACTGAGTAAGTGCTCATTTAATGTGAGCTTTTACTATCATTAAAGAAAATAATGGTATTAAGTCAAGCCTCTTGTGTGTTGTTTGAAATCTTCTGGTGGGTAGGCCAGAGGTTTTTTGTTAACATCCAATCCTGTTGTGATCTGTGTTGTTTTCCCAGGTGTAAATGGAGACTCTCTCGTGGGGTCTATCCTATGGCCCAGCTGCTTGGTATGAAGACCCTGGCCCCTGACAGTTAGGATGTGAAAGTCCATCTTACCATTACATCCTGAATAGTTAAGAAGATCCTTTCTCTGTCTATACTGATTGGAGGGTTGGGGCGTCCATGTACATTCAGAAGGGAGAAATTAAAATCACAGGGCGTGGTGCTGATGGGAGATTTGGTATCCTAGGGGCAAGCAGAGAGAACTGGGCGTAGTAAAAGAAACTTACGTCCCTGGAGATGTATGGGGTCCTCTTTCTCTCTCTTGGTCTCTATGCCTCCTGAAGTCATTCTCGCTCTTAAAGCTAATCTGATCAAACTCATCCCTGATTTACCAACACCATTGCAGGAACACAGCTGGTAAGTGGTCCGGGATTCACACTCTGGCCACCAACAACCTAAACAGTGCTCAGAGCCACTGGGTTCAGATGGCTGAGTGAGTACTGGTGTGGTAAGATGGCCCTGGCATGTTGTTGATTAAAAACAGTGGGGCTATCAAATATCCTGGATAGTATAATCCCATTTATGCGGAATGAACAATAAAAGATCAAGAAAAGGGACTTCCCTGGTGGTGCAGTGGTTAAGAATCCACCTGCCAATGCAGGGGACATGGGTTTGAGCCCTGGTCTGGGAAGATCCCACATGCCACGGAGCAACTAAGCCCGTGCGCCACAACTACTGAGCCCGCGTGCCACAACTACTGAAGCCCGCTCACCTAGAGCCCGTGCTCCGCAAGAGAAGCCACTGCAATGAGAAGCCCGTGTACCACGACGAAGAGTAGCCCCCGCTTGCCGTAACTAGAGAAAGCCCGTACGCAGCAACGAAGACCCAATAATAAATAAATAAACAAATAAAATTTTTTAAAAAGGCACTTGCTCAAAGGTTATTTATATGGCAATCTGAAACAGCAGAAGTTCCCAAGCAATAGAACTGCCCTAAAAAACGATCCTTCCTTTTTTAAGTCTCACCATTGAAATTAATGAAGGGTGACTGAAGGGATTTGCTGAGGAGCCCTGCCGGGGACAAAGTGGGGCGGGCTGGTCCACTGAGGGATGCTCCACCAGTGATGGCGCAGCCCCATAATCTACACTGTACCGACAGGTGGGTGAGCCTTCACGGACCACAGCAGAGTCCACATGGGGCAGCCCTGCCGGTGGCACACGGGTTAAGACAGGTCTTTAGTTGTCGTATGTGTCAGCAAGTAACAATGACTTCAAAACACTGAATTGTAATTGTGGCCAATCACGCCACTCCAGGATCTACACAATGGAGAGAAAAACTCAGAGAAGGTGTTCCAGAGATGCCGAGTGGGCCAACCTTCTTCCCATCACCTGTCACGCTCTCAGGGACTGATAAGATAATGCAAAAAATACCACTCATTGGGAACAGGCCAGGACTGGAACATTCCAGATCAACTATCTCATCTTGGATATAATTAATATATACTTTCAAGGAAAATAATGAATATACGCAATTTTTAGTCTGGATGGTAATATACCCACCTATTCACGGCACTAATCTCTGGGGCAGTGGGATTACGAGAGGACTTTTATTTTCTGTGTTATCATTTGAATTTTTAACATTGATCACGCATTGTCAGGAAAAAAAGGATACCTTAATAATAGAAAAAAAAATGTGTACTTTCATTCCTGGTCCTTAAATGGAGCCGAAAGCATTTAAATGGAGCCTTATTATCCATTGTAACACATACCGCAAGGCAAGCCAACATAACCAAGACCTGGCACTTAGGCAGAACTCTCTGGAAAGAAAGAGGTGTCCTCCTTTCCCTGGAGTTGTTAAGCTACAATGGCTTACAAAACCCTATGATGGCTTCTCCTCTGACTCAAAGTAGAATCCCTCACCTTTAGCGCAGCCCTCAAAGCCCAGTGCCATCAAAGCCTTGGCTACATCTCTGGCCTCACCCCCTCTTCCTTGTCCCCTTGCTCACTCACCTCCAGCCACACTGGCCTCCCTCCTGTCCTCCCTCCTCGGGGCCTCTGCACCTGTTGCTCCCTGTGTGTGGAAGCTCTTCTCGACCTACTCACTCCCTGGCTTCCTTGAGGACCCTGCTCACACAGCACCTCATCAAGGGTAAGCCCCGTCCTCCCATATCACATGGCAGCCTCTGCCCACATTCTCTAGCCCCTTACTCTGCCCTAGTTCTCTTTCAAGCCCGATCATCTGCTGGCATATTATGTACTTGTCTGTTTTAGCTTCAGCGTCTAGATGGTGCCTGGGACATGGTGGGGACTGTGGTACATGCAGCACACACTTGTCTAAGGGGACAGCTACTCCCCAGCTCCACTCGCGGCTGTCATTTAAGAATGTAATTCCTAAATCTTTCGACTTTTCAAGAGAAACCCCCAATTCAGATTTTGACATGAACTCTCCTGATTCTTAAATGTCAGCGAGTAATTCACATCTTTTAAAAAGGCGTAGTCAGCGGGGGTGAAGGCCAACAGAACACGTCTGCATATGCGGGTCTGTGAACTCAGAGTGCCAAGAAATTGAAGTTCACTAAGGATCTGACTGAAGGTGAAAAGGCTGGTGTGTTTCAACAGTGAAGGTCAGATGAAAAGTACACATGCGGACAGCAATTCCTTTTGCTCCATTTCAGACTGCACTTGCAAACAGTGTGAGGGGGGCTGAGTATACGTAGCCAGGCATTATTTTTCCTTCTCTGTTCAGATTGCATCTATTAAGACTTCTGTCTTTGCCGAAAACTGGCATGGCCATTTCACTCTTTCACTTAGCAGGAAAATAACTCTAAGGGGAAACTGACTGTGAAGGCTTACGGAGAGCCCCCTCAAGCTGGGGAGAAAAAGGGAAGGAAGAAATACAATCAGGCACTCACAGTGGAGAAAATTAATTGCGGGTGAGCAGGGAGATGCTGATTCAGAGCACGCTCACGCAGGAACGCTAATGGAGCTTAATAGCTTGTGAGGGACAGGCTGCGTGGTGTTGCAGGGAGCTTGGAAGCTTGCAAAAGAAGGAAGGCTGTATATGTTCAATTAACAGGCGGCACCAAATGGCCAAAGGAGGAGAGGACGAGCATGCCTCCTGCTTGAAGGGCATGCATGCGTTCTGAGACAGGGGGCGGGGCTAGGGTTGCAACAGACTGAACTTGGCTTCAAACCCGCCTCCCTAAGGGAAGCTGAGGGCTGTTTGCACAGACTGATCCTGAGCAGAGAACCTTTTGGTTGATTCAAAAGCATGTGTGTGTGTGTGTGTGTGTGTGTGTGTGTGTCTGTCTGTCTGTCTGTCTGTCTGTCTGTGTCGTGTGGGAAGTGCGTGTTGAGGGCAATAAAGTCCACGATTTTTCCCACTGTAAAAATCCCATTTCTGTGGACTGTTTTTAAGGAAACAAGGTCTTTGGGTCCTTCCATAGAAAAGTACTTTTTTTTTTTTCCAGGAAGACAAAAATTTGCAATTAACTTTAACTTTCAGATTTTTTGCAGCCGGAATGTGAAACAAAGTGATCCCCTGCTCCTTACATCGTCCTTCCTTTACAAGCAAAGAAGGAAACACCAACATGCAATGGTGATCAGAGGAATGTTTCCTGGATGACATTCCCATCTCCTTTTTGAGTCGTTTTCATTTCAGAAAAGCAGGTTTTTGGTACAGAAGGTCACATGCGGAAGGAAGTCTGTCCTCCTGGTGAGGCTCTGGAATCTGCAGCCCAGGTCTGTGGCTGAACAGTCTCATTCTGGCAAATGGGGCAGGACTGGCTTAGCAACTTGACTCTGCCTCCTCTCTAAAATTTAGCTTGTATATAACCATGGAGATAATTTACATACTCATTCTAATTATAAGAGCGATGCCCTTGAAATAAAATTCAACTCTCCATCCCTACCCGTGCCAGGTCTGCCCCTCTGCCCCGCCAACCTCATCGCCTTCTAACTCCCCTTGGCTCACATCACATCTACATCATGCACCCTTGAACAAGCCCAGCCTCAGGTCATCCGTGCCCGCTGTTCCCTCTGCCTGGAATGCTTTTCCCATTGCTGGCTCCAAAGCCGGCTCCTTCTTATCCATCAAGTTTCAGCTGAAACATCATACCTGAGAGAGGCGTTCCTTCCCTCTCTACTGTCTAATGTTCCCTCTCTCCCATGCTGTCTGATCTCCTGGCTGTCCCATCTCCCCTTTCTGTTTTGTTTTCCTAGAACGTATCAATACCTGAAATCGCATTATTTATTTCTTGGTTTTATTCTTTATTGTCTGTCTCTCCCTCGGGAACATGAGTTGTTAAGAATAGGCCCCTTGTCAGTTTTGTTCATTTCTGCATCTCTGGTGCCTAGGACACAGCCTGATGCTCAAAAGTAGGTACCCAACAAATGCTTGTTGAATGGGAGACTGGGGTTTACTGTTGCAATTCCAAGGATTTCAGAAATGAAATGACAATTTGAGGAAGGGGAGTGAAACACCCCATGGTCAACCCTGTGAGTTGCTACACGGCCAGGGACTCTGAGCTACAGCTACACAGGGCCTCTGGGTGTTGCCATGTGTGGTTTCTGGTGCCGTGGCAGGAGGGGGAGGGGGCGCAGATATTCAAAATATTTAACAACAGGTTTAGGCATACAGATGTGGACAGGCTGAGTATCAGCTCGGCTTACCTATCCTTACCTCCCTGGCCCTCACACTCTTATCCAGCTTTTAGGAACCAGGTAAATGTCACTCCCTCCAGGAAGCCTTCCTAGATACTCTCCCTCCTGGTCCCGCTATGCCCTGCCCCACCTCTCAGCTCCCTCTTGCGGTAAAGGGATTATATGCTTTTGCCTCTTTTGGGTCAGACACCAGCCTTGCTGACCTTTGGACACTGGGTCCCTCCCTAGCAGAGCGTCTAGCACAAGATTTGTCTGCTTGTTAAAGTGCGGGAAATAAATGCAAGAGTGAAGGAAGGCAAGGGCTCGCAAAGGAAGGAATAAGTAACTGTTAGAAAGCGCCCCCGAGAGCCGCTATAGCCCCGAGCTGAGGCCAGTCCTACCTGTGGACGATCCCCAGGAGCATCCTCTGCCTTGACAATCACACCCCCACGTGGCTCACAGTCTTCAGAATAGTCCAGAGGAGGCTCGATGTGGAGCCGCGGGCCAGCTTCTGTTCTGATCTGCACAGATTTCTATACACAAAAAGTCAGACTGTTTCAGATACAGTGAAACGAACCTCTTGTTTCCTCCGAGGGGCAAGCACTGTAGGGGTTCGCTGCACATGACAGCAGCCAGGTCGGGGTGCACCTGGCCCGGTGTCATCCCGGGAAGGCCAGCTGGATGGGTCACGCCACTTCCACTCAAGCCTTTACTGGTTCTTACTGCCCAAAGTGTGCTCAGTAGAATTTTTCAGTAACTTTTTTGGTTTGAAATAACTTATCAGTAGAATTTTAGTGGGTGCTAAACTTCCCCAAATGGGCTTTGTGATCTAAATAAGTTTAGGAAAGCCTGGGTTTTGGGCCAGGACTTCTCAGGGCCTTTAATGGGCCCCCTCGCCCCCTCCTCCACACACACTGTGGATATCCTAAAACAGAATACAGATGGAACATACCCCAAACTTTTGGGGCCATGGAAACTGTGTGGTGGGGCCTCTTCCTCCTAGCACTCCCTGGATCATTCTTTAGGATACCCATCCTTTGGCCTGGTGTGGCAGCCCACAGGCTGTCCCTGGAATGTCCGTTTCCCCTTTCTCTCTTGTACTGAGTCTCCAGATGTTCAAGTGATGCTCCCAGCATCCCCTGCGGCTGGGAGGAAGCAGGTGAACACGTTCTGGTCCGTGATGTGTGTGGGTGGGTGAGAGGGGCATGTACATCTTTGAAGTTGTGCCCGGAAAGGGAAGGGGAGAGCCCCCCCTTTGCCCTGCCCCCCTTCCTGCCGACTGCTGAGGACTGTGGGGAGGGGGCGACAGCTGGAGGATGCTGGAGCGAAAAAAAGAGGTTGTGCTGGGGTTCCTCCATGAACTCTCAGAGCAAGGTGACTGCCCACCGCTAACCTGTCAGAGACATCAACTTTCATGTTGTTTAAGCCAATATTTGGATCTCCTTGCTGTAGGAGCCAGACCTGTACCCTAAATGGTGTATACCTGGTATGTGAAGGTCTCTACAACACGGCCCCAACCGATCTTTCCCGCATTGATTCCCACACATACATTCACACACCTGACACCTGGGCCAAGCAAAATTGCTTCCTGTACCCCGAACATCTGCAGCCCAGCACCCATTCCCCAGCCTGCAGGAAAGGTCTCCCTCATTTTCCTCCAGGCCCCATTTCCCTCCCTGACTCAGTCCACATGTGGCCCAAGGGAGGGTGGGAATGTGACTCAGGCCTGGCCAATCAGCCCATTCCATCCCTCACAATACGCCTGGCCAGCGGTTCAGGGACGGGAATGGACCTAAGGCAGCCAATGACAGTAGCTCCTGCTACAGCTGTCGGAGGAGGTGCTCTCTTCCTACAGGGGTGCTAAGCTACAGGGAGGCACCCCAGGAGCTGCTGGGGACCATTGTGCCCCTTCCACAGAGATAAAGAGAGCTGAAAGAGTGAAGCAGAGTCCTGGTGGATTTGTTCAGAACCCCTGGATCCAGCCATGCCTGAAGGAAGACATTGCTGAAGCTTCCTCTCTTTTGCTTAAGCCAATGTGAATAGGGTTTATGTTGCTGGTGACACAGTCCTGACTCTCGCCTGGGCCCCAGACTCCCCCACCTCTGTGCCTTTGCTCATGCTGTTCTCCTGACGTTAAGGCCATTCTTTCAAATCTTCTCCATGTACCCAAGTCCTATCTAAACTTTGGAGACACTCCCTGACCACCCAATAGCTACCCATGGCCCTCTCCATGCTGACTTAACGGAGCCCCGATTCTATCGAGTCGGCGTTGTGCCCCTTTAAGATGGTCGTGTCGGACCACCCAATAGCTACCCATGGCCCTCTCCATCCTGACTTAATGGAGCCCCGATTCTATCGAGTCGGCGTTGTGCCCCTTTAAGATGGTCGTGTCGCTGGAGGCCCTTGCAGCTGGGAAGGCGTGTGAGGCAGATGTGAGTGGCTGGAGGAGCCGCCGAGGAAGCCACTGTTGCCCTGTTAATCAAGACTCACTCAGGGGGACTTCCCTGGTGGTGCAGTGGTTAAGAATCCGCCTGCCAATGCAGGGGACACGGGTTCGAGCCCTGGTCCACGAAGATCCCACATGCCACAGAGCAACTAGGCCCGTGTGCCACAACTACTGAGCCTGTGCTCTAGAGCCCGCGAGCCACAACTACTGAGCCCGTGTGCCACAGCTACTGAAGCCCGTGGGCCTAGAGCCCGTGCTGTACAACAAGAGAAGCCACCGCAATGGGAAGCCCACGCACCACATCAAAGAGTAGCCCCCGCTCGCCGCAACTAGAGAAAGCCTGTGCGCAGCAACGAAGACTCAACGCAGCCAAAAAAAAAAAAAGACTCACTCAGGGACACAGGATTTTTGCCCATTATCTTTCTATCCTTCTTCCTGATGGAATGTGGATGTAACATTTGGGAGCAGGGTAGCCATTTTGTGAGAATAAGAAAGAAAGCCATGTGCTAAGGACGGCAAAACCAAAGGAGCCTGGGTCCCTGGGGGCATCATCCACCCGTCCTAGCAGCCTGGCTGCCTCCAAATGCCTTGTTCGTGTCAGAGGAAGAACAGCAACAGTCTTTAAGCCCCAGTGGTTCAGTGTCCATTACGTGCAGCTGAGCTGCACCCTAGTGGATAACCCTCCTTTGGGCACTCGTCACTCTTTGTGCCTGTTTTAGAGTTGCTCACATGTGGTTTAGGGCCTGGGTTCTAAATTCAGGCAGACGGGTTCGATCCCTGGCACTGTGATGATTATTCCCTGTGCAGCCCTGGGCAAGTCATGGACCCTCGCTGGGCACCGGTTTCCACATCTGTCAGAGTGGCACTAATGACATCTTCCTCGCAGAACTGCCATGAGGATGACTCGTGGTGATGGGCTGAGCCCTTGGCGAGGGGCTGTGATGAGCAGCGCAGTGGGGCTGCACCATTCACCTTAGGTGACATGAAGTCTACACAGGGGGCCAGACCTCCCCCCAAGGGTATGTTTCATCCACCATGGACCCAGGACCAAAGTACCTGGGTAGTCAAGCAAAGAAGCCGCCACCGGTCCAGCCTTGGCTGTGCTAGACTTGGTAAGCGAGGCTGGGGCCTGTGTGAGGCGAGCCAGGTGCCCAGGGAGCAACGTCTAAGGAGGCGTTCCCTATGCGTGAGGCCGCACCCGTGCACAAGTCCGAGAGCCAGGGCCTCCTTAAATGTCACTCTGAGAGTCAGAAGAGGTCCACCAAGCCACGTGGACTGGACCTGCTTCCCAGCCGAGGGACAGTCAAGGGTGATTTAGAGCTTGCATTTCCCCTGATGCCCCAGCATAAGAACCCTCCACCCCCGGGGTGAGATTCAGCTTCCCCACAAGCTTAGTGAAACGAGCTATTACTATATCTAGATGATGAGGATGGTGAGCCTTGCTGACCTGCGGGACTCTCGTGGGTTAGGACGGACGTTCTTTCTCATCGCCTCCACGCCGCCCGCACTCCCACCCCACCCCCTGCCGTCACCTGGGGCATCAAGTCACTTAATGCAGAGCGGGTGCCACTCCAAGAGCTTCGGGGGCATTTGCTCACTTAGTCCTCACAGCCATCCCAGGGGGAGACCGGGGCTCAAGGGTGTAAGCCACGTGGCCAAGGTCACACAGCTAGGAAGCCACGGACCTGGATCTGAACCCCAGCAGCGCGGCTCCAGAGGCCTTATTCGAAAACAGGGATGAGCCAGTTTCCTGTAAAGAATAAATATTTTAAGGCTTTGCCAGCCCTGCGGTCTCTGCTACAACCGTCAACTGCTCCACTGTAGCTCAGAGCAGCCCTGGACGATGCCTACATAAATGGGCGTGGCTGTGTCCCCAGAACACTTGATTTACAGAAACAGGCTGTGGCCGAATTTGGCCCCGGGGCTGTAGTTTTCTGACTGACCCCAGTCTGCACCTCGATGCTGTATTGTCCCCAACAGGCAAGTGAAGAAGAAATGTATCCAGCCTGGGCTACAGTGGCCTTTGGGGAGAACAAGGAGGGATTCAAGAATTTCCTGAGACTATTTAGCACTAAAGGGGCAGGGGCTGGGCTCTAGATCATTCCAGGAAAAGGCCTTGGAGAGTGTAAGAGGCAGAAAAAGGCAGGTAGGGAGCCCCCCATCGGAGAACGGGGAGGCAGAGGTGCACGAGGAAGGGGCCCTGGGACACTTTTCCTTCCACGGGCGATCCCGCCTTGTGGCGATGTTTGCCAGACTCCAAGTGCGCCTTGCTCTTTCTGGAACTGCACCTTCCACCCATCTTCCTTTTGGCCGTCGGCCTCGCTGCCCTGGGCTCTGGCCTCCCGTGTGGTGTCACTGCCTCCCAGGCTTTGTCAACTCGCTCTCAGAGAGTCTGTTGGCGCCAGCAGTGGGCACCACGTGGAGGGCGGGCACCACGGAATCCACAGGCCTGGGCCTTTCCAGGCCAGGAGGCTCCTAGGGGCTTTCCCGCCTTGGACCAGGATGAAGCTGTGAAGGCTTTGAAGTTCATGGCTGGGATGGGTGTTCCACAATGTGCTCCTCCCTCCTCCCGGAAACCACTCAGTGACGTTCAAATGTTGGGAAGGGGCTTCCCTGGTGGCGCAGTGGTTGAGAGTCCGCCTGCCGATGCAGGGGACGCAGGTTCGTGCCACGGTCTGGGAAGATCTCACATGCTGCGGAGCAGCTGGGCCCGTGAGCCATGGCCGCTGAGCCTGCGCATCCGGAGCCTGTGCTCCGCAACGGGAGAGGCCATGGCAGTGAGAGGCCCGTGTACCGCAAAAAAAAAAAAAAAAAAGAAAAATGTTGGGAAGAAACAGTCCAAGAGCGGAGGAGGGAAGGAGGAGGGGGAACAGAGCGAGGACCACTGGGCACGGGGCCCAGACCTGGGGCGCAGCCTGGCTCCTCCATGGGTTTCTGTTCCTTTCTCTGGAAAGGGAGGGCTGGGACGAGGATCCAGGGACCAGCAGCATTGGCTTCTCCTAGGAATTTGTGAGAAATGCAAAGTTTCAAGCCCCACCTCAGATGCAGGAATCAGAATCTGCATTTTACCAAGAACCCGGGTGATTTATATGCACATTAAAGTTGGCGAGGTGTGAGATCAGGAGGTCTGTGAGGTTTTGTGGTGGGCACTATTGCTTCTGCCTGTCCGGCATGCGTTCCCCTGTCTTCTGGTAAAAGTACCCTGGTTTTCTTTTGGGAAATCCTCCCTTTCCCCACTCCCAACCCAAGCATTCATGTGGAACTGCATCCAGGGGTGGGTAGAGCACATGACCCAGGCCTGGCCACTCTGAGCATTAGATCCTGCTGGCCCACGGTCTCTGGGTGATTGGTTTAGGGAAGCCAAAGAAATGTAACAGCAGGTGAAAGAATGTAAGCTGGGAGCTGCTGGTGGCCATCTTGGTTCACCCAGGGCAACATGGGAAAAAGCAGAGTTGGGTGATGGTGAATGAGCCCTGCTACATTGGCTGAGCACCTGGATCCAGCCATACCTGAAGTGGGAATTCCCACTGGCAAGTAAGAGAGTTGGGATTAATGCAGCTCTACCGGTCTGATCTTAATTATAGATACAAGAAGGCACTCCAGCGTCCAAGGAGAAGAGTCCATGTGTGTCTCTCTGTTCTGCAGCTTTTCCATCCTCCCTCCAAGGAGCTTAGCACAACCGCTCACCTCACTAAGATATCAGGAGACAGGTTTACAACAGGCATTAAGGAACAATCAGCAAGTCCTTACCAAGTGCTAACTAAATACTAGGCTCTGGAAACATGTCAAGATATAAAATAATTTTTAAACCAATGTCCGGGCCTCAAGGAACCCACCCAGCACACATAACGGAAAATGTGTTTATGAAGCAACATGTGACAAAATTAATGCGGTCCAGAAAGAGTGTCTAAACACTGAGTGGGTGCTGGAGAGGGAAATAAATAGTCTCTCCATCTGGCCGGCTCTCCCGCCCCAGCCCCAGGGAGGTGCCTCTACCCACATCGGGAGGAGATGGCAAGCAGCCCCGCCCATACGAGGACGCCCACCTGCTGCTGAGGAGAGCGAGGTGGCAGGTTCTAACCCAGTCCCTGGGCTCACCCACCCGCTCCCTGTCTCCCACCTTCACGCCCTTGCGAAGATGATGCCCAAGCTTCTGGCTGGCTCCCCGCTCGGCACACCACTTTACCCAGAGTGGGTGTTTCTAAGCGGCTGCTCTCTCCTGCCTACTTGCAAGTGCCCAGACCTGATACTCCCTTGCGGTATCGACCATATACTGGAACAGGGTTTAAAAGCCCTCATGCCTAAACACCCGTGTTCCAGTTTGCCAGCCCAAGGCCAGCGTGTTCTGTACTCAGCCACACTCAGCCCAGTGTCGTGCTCAGAGTTTTTTGTGTGTATTGCCACCCCTCTTAGCAAACTATTCTGAGAGGTCTGCATTAACGCTTATTATCAGTTAGAAAAAAAGAGCAAGGCTGGGGGCTGCCCTGGATGGTTGCACAGGTTGTGCAGTATGTAAACGGCTCCCTCTAGAGGTGGGAGAGCTCTGAAGATACTGACAGAGCCAGCTTTGGGTTGGGGTGGGGAATAAATCGACCTTATTTGAGATGTTCTTCCCGGATCTGTCTGATCTCTTACAAATAACAGCATTAGCGTGCTGACAGTCTGTGTCAAGCAAGGTCACTGTGAAGCCTGATGCTTTATGGGTTGTTTCATTTATGGTCCTCACTGCAGGGGTTTTCAAAACTCAGAAAAAAGAAGAAAACAAAGGGAAGGGCCCCACACGCTTCACATTTTCACTCACGAGCTTTCCTGGAGGTGTTTAAGCTGCCTGGCCCCCAACAGGAAAGCGGATATGGCGGCAGAGTGAGGACAAAGCCTTTGCTTTAATAACTGCAATGAACTTGCTTTCCAGGCCTTTAAGGAAAGCACACCCCACAGTAAATCGCTGGAAGGCCAATCCCTTCACTACCAATTTAATGCTAAGAGCCGATGACGTTCATCAACTCTGACAGCATTTTGGTAAACGACGGCTCTGTTGATTAGGCCTCTGTCCACCCAAGTATTACAAGTCTGAGGAAGCCATAAATCTTCATCCACTGGTAGCAGCAGGAAGATCTAAGGCCGAGAAGCAGTGGGGGAAAAAAGGACAGCACCAACAAGAGCCATTTATCACCACCAGCCCGATCCACAGCGCAGGCGGCCTCTCGGAAGCCCAGCCCAGTGTCGCCAACTGCCTCCCTGGCTCCCCCAGCACTGGAGAGTCAGGGAAGGGTTTTACGGGTGGAGCGGTCAGCATCTCGCCCAGCATTTGGATGACTCTCTGACCTTCTGGCCCAGGTATCCTCAGGCCCGTGCACCTGTGGCAGCCCCTTCCATCAGGGCAGCTCCACCCAAAAGCGCTTCCTAGTTGGTGGGCAAGACCCTAAGCTGGCAACTCTATTCTACTGGAAGAGGCATCGGGCTTGGTCAGTGGAAAGCTTACGTGGGACTCAAGAGAGTTTAGGGGGCCGCTCAGAGAAACGGGCAAGGTGACAAGTCGGAGGGGGCGGGGATGCAACAGGGAGAAAGTGGTGCTGGCTGGGGGCTGGCTGTGACCGCTGTGTCCCCGGCTGACCCGGCCGCGGCCTGTGTGAATACACCCAGTGACTGTGCGGCCCCACCTGTCCCTCCTGCTGGGCACAGCACACAAGAGGACTGGGTCAGGGCTATGGTCCCCCTCCTGATGGGGTGGCTTTTGAGAACTGGCCACCAGTGGCCACTGGAGATTCTGCTGCCTCGGCCACTCTGCCTGACCTTGGCCGCCTCCAAGGGCAGTGGTACCCATCCAAAAGGATGGAGATAGAGAGACCGCCTTCCTCTCTATCCTTCGCACCCCCAAATCTGTCTCCATGTACTTTCCACCATGGAGAAATTTTCTACTTTACTCCGCTTCTTGGGGCCAAAGGAAGCCCATGCATTCCCTCTTCCTCTTGACAGTAACAGTGCAGTTGGCAAATCGAGTCTAGTTACTGTCCTGCCTCAGCCTCCTCGACGAGAAGGTGGGGACCCAGCCCCTGCTCAGGGGACAGCTCTAGGGCAGGCAGGCTTTGAATCGTCTGACCTGGTCCCCACCTCCAGTCCCGGCCGACTGAGGCCTGAGCGGGCGCCTCGTCAGGCTGACCGGCAGGCCAGGCCGTGACCCGAGTAACAAAGACGAGCTGAGAGACTCAGAAGGTCTCTCTCTTGGAAAATTTCAACAAACGAATACTGAGGGAGATAAAAACTGTGACCTGGAGAAAGCTGAAATGAGAAGGGGAAGCTGGGGGAAGGGAGCAGGTGCAAGGGTGGGGCTGGGGAAGGTTGGGAGAAAGAAAAGGCCCATTAGGCTTACCGGGAGCCCTGCTTCACAGCCCCCACCTGGTCCTCCCGTGCAAACGCTGCGGATGTACCCAAAACAGGAACCCAACACACAACTCTCCTGCTGAAAACCCTCCAGGGGAGTCCTCACATGTAAGATGAAACGCAAGCTCCTTTCTGGGGTCTTCTAGAGCCCCGACCCGCACACCAGAGCTGGCCTAGCCTGCCGCACTTACTGCTCTGACCCCAGCACCTGCAAGTGTCCAGTAGATGGTCCCGGAATGAATGAAGGACTGAACGAGTGAAGGAACCCTCTGGAGTGAAGAGCCGCCCTCGGCATCTGCCTGCCTCTCAGCTGATTACAACAGTCACTACCGTTTACTGTCGGCTTCCTCTGTGCCAGGCACCGGTTGGCGCGTTCTACAAACACTGGTTCGCTCACTCAGTCCTCAGCAGCTACCCGCTGAGGAGGGTACCATTACCAGCCCCACTTACAGATGAGAAGACAAGCCACTTATCCAGGGCCGTACAGCCAGCAACTGGTAGAGCTGAGGCTTTGAACCCAGGCCGCTGGGTTCCCGAGTCTGTGCTCTTAACCATCTGGACTTGTCTGTCACCTGCCTCCAGGTGCTCCTACCTGAGGGAGCCGACAGCCCCTGCGGACAGACCGCCCGTGACACATACGATACACACATTCCTTCCCAGCAGCCCTGGGAGGCTTTACGGATGCTGAGCGCGAAGCTCGGAGAGGCCACGTGGCTGGCTCCAGGGCACACAGCTAGTAAGCTGTTTGTCTGACTCCAAAGCCCATTCCCTTCTACTCTCCGGGGGCCCAGGTTCAAATGCCCCAGTGAGCCAGGTGGGGAATGGCAAAGGGGGAGGCTGCTGGGGACAAGAGAAGCAGCAGCCAGAGCACGATGACAGACTGCAACTAGCACTCGGCCTCGGCGCTGGGGCTCTAAAGGGAGTGGTGGGGACCACGGCTAACAGGAGGGCTGTTCGCTGTCTAAACTGGGAGCCGCCACTCGGCTGCCACGGATGGCTGCCTTCCGGGCCGCGGCCCAGCACGGGGGCCAGATCTTCCCGCTTCCCTAGGCAAGGAGGAATCGAACTTTTAAAACAATGTGTAAAATCTTTTGAATTTAAATGTTACCAAGTGATTAAGTCTTTTTAAACCATGTGAGTCCAAAAACCATTATCTGGGGGGCCAGTTCAGCCCACAGGCTTCAAGCTGTTAACTTTCAGAGTCTACCGGGCTAGCCCTCCGTATGTTGGAGAACAGCTGTTGCACCTTCCCCCCAGGATAAGCAATGCCCATGTCTTCACAGTCGGTTCTTCCAGGGCAGGAACTGAGCCTGATTTTTTTTTTTTTTTTTTGCGGTACGCGGGCCTCTCACTGTTGTGGCCTCTCCCATTGCGGAGCACAGGCTCTGGACGCGCAGGCTCAGCGGCCATGGCTCACAGGCCCAGCCGCTCCGCGGCATGTGGGAGCTTCCCGGGCCGGGGCACGAACCCGTGTCCCCTGCATCGGCAGGCAGACTCCCAACCACTGCGCCACCAGGGAAGCCCTCCTGATTTTTGTTTTTTAACCCCAGAGCCTTGCAGAGTGCCTGGCCCGCGGTAATACATGTCCGTTAACTTAATGGATGGCTTCTCATCATATGGCTCCCAGTCCACTCACCACCACTTCTGAAGGTTCCCGGGTTTGTCTCACTCTGAGGGCTGGTCCCCAAAGGACTGTGTGTGCGTGGAACAGAGTCGACACGAAGGTGGGGGGGTGGCCCCCCAGCATCCATTCCGCTCTCCTCCAAGGGTGACTCTCAGCTCAGTAGAGGCTGGAAAGCCAGACAGTGCATTTCCCAACCTCCCTCCCAGCTGGGGTCTGGATTTGACATGGGTGCAGCAGATCAGATGGCCTCATGGAAGGCAGGGACAGCAGAAGGAAGTGAGGTGGAAAGGAGGGGACACACGCTGGCTGTTTCTGTGCTAAGCATGTGGCAGAGGCCATGAGTGTTTTCATCCATGTCCCACCCTGGCTGGATGAGCTGTGAGCAAGGTCTTTCTTCAAAGTGTCGCTCTAGCAGACACAGCATCACTCTGAGGCCAACGGTTGTGGCACTGGCTTCCTGATTCCTGGATCACAGCTCAGGCGACACATTCCTGAGGCTGATCCCCACCTTCCCTCCTGTGTCCTAGGTAGCAGCTTTCCTGGTAGGTCCGCGTTAGGATGCTGGGTACCATTCCTGGAGGCCTGGCTCAGAGCCCATCCTCTCGCTGGATGGAAGCACCCAATTCCCTGCCTTCCATTCATTTATGCTTCAAATAGCCTGAGAGGTCTCTGTTGTTAGCACTGACTGACCCCTGACGGATGCGGTACAGAAGGCCAATTACAGCCTTCATGGCACCAGAAAGCCAGGAAATTAGCCATGATTAGGCCCTGTGAAGTGTGGGAGCACAGGGAGAGACTGCGGAGGGATGCTAATTAATCTTAGGCCAAGTCTTTAAATTGCACAGACTCTGGGGTCAGCCATTAAGTCACAGTCTAAGATGCAAATATGGCTCCTGATAATAGAAGGCACTCAAAACAGCAAGGAGAACTCTCTGAAGTGCGAAGTGGAGAAAGGCCTCATTATTGGGAAATTAACATTCATTGCTGGGGACAAAGGGAAGCCTCCAGGCTGTGTGCCCTGAAGGCCTTGCTCATCAGCATCCAGATGAGGCTTGGGAGTTAGCTGGCAGGAACGCCCCTCCCCATTGCATCAGAGACCCACAGACGTCCCTGCAGAGAAGGGAGGACCACTGGGTTTGGAGTCACAGGTCCAGGGTGCAAACCTCAGCCTACGTCCTCCCTTAGCATCTATGGGAGCAAGTCACCTTATTACCTCTCTGCTCTCTGGGCCTCAATTTCTTCAGTGGCACAATGAGGATACTTACGTACCTCCAGGGTTATTGCAAAGATGGCGGATAAAGCGTAGGAAAGTATTTACCATAGACCCATACGTATGGGCAGTGTGAAATGTTATAAAGCAGTACTTCCCAATCTCGGTGAACAAAGGATGAACATACACACGCACACACGCGCGCGCGCGCACACACACACACACACACACAGAGATATACATATATATATATACATATACATATACTTATACGTATGTATATGTTGCTTAAGCCTCATCTCAGACCAAGTGAGCCAGCATCTCTGAGGGCGGGGTCTGAGAATCCCAGGTGATGCGAATGTGCAGTGGGGGTCCCACTGGTCCCAAGTAAGGCTGAGTAACTGCAGGGGAAGGTGTCAGGACTATATGAGCAAGGACACCGAGCCTGGAGCCACAGATCTAGATTTGAGTTTTGACTCTGCCACTTCCGAGTGGTTGACCTTGGAAAGCTCACTTAACTTTTCTGAGCTCTCGTGTCCTCAGCATCATGAAAAGAGGAGGGACTTTGGAATTTATCCTAGAGGTCTGCTGTGAGGGTAAAGGAGGGGAGTCACGTGGGAGCTTAGCTCACGCCTGGTACTAGCAAGCTGCCAGGTCAGCAGCATCGGCAGCAATCCGAAGAGCATCTCAGGTCTGTGGGGCAGGGGTTTTGTCTTATCCACCCACCGCATCCATGGCATCTAAGACCATGCCTGGCACATCACAGGTGCTCAGTACAAAACAGCTGTACGAATACATCATCATGACAGGGCTGTGAGTCTGACCTGTGATGCTCCGGACTGGGGCTGGGGTGGCCCCAGCCAGAAGGGAGGATCATGCCACAGAGTGGGCTGGAGGGTCCCCAGGGCTCCTTTGCTCTCCAGAGGCCAGTGCCACAGGCAGAGAAGGCACCATGGCAGTGCCCAGCCAGACCCAACCCCTGCCCGTGGGGATTCCAAATGCCCTGATTATGTTTCTATTCTCACAATAACCCTGCTGCTTATTCTAAAGTGTGAGCTGGGGCCACCACCTTGCCTCTGCCCAGGGTTTCCACACCTGGTACCATCCTCGGCGCTGGACTTTGCTGGGGGCCGTCCGTGAATTGCGTCTTAAAGTTTCTTCAGCTTCTCGAAACAGGGTTTTTCGTCCGCAATCTGCACCAGAGATGAGGGAAAGAGACTTGGTGAGGCCCCGGAGACGAGCCCACACTGATGGTGGTTTTGTAACTTACATCTACAATGCCCGTCAGGGTGCCCAGAGTCTTGTATGTGAAGCAATACACTTTTGTAGCACTGTTTGTAGCCAAAAGGCATCAGGAAACAAGCTAAATGCCCAACAAAAAGGGATGGGGTATCAGTCACAGCACCTCTGTGCTATGAAACAGTAGGTATGTTCCTGAATTGGGCAGGTCTATGTACAAAAGGAACAATCTCTAAGATACAGAAGCAGGGTACATAGGACAGGGCGCACAACAGACCAGCATTAGTATAAAAGAGGGATGAGGGGAGAGAGATATGCTGAATGAGTAAATATACTGCTGGGCACCCAAGTACAGAGATTCCTGTTATCTGCACCTCCCTGAAACCTGGACCAGGAAAGGCCGGCTTCTCCTAACTAGCAGGTCAGCCAGACTCTTCCCCCATGAAAGCTAGGAGAGTCCATCCCATTTCCCTCTTTGCCCTGGGGGCTAGGAAACCCATGCTAAACTCTAAGCAGAAATGCAGTGGCTCTCCTAGGGGAAGATTTGAAGACACCACTTTCTCCTTTTATCCCCTTGTTGTTGTATTGACTTTTACTGTCTATTAATAGCTTGGGATCTTACCATACCTGTGAGGCAATGAATTAGAACACAAGTCAAGATTATCGTGTGCTGGACACTTTACACTTCTTATGTTGTTTAATCCTCCTGGGAAGCCTGTAAGGTGGGCATAATTACTCCCATTTTACAGAAGAGGAAACTGAGGGTCAGAGAGGACCCAATTGCCAGAGGTCTCAAAGCTAGAAAGTGGCAGAACAGGGTTTGAACCCAACCCTGCCTTGTTCCAAATCCTCTTCTTGTAACCCAGCAGCACACCGTCCTCTTAGACAAAGTGACCCGCCTTGAAGGGCACTCTGGCATTCATTAGCCCCATTTTAAGGATGAGAAAACAAAGTCGCAGAGAGACAAAAATGGTTTCCCCAAAGCAATACAGCCAAACTGGTATCTCACTACTATGCACTGCCATTTCATTCATTCAACCACCACCAAATCATTTTCGGTGCCTATATGGGGCCAGCCACTGGGTCGGGTGCCTCCTAGACCACTTCCCAGATTTTATTTCATGTGTCTTTTATTATAGGACACCTGAAATCCGCTTAAAGTCTGCAGAGTATGTATTAACTAAATTCAGACATGAACAGTGGAATCAATTATCACCGGGGTTAGGTACTAAAGTTAAGACATAGTGAGTGAAAATCATGTATAATCAAAATTATCCTTGACATTTCCTTAAACGACTGGCACATGAGACCTAGGAAATGTAAATGCCAGGAATTGACTGCTCTGGCCACCTTTGCCCTGGGGCGGTGGAGGCCGAGACTAGTTTAAAAAGAAGTGGAAAAGGATTTCTCTCTCTCTCTCTCTCTCTCACTTTCATGTTCTTTCTTTCTGGCCAAGTGGGTAGAGTTAACTTGTATAGGTTAACTAGTTTCTGTGCATGGGGTGTGGCTCCACTGCCCCTAATTTGTCTGCAGAGCTGTTGCTGGCCTGTGCTCACCGTGAGTCCCCTCGGCGTGGGAGGCAATTCTGGAGAAGCTGGAGTGGACGGCTTTCCGAGGGGATGTCTTCAGTTCAGAATTGGCCCCGTTGATGTAGACAGAGAACCCGTGTTCCAGGTGCTCCAGCCTCAATTGCATGGGGTCCTTGGCTTTCAAATGCTTTAATATCCTGGAAGAGAAACGATTGCTGGCTTCTCATTCTAGGAGCCTGGGCCACCGCCCACCCCCATGCGGGGAGGGACCTGCTGCTCTGACAGCCAAGCGTCTCTAATCCGAGGCCGGGTGGCCGGCGCCCAGCTGTTCATCCATAAACAGCCCTGAGAGGCCCATTACACACACGCAGGAGCAGCGACGGGGAGGCTGTTCCGGACCCTGCAGGGGTGTTTCTGCTTTTCATTCTGAGGCTCAGACATACGTTAGCAAAACCTTGGGCACCCAGCCTCGCCCCCAAGGTGGCTGAGACAAAAACAGGCGCGTGTGCACGCTGCTACACACAGCCCGGATCTCCAGGGATGATCCCAATTTCGCGCATCTCAACTTTGCGTGGATAGCAGCCCTTTGTTCCACGTGTAACAAAACGCGGTCTAAGCCTTTGTGAGAGAGATTGCACGGAACACATGCACACATCAGGAAACGGCCGTCATCAGGCCAGGTGGGCTGATTTTTGGCTTCAGGAAATAAATGTGTTCTCAAACACTCCCCCCCCCCGATATCCCAAATGTCATTATTTTATATTCTGATGCAGTTTAAAAATACACCAGTGCAGGCTTTGCTCAAGATTAATGATGTGATGATCACACCCTTTGGCTAAAAGGGTTTTGGCGTGAGCACGGCCGGGTCCGTTGTTCAGCTTTCTCTAAAGCCCGACCTCGCACCCTGGCTTGGTCCTTTTCTCCCCAGTCCTGATGTTCACTGCCATA
Source organism: Orcinus orca (assembly GCF_937001465.1). Classification (NCBI taxonomy): domain Eukaryota; kingdom Metazoa; phylum Chordata; class Mammalia; order Artiodactyla; family Delphinidae; genus Orcinus; species Orcinus orca. The sequence continues at coordinate 70,696,277 of NC_064574.1, read as the reverse complement.
AACGGTGTGCAGTGTCCTCTTCGGAATTGCTCCCGTGTGATGCCAAACCCTTCAGCGCCTTTACAGACACTTTTAGGCACCCCGCAC